>NC_091117.1:167351437-167958312 GCF_040183065.1 Periplaneta americana
TCTTCTCAGCTCACTATATTGAAAATGTAAAATCTCATGCCATAAACTCAGAACTTATTCAGATTAAAATTGACACTATCATGCAGAAAGTTACCTTTTTTCCCCATCCAAATAATTACAAATTAATATAGGGTGTTGTTTAAAGACATATTGTATGTTTGAATATATATTTTTTTTTAAACAGTGACATATTACTTGATTTTCAACAACTTTTGCATATACATTTTCTGGTAAAACGACGAGTTCTAAAGGTAGAGGAAAATATCCTGTACTTTCTTACACACTATATGTTATGTATGTATTTATATTGCCCTCCCAAAAAAAAAAAAAAAAAAAAAAAAAAAAAAAAAAAAAAAAAAGCACATAACCCCATATCTAAATGTAGATTTCTCTTTATATTTTGAAATCTTGCCTGTAATATTAGGATGTTTGGAAAGTTCTAATTTCAGTAAACAATTATGAACATTTTTTACAAGGAAATATATCATTGGAAGATTATCATTATTGTGTTTCTGGCTTTCAATCTCAGATATGTTCAATTTGATAGTAGGCCTATTGCAGCAATGAGATTTTACATTTTTATGAGAGGTCTATTGTTACATTGTCGTGACTTTGTGCAGTTGCAGCATCTTCCTTTCATTGTACTTAGTTGCACTTTAAAGAAAAGTCGGCTGAAAATGCCTCTGAAGATTCAGCGAGAGCCATCACACTAATTGATGAAGGGTCCAGCTTTCAGTATGTGATGAGGGTCTTGCGCACCTCTACAAATATTTTTATAGCAATTAGGCACTTTCGGGAGCTACACATGTTCTTCAACAAACCATGGTCTTGTCACCCTTCTGCCAGTGCATATATTGAGGGACAGATATATGACTACTGTAGAAGCAAGGAATCATCTGATGGAAGTGCGCCAGGTCCATGTGAGTGAGAATATTGTAAGAAGAAGCTAATCTTACCACAAGAACACCTTCCATGTGCCCAGATCTCAGTCCACAGCACCAAAGAGTCCATCTTCAATGGTTCACCTGACAACTCCAAACTAGACTGAGGCAGAGTGAGAAAGAGTGTTCTTTACTGACGAGTCTAGGTTCAGCCTCAGATCTCCAGATGGGAGGGAAATAGTGTCCAGAAGACCAGGGAAATGTTACGCACCTGTGAGAACTCCACATGAGAGGTAAAGGTAAATGTATCCCTGTAACATGCCATGAAGGCACTTGGGGGACATGGAGGGCCATGCTTTCCATGACCTCTGCACTAGAATGAGGTGATGATGAGGTCGGCACCATGCTCTGACTGCCTTTTACCCCTGGAAAAGACCCGGTACTCAATTTTATAGGAGGCTGAGTGAACCTCGGAGCCATTCTGAAAGTTTGGCAACGAGAAAAAAATCCTGTCACCACTTGGGATCGAACCCCGGACCTTCCAGTCCGGAGCCAGCTGGAACTCCATATGAGGCTCTGATTGTGTGGGTTGCGTCTGCTCTGAGGCCTATACAGAGCTCATCTTCATTGTAAATGGGGCATAGACAGCCCAGAGGTACATTGAGGGGGTCCTCATAGAACATGTAATATCCTTTGCTCCATTTATCAGCGAAAATTTGTTGTTAATGCACAATAATGCTTGTCCCCATGCTGCTCATTATGTTACACAGATCCTGGAGGAGATTGAGATAGCAACCTTAGATTGGCCAGCATGAAGTCCAGACCTCAACCCAATCCAGCAAGTGTGGTGTGCTCTGCTGTTATGTAGGAAAAAAATAATGGCAACCTGGTAATATTAGTTAATGAATGGAACAGTGACCATATGCAAAACCAGATATGAAGCAAAATCGCCGTCATGCTGGAGAGAATGCAAGCAATGATTACTGCTGAAAGTGCTAATATTCAGTATTGAACTGTTTTACAAGTGTCTACTGTCAGTGACTTGTTAACTCTTATATTCGCCACTAATTATGCAGTGAAACATTCAGAAAAAATGTGCATATGCATAATTTTGTAAGTACCGGTATATTAAATTATTGTAATGTCTTTCACTTAAATATTGTTTCTGTGTTTGTCCAGTTTCAAAAAACATCTTTTTAAAGCTTCTTTTCTTTCTTTCTTTTATTTTTTTATTTTTTATTTATTTTTCTTGGAGGGCAGTGTAGCTAAAAATTTAGACCTTTGATATATTAGCCTAATTACTTTATTACTTCTTCTACCAGTTCGATGTGATGGTAGATAGTCTCGAAATAAACCAGAAAGTGTTAGAAATATTTCGTACTTCGTGTGAGAAAACAAATTGAGGAATGAATAATTGTGTGTATATAAATTTTATGAAATATGAAAGGACATACTGTACATAGTAGCATATATGATTAGATAATGTGTACACTATTCATAAAGAGATTATTATACATTATTGACTCAAATAATAGTCCATGTTGAACATAAGTATTGGCAAAACTGACATGTGAAAGATACCAATAAAGCAGAGCTCATATTGTGTTTAGATTTTGATAACAGAGGTTATAACTTTAACAAGTAATGGAAATTTTCGTAATAATATGATAATAAATTAATGACGATGGGATTGTTTGTGAGAATATATGAAAGTATATTTCGTATTTTGTGTTGTAAGTAATGTTTACATGAAAGATAATTTTCTAAAATTTAATTTTACTTTTAAACTGAGATTTAAATTGATATTTTCTTCATAATGATTCCCAATTTGTAATTAGGAGTTGATGATTTATTTTAAATGTATGACTTTAATATAAGTTGACTTGTTGAATTCTACAATATTAAGAAGTTGAACTGACAATTTGGCGGATGCTGTCAATTTAAGTATTCTGTATTTTTATTTTGTAGAACGGCCAGGAAGTTTAGTAGCTCCACAGCGTGGAGGTCGACGCAAGATTCGTGTGTCTGCAGATATTCTTGCTGGTAGTGGATCATGTGGTGACACCACTGCTGATGGGGATGAGTCATCAGTTGAAAGTCGCTTGTCAGATACAGACATGTTGTCACCTGATGATGATCCAGATTTAGATGCACTCCTCTCCCCAGACTTTGACACCCCTGACGAAATGGAGGACTCAATTATGGAGCGTAAGTCTGGCATAAACTTTGAAGACTTCCACAGTGATCAAGTGGTTGTCTTTTTCTCATTAGATAAAGTGTACCGAAGTTCACATTAACCAATTACAGTTTACTTCTTAAAATGTGTTCCCCACTTCATACAATGCTCATAGTTCTGTCTCTCTTTGATACATTTTAGCCATAGTCCATTTTGTATGATTTCTTAAAATGGCTTCATATATTTTATTATATTCCTAACTTGTTTAATGTTTTAATGTTCGACATTCCAAAGACATATGTTGATGTGTTTATTTACTTTTATGCACAATACAAGTGGATGAGTTTGCCAATGAAATTTTATCGATACATATAAGTTTGTATCAACACAGATCAGTTCTTGTTCTTGCAACAAAGCTAGTTGCTGTCTGGTTATGTTACAAAAGTGAGAACTGTCTATAGGCACTTTATGTGTTGGAGTTTGATAGAATATACATTCTTGATTTTTGAGAGTGAATTTGTGTCTTGTTTTTGTAGGATTAGGTGAACCACCCCCTGCAGCAGTTCCTACTATTCCTGAGTTAAGTGCAGCAGAAGAAAGAGCCGAAGCCCGTAGTTGGCGCAGTGTTATCATAGCTGGCTTAGAGAGACGGATAGACATGAAAGTCATTGAACCTTACAAAAGGGTTAGTTAATACGAATTCATTTACTTAACTTTTCATGCACTTTTTCTTTGCTTGTTACCATGCTTTTCATTGACTCTGAAGGTTGTGAATTAAAATCTGAGACCATTATTTTCTTAAATGGGAACACAACTAGTGTTGCCAACCCTCCTGTATTTCTCGGGATCTCCCATATTTGCCCATAATTTTCAACAGTCTCCTGGCTCCCATATTTTCCTTCTCTTCGAGCATTTTAATCCTTTATTTTGCATAATATAAAAATCTTATTCCAACATTTAATTTTGCCGTGAATGATGATTGTTTGTAGCCTATGATGAATTTTGTTGTTCAAGACCTGCTTTGAAATATGCAGTCTTTATAGAAAGTAAGCTTGCCAAGAATAGGTTTTAGTGTTCACGCATTTAAAATCAAACCATGTTAATGTTACAAATTTGGAAATACTGGCTACTGTTGTTCTAAGCATACCAAGTAATAATGCTCATACAAAGAGGGTATTTCATCTTATGAACAATTGGACAGGTGCTCGAAAGGAGCATCACATATCTAATCAAATCAGAGTTGAAAACTGCAGTCAACTTAAACTATTACGCGAGACAAAATCTGTCTGGCGAAGTATAGAATAAAGTTGATTTTTAGTAACAGAACGGAATAATTTGTTAATTTTATTTGTGAAACTTTGTCGATTTCTTAATCTCCCGTATTTTTTTTTTTTTTTTTTTTTTTTCAAAAAAGTTGGCAACCCTAAATATAACACATAACTTATACCGAATGTTAGTTGAGTGTTGAATAACTGAGGTTAGATTATTTTAAGTCGAATGGTGCAATGTTAATCTCTCGACGACAATTAGAAGTCGAGTTATTCGCAATTTAAGATTGCCCGCATGACATCAGTAAGCCAGGTGCTGATCTTGCAGTCTGCTTGAGTTACGTTATTTAACACACCAGCTAAATGGCTTCAGGTGTTTCCCTATTTATAACCATTGTTAGCAACTTACTATTCGCAACAATGACAACAAATTAACTTCATAATAAAATCAGTAGTTTAAACTTTACATGCAAATGTTATTTTGTTGTAATACAGTAATATGAAGTGTATTTTCGTAATGATGGCTAATTTTTCCTTAATCTAAAACAATATTAATAACATTCTGTCACGAACTACTGGACCTGCGCCTGACATTAAATTATTATAAAATGTATAAACAAGCCTACCTATTATCAGTGTTGTATTGGAAATCAGGTGAACTTTCTGCGACTCATTTCCCCTGCAGGCGGCTCGCAAAATACATTAAACTGCATTCCAGATAACATTAATGCCGATGCAATTAGCACATTGCCTCTGAGACGTCGATCTTGAATTTTCTGTGAATACCACTGTACATTATGACTCTTTTCACAAATAGTCATAACACACAACATTGCCTCTCTGGTGTAACTCACTTTTATAATAGGCGATGCACAATGCAAACAAAATTTAAATGGTTAATCTAAACAGCTGCATAAAATTAGAAACTAATCTAAACAACTGTATAAAATTAGAAACCACGTTATTTCAATACAAGTTTCGTTGTTTATGTCTTCGCTATCATTGTCTTCAAAGTCACTATCACTTTAGGAATTTTCACTAAGTTCGTAACTTTCATCATTACTATTGTCAAAAGTTTCGTCGATACATAATTTTCTAAATATTTCAGTTCCCATTTCGCACTGAACTACGCACATCAAAATTGCCTAAGGAACAACTAAAAAATTTGAAATATTAAGAAAATTGACCAAGTTACAAAACTGAACGGAAGTGAATATTAAATTACTAGTCATTTGTCATTCTACCAGGTTACCATAGTAACCAACATTGTTATTTTGTATTGTTACATTGGAAAGAATTAAATTAGTGTGTTTTAACAGGGGACATATGTAACTAAAAACCGTGTAAAATTGTAATAAACAGTTAAGAATAGTTTTAATGATGGAAGAACGTCGTCATTTAAAGCATGATGAAATGTTTAAGGCGATTGGCATTGACAAAATAAGATGGGAAATCTCATCTTGAGGAATGTTCTCCCAGTAATGTCTAAGCCGAGTGTACAGCTGATCCAGACACTGGATGTTGTCTAGATCCTCCGAAACTTTTCTTTGAAGGTTATCCCAAAGGTGCTGTATGGTGTTTAGATCAGGAGATATTGCAGGCCACTGTAGCACTTGAATATTGTATGTTTGAAACCATTGACACATCACTCCGGCAACATGTGCTCTGGCATTATCATGCATGTAGAGGAATTCAGGCCCATACTCTTCAGCGATCGGAAGCACCAAAGGTTGTAAAATGTTTTGAATATAAACATTTGCTCACTGTGTTCCTCTTACAAGAACGAGGTCCGTCTTTCTATTGGTCATTATTCCTTTCCCAGACCATGATAGAAGCTCCTTGAAATTTGTGGATCTCCTGTAAGTTTCTGAGGCTTTCTGCATCACCTGGTGGCCTCCATATGAGCACTCTTCTTGAGTCTGAGTGCAAACCTAAGCGTGATTCATCAGTAAAGAGGACCTGTCCCCGTTGATTCACTGTCCAATTTTGATGTTTGTTGGCACCACAAAACACGACAGGTTAAAGGTTGACAGGCATGAAGGCCTCTTTCATGCAGTCTATTTCTGACAGTTTTAGTTGAAACAATTACGTTACTTACATTTTGCAAGGCACTTCTTAACATTGTGGCAGTTGAAGTTCTTTCCCTCAGGGTTCTAAAGGTACAGAAACCTGTCTTGGCCTGCAGTGGTAACCTTGGTTTTCCTTGGTGCCTTTCTTCTGGACTGCCAAATTGTTCATAATGACTTCACATTCTTGAAATTACATCTCTTCCCTTATTTAGACCCCTTACAGCATCAGCTTGTGTTCCGCCACTTTCAGTTATGCCAGTCACCTTAAACATTTAATGATAGTTTAAATGACGACGTTCTTCCATCATTAAAACTATTCTAAACTGTTTATTACGATTTTACACGGTTTTTAGTTACATATGTCCCCTGTTAAAACACACTAATTTAATTCTTTCCGATACAAAATAACAATGTTGGTTACTATGGTAACCTGGTAGAATGACAAATGACTAGCACTTCAATATTCACTTTCGTTCAGTTTTGTAACTTGTTCAATTTTCTTAATATTTCAAATTTTTTAACTGTTCCTTAGACAATTTTGATGTGTGTACTTTATGCACATTAAATGTTTCTTCTGAATCTTGGGATGAAATTTCCTCTTTAACTGTTATGTCACAAGTGGATGTACAAGGTGTTTGAAGAAGCGTGGAAACAGTCTTCTTTCTCTCTTTCGTCTCATATCGTAAATTTCGTGGTTCCTTTTCAACTTTAAATATATTCATAAATACCCCTTACAGTTGGTATTACTCCAGAGTTAAGGATAGGTGCTTTTCTTTTATCGGGCATTAATTTAAACTTCATAACCTCAGATTTATCATAATCAGACGGTAAAAATTGGTCAGAGCAAATAACTGCATAGATGTTGAGATGAAGTGTTTTCTCTTGCAAAACTGCACACAAGCTGCGTGCCGCTTTGGAGAGCGATCTCTTTTAGGAAATGAGTAGAAGAATTTTCTCTCCTTTCTGTCCTTGCTTTTATATCCAGAAATGTTGGAACATCCATAAAACGAACATTGAGGCATTTTAATGACTGCACAGAATGAGGAAGAAACTCAATGTGACACGTGCCTTACTGCTACAACTATGCGACCGCTTGGCAAAGTGACGTCATACTATTTCTACAAATCGCTCTCCTGTGAAAACAGTGGCGAGCTGGAAGTAAAAAGTACTCTATTGTTGCTTTGAAGGACGCGTACATTCATTTAAAATATATTTATTTTTTGTGTTGTGTTCTCCTTTAAGATACAGTAAAAGTTTATTAGCATGGGTACCTTCAGGAGATAAGTAAGATTACAAGTCCATCCTCATAGATATAGGCATGTAAAGAACTTCACCCAGACAAAATGATTGACTAATTGTTCCTCATCTTATCAAGTTCCCTACTTTATGGATCAAAATTTTAATTGGAATTGTAGTTATTTCTGCAGGACATATTCTTATGAGACCAAGAAGGAAAAGATGTTGGAAAAATAGAACACGATAAATTTTTAGAGACCACAATATTATGTGATCCGGAAGAAAATCACTTTATAAATAATTTGAATTTAGATTTAGAACTTTATAATGTATTATAATATTTTTTATCAATTTTTGTCTGGATGTTAGTATGTATGGCTAGCATACATTTAACTTCTGTAGGGATTACATGTTATTCGTTTGTTCAGCTTGGTGTGGCTACAAAAGAATGCTGCTACTTGAGAATATGTAGTATTAGTATATAACCCTACAAATGAGAAACATTATAGAGCTCTTTACTTGAGAGAATAAAATAATTAAATTTTATTATTATAATCTATTTTTATGTTGTTCTAACTCTTTATTCCCTGAATCATGCAATATTTTAACAGTGGGAAACCAAGAAAGAAAGTAATATTTTTATGTGCTTACTACAAAAATAACTATATGCTGAATTTAATGCTACTGTGTAACACAATGTAACTTCATAATCTCGTCGTCTTTTCCTTTCTCTTTTGCTGTCATGCATTGAGTTTCTTTGTTACCCATTTGGTCCTCAATCCTATCGAAGACAAAGCTTTTCATTTCTGGTAGTATCCAGCATAATCTCTAATGCCAATATTATGAAAGCAGAATTCTTTACCTGTGCTGCCTTACAGAACTTTCATGGATTGCAAAAAGGACATCTTTATCATTACTCGCATACTATTGCACCATATGTGTAGTATTTTTAGGTAGCTGAGCTTAAGTTGAAAAGAAACTTGGAAGACTGAGAGAGTGAGCCAGTTTTGTAACTTCAATCTCCTTTTGTGTATTAGTAATAATTAATAAAACATTAACGTATATTCAGGATTGTCTTAATAAAACTGCGTAATTCATTGATAAATTTGTTGTTCAAATAATGTTGACAGTTTTTCGGAGGTGGAGGGCAGTGTATGAATTGGGAATAATTTTACTTTGCCCTGCTTGTAAGGTTAGTTACATCCTGTATAACATTAATCGGGATATTTAATTTTATTTTAAACATTATTAACTAATAAGATATGGCAAGCAATTGCACGTCACAGCCCATATTTTGTGCGCATACTATGACTATTGTGAATTAATGATCTTTTGTTGCAGGTATTGTCACATGGTGGGTATTTGTCAGCTGGTTCCCATAATGCCATCATAGTATTCAGTGCTTGCTTCCTGCCAGATCGCAGTCGTGTGGATTACGATTATGTTATGGATAATCTATTCCTGTAAGAATACCATTTCGTAAATGTATTTTGGTTATTGTTCACTATTTGAGTCATTTTTTATTTGAAGACTGGTATTAACAAAAATGCGAATGTTCATGTTTCTTACTTTGTTGTTGTTTAGTCATCTATCCGAAAACAGGTTGCAACCTCATAAGTCACACCAATTAGACATTAGTGTTGTTACATTGTTACGATTAAGTGAAAGAGGGTTTTGGAAAAGCATAAAAACCAAAACATGATTATATAAATTGTGAAAATCTTCATAACTACTACTGTAATCAGTTATCAGCAGGTATATTCGTCCTGGAATCATGTATGAAGAAAAGCCACTAATATACATACATACCATGCTATAGTTTGTTGCACATTATATGTAGTACTTAAAATTCGTGTGTCCTAGATTTAGTTTAGGCTGTGGTTATATTTTTTGTAGAGGTTAGTCTGTAATTAATGCTACTTTCCAACATCCAGAGTTTTCTCTGCGCACCCACATAATGCAATAGAATAAAATGCAACAATATATTTATTTATTAAGGTGTCCAAAAATAGGGGTAAAGTGATTTTCCAAAATTTTGTTCTTCCTGAAGCTTGCCTTTGTTTATTTAACTGAAATACATGTTGCAAAAAAAATCCAGCCAAAATGGACCCTATTTAGACATCGTAACTGTGTGTGACTTTTACTAGTACTTACAGATAAGAAATTTTTACTTACATACATGGCAGTTCATTGAACCCCATTACATATGGAAATGATGGGAATGAGAAAGGCATATCAGATGGAGGAAAAAAGGACACAGCAACATTGTGCTGACATCAAGCAACATTAAAAATAATTTCATTTCATAAAGATATCAATCCAAAATCCAATAGAAACTTCGGGAAGAAACACACCATGTTGTCATTTGAAAACATTCTCACCATAGCCAAGAAATGTGGTAGCAATAACATTTTAAGTTAAGTAGAACTTAACTACTTCCTTCGTGAAGAAAATATCGGTGTCAAAAGCTCAATATCTGGAACAACACAGACTCAAATATGGTTTACATATGAGGGGCTCACGACCAGAATGGACCAAGTTCACCAGTGGTCAGTTTGTGGATTAATACAATTTCGGATGAAGAAAACTTAGCTTTATTCATTGCCATAACAAATAAAGTCCATAACTCATTTGTTACTCCACAGAGGGCAGCATTTCCTATGGAAGATGAAGGTTGCTAAGCGTGAGCCAGGAACTTTAAGACTCAATTTCTCAGAACTATTCCAGATGGACTTAGTCCACTCTGGTTGTGAACCCCTCATATCTCCTGTGCAAACAGTTTGACCAAAGCAAGTACTGAAATATTGCTAGTTTATAGTGACAAGCAAGAAAGTGAAAAGAGTGCTGTCCATATCTGGGCATTAGAGAGCAACCATTAAAACATACGCTTTTTAATTAAATTCACATATTTGTTTTATATGTATAATAGGATTTTTTATTTACATGGAATAATGGCTTTCCTCGCCATTGAGCTCAATAATTTTTTATCCTTTAAATGTCTGTAGGCCTACTTCATACTCCTCTAATTTGATCTGTTCCTGTTTTTAAGTCTACATTTTGCAAAGTGGATTCGATTTTGTAACCTGCTTAACAATTTGTACTGCCTTGCAGTCACATGACATAACCATATTATCTTAATTTTTCATCTGTTTCCAGAAAAATATCTTTCTTAATCTCAATTTGTCTTTAGTTTCGCTTTTTATTTTATTAAACTTGGAAACCCTAGCATATGTATTAAAATATTTCTCTTATTGTTCCAGTTATGTATTAATGACATTGGATCAGTTAATCACAGAAGATTATGTTTTGATCTACCTCCATGGAGCAACTTCAAGGAGTTGTATGCCCACTTTTTCATGGCTCAAACGTTGTTACCAGATGATAGATCGAAGGCTTCGTAAGAATCTCAAGGGACTTTACTTAGTACATCCCACATTTTGGCTCAAAACTATAGTTCTGATGACCCGTCCCTTTATTAGGTATGTAAAATTCTACAGGTTAGAATATTTTGTAAGTAATAAATACGAAAGTATAATTTTTAAGAAACCTTCAGATTAGACATGTGTAATTAATTATTATGTAAATTAGAATTTTTTACAGATACATTTTCGTTACAGTAAGACCAAAATGCTTAGCTTATACCTTACATGGTATTAACAGAAACAAAATTCTAAATGCCAGTAGCAGTTTATTATTTGGTTGGTTTCCAATGACTCCAAATATGGTAAACGAAAACCTTGGCTCTTCTGACTATAAAGGATTCCATTTTTTATGTAGGGACACTTGCGAAACAAAATTCACTGCCACCTACATATGGTAAAATGATAACTTTAAATTATATCATCTTTAAAAATCCGTCAGTATTGGTCAGGTTCGAATCTGTGAATCCCGGATCTAATAATAAGCACGTATTTATTAATTAATATTCTTGAATAATACTGTGAATTTCAGAATTATGATGGTAACAGCCATCTGAATTCTAGAATTTAATTTTTACTTCATTTTATCTCTCTCTTCCTCTCCTCTCCCTGTCTCCGTCTCCCTCTCTCTCCCTCCCTCCTCCCCCTCTCTCCCCACCTTACCCCTCTCTCCCCTCCCTCCCCTTCCCTCTCCCTCTCTCTGTCCCTCCACCTCCCCCTCCTGAAATTCCACTGGGTTGCAGCTGTTACCATCCGCCCGGAACATGGTGATTCACAAAGGTTCTCATGGCTGTCTGCGAAGAATGCACACCACCTGGAGATGTTGCTATAGTTCATACAGTCTTCCCCGTAAATGCCACACATGTCCCTGTGAATTTCACTCAGGTTATGTCCTTTAGCCCACAAAAATCGCACAAAACTTCGCTGCTCTTCACAAATTGACGACAGTAATATGCGCGCCATCTTTGTTGCGTAGTTCAGGCTTCTGTCGCTAGAGCTGCACATGCAAAACAAGTTGTCTGTAGTGAAAACTTCAAACTCTATCTCGGTGTAATGTCAACATCCCAGCTGGAATACCAACACAGAAAAAAAATTATTGTGCATTACTTTCTGATCCACCTTCGTATTAAACTGACAGGTTATTTCCACGAAATACTCACCGGGATTGCAATTTTATTTCATAAAAAAAATAGGTCCCTAGTCATAATGAAATAATTTGTTATGATTGGTTAAAATCACTATTTTACTATACTTTGTGTAGTGAAAAAAACTAATATTAAAAGATAAACTTGTTATACTTTTTCTAATGATTTTCTCTCTCTCTTTCTCTTATTTCACCAAGTTCTAAGTTTAGTCGTAAACTGAGCTTTGTGGAAAGTCTAGCTGAGTTAGCAGATGTCGTGCCATTGGAGCAGGCCAGCATCCCTGACAGAGTTAAACAGTGAGTATTACCTACAGATAAACCACTTAAGGAAACTATTTTTGATTGCTTAAACTATTTGTACGAGACCTACATATAGGACAGACAGTCTTCATTTTGCTAACAGTGGGTTAGCCTACAAATATATTGTAATGTTCCCGTCCAGGTTCAAGACACAATTGTTTACATCTTCGAATTTGTTAATAACAAAAACAACCACAGCAAAAACAGTAATAACTATTACATATTTATTTATTTTATTAATGTATTATTAATTGATTGATTCATTCAATTTATTATTAATTTATTTCTTTATTTATCAACAGCAGTTGACCAATAAAAGTCCAGCACAGTGTTACAAACAAAAGCGGTAACAAATTGAACAGTAGTGTTTACAAACTAACTATGTAATAGTGATTAGCATAATAAACATCAATAGAAGAACAAAGTTTACTATGATATAAAAATAAAAACTATAATAAATTCTAACAGTAATATACAGTACTACTTAAAGACAAGTAATATTCTTTACAGATAATATAAAACAATATGATGTTGCCATGAACCAATAAGCCTATACATTGAATGGATCGAAATCACATCCCTGCATGTTAGTATTTTTAATGCATCTAAAGACTAGAGAGAGATTTTGAATTTCTAATACGGATATAAGCTTCGATATTTAACCGGTTGGTAATAACATATTAACTCATAGTTATATCTGGTAAAGATTTAGTGAACGACAATAGTTTAAAAATGATTTGGCATTAATATCCGCAAATTTAAGCTTTTTGTGTGACACAATAAAAAAATTAATCTTTATTCCATACAAGAAGACTCCACATGTCAACAAATATGATGCAAAATTATTCTATGCCCAACTGCTGATTGGTCTTATATTTGAATCTGAAAATGAGCCATGTATCAACACATGTGGAACAATAGCAGATGACGTAATATGATAGATACACAGGTATGTCTTGTTATTTTAAACTAACAACCTAACATAAAGCATCGAATGTATGCGAAATTTTTACAAGAATGTACTTACATTATGAAGCATCCACATTAGGTAATGGACTGATTCTAAAGGGTTTTTCCATATGCTGTTTGAATTACCGGACACTGGCTGAACCATTATAGCGTACACTATCATTAATTTTTTTTATTGGGTTATTTTACGACGCTGTATCAACATCTAGGTTATTTAGCATCTGAATGATAGGAAGGTGATAATGCCGGTGAAATGAGTCCGGGGTCCAGCACCGAAAGTTACCCAGCATTTGCTCGTATTGGGTTGAGGGAAAACCTCGGAAAAAACCTCAACCAGGTAACTTGCCCCGACCAGGATTCGAACCCGGGCCACCTGGTTTAGCAGCCAGACGCGCTGACCGTTACTCCACAGGTGTGGACACTATCATGAATGTCACAGAACGTTAACAATACGGAATTTTAAAACAGCACATATCAATACTGTAGTATGCACATTCTAAGGAGATACAGAAACTGACTCTTCCCTTCTCCATGTTTGGGTTATGTTGTGTGTTGAGATGCAGTCATGTGTAAATTACACAACCTGCTTTTCATCTTATATCTTATTATGTCTCATTTCCAATGGTCACCACCACCTACAAATCATATTTCTTCTTGATAACCTTTATTAATTTTCCAACAGCTTCATATATCGTATTTTTTTCTCATGTTAATATAAGAGGTACCTGTGTGAAATTTTGGCTGAATATTTTGAATGTTTTGGCAGATATTTTTGTATTTTTTACCACATAAAAATAAATAATTTACATTTTAACACAAAACTCTGCTCTCTATTTATTATAATGACATTTTTCGTTTGATTACTAACATGAATTATGTTACCAATTTTTTATATTTACTATAATGTATAATACTAATCATATGGCTGCGTAAGAGAAAGGTACTAGTACCTCTTTCAAAATAACACTTGCAGGGATTCAGATTGTTTGCTTTGTTTATAATGCTTTTTCTTTTGATATTACTAATCTGTTCATTATTTCTGCATATTAATTTTTCTTTCTTTTCTAATTCTTTTTCCCTTCTGTTCCTCCCCCTCACCTCCTTTTCTCCCTCCCCCTCCATTGCTGTAACATTCTCTTGAATCTATTATTTCGCATTTGTAATACCATGTTCACACAGGGATTTGTTGCTGAGACTTGTGCCTTGACTCATGTACCAATCTATATCAATACAAGCCACATGTACTTTGGATTTACCCGTTGTATCTGGACACAAATATTCATATGAAAAATTGTCGCAGGACATGCCTTTTATATGCTCAGAAAGCAAAATACAAGACACATTCTCGAAGTTGTGACTGGGTGCATGTATGCTTTCTTCTTGGCTTGTGCATATAGTGATTTTTTTTTATTGCCATTGTTTACCATATTTCCAACTGCACAAGAAATTAAGTTATCAAAAGCCAATGCAATAAAACTGATTAAAGATTTTCGTATTAGCATATTTTTGTTGGATCCTACTTGCAACAGACAACTGAAACGCGACAATGTTATAGAACTGGGAGTGTTATTCAATGTCAATGAAAGGAGATAGAAAATAAAATCCATAGATTGAAATCCCATTTTCTGCATAGTTTCAAATACAAACACTTTATATTGCTTATAAACATATTTAGGCCTATATGTTACTTTATTTATACTTCCAGTAACCGAATAAATGGAATAGATTTACTTCTGTTACTTTATATACTTTAGAAAATACGCAAATAACTTATTTAAATTATAGTAAAAAGAGGGGGATGTTCACTAAGAAAACGTCTATACGCCCAATGGTATTTTCTAAACTCTGATTGATCTAATAATATGGATTCGAACAATGCAGATTGGAGAGAAGATACGCAGGTTCCTTTCTTAGAATATAGATTGGGAAGAAAAATATTTCCTTCTTCAAGTAGATGAATGATTGCGATGCCTGATATGTGGTACTTTTGTGGCCAATATAATGTGGAGCGGCACTACAAAAATAAACTTGCTAATATCTATGATTTGGTCGTAGAAGAGGGTCATACAAAAATGATTCAGGAGGTTTTTTTTTTTTTAATTGATTTGTTTTACAATGCTTTATTGACTGCTATGATTATCTAGCATCTGAGTAAGATGAAGATGATAATGCCAGTGAAATGAGTCCAGGATCCAGCACCGAAAGTTCCACAGCATTTGTTCTTAATGGATTGAGAGAAACCCCAGAAAAAATCTCATCCAGGTAGCTTTCCCAATCAGGATTTGAATTCGAGCCCACTCGTTTCATGGTCAGACATACTGTTACTCCACAGCGCTGGACCTGAGGATGTAGTGAAAGAGTTTCTTGGTCGTCCTAATGTCAGTATTACCAATCATTTCTCTGATCTATTAGAAAGGGTAGCTCTATCAATGGAACTTTCCTGCTTAGCCCACATTCACAGCAGCTTGTTAGCTTCCAGGCACTTACGGGTGTATATTTCAAACAGATTATTTCGAGCTATATTAATCAAAGCCTGCTCGTGCATCTTTAGGGTTGATCCATATCGTTTCTGCGATTTGAGAATTCTCTGATATTTATTGTGATACAATTTTATCACTTCCACAAACCTACTCTGCATTTTCTGATGGTAGGAATACTTGCTGCTTTCAGCAGTAGCGTGGGCGATGTTTTTCACTGAAGGATGTTTTCCACCTAGTTCGTTTGTCTTTAACTCTCTGATCCAAAGAAAATGTATCATATCTTTATAGGTTGGATGTTGCAAGTCTAATATCAGCCCTGGTGCACCAAACAAAGGACTCAACAACACTGCAAATGTAGATTTTTTTTTTCACTCCTGACAACATGGGGCATAAAACCTATTAAATCTACCACTAAATCACTGATAATGATGTATGATACACGATTTTACAGGAACAATAGCAATACAAACCTAGCCAGTATAGGTTACCAAATGAAGAGTCTGCTGCAAGAATGATGGATGTCATTTGGAATACATTTTGCAGGAGAAGCAATTGAAAGTTTGAAATGCTTAGCGCTCAAAGATTAACTGTGATTTTCCGATCATTACTGGACAATGACTATCAGTGTTGATGCCATATAACTCTCTATGTACATTCTATATGTCTTAAGCTATGCATTGACAGTCCTGGTTCATTTTCGACAAGAAAGTGACATCCATCATTCTTGCAGTGGACTCTTCAAATATGACTGCTGAGGAGATGCTACCCTGTTTGCCAATATCCCTCTCATTTCTCACCCACCTTAATGACAGCGACAACAAACTAGTATCAGATACTTCCTTGATAATTTTTATGAGTATGCATTATAAATTCCAATCTTCAATATTGATGTGGAAACCCAAAAGACTGGGTAAATTTTTATTATTATTATTATTATTATTATTATTTTTTATTTTTTATTTTATTTTTTTTTTTTTTTTTTGGTCTTTCGACAAGATGCAACTTTCCTACACTAGCAGCCTTCATAAAAAAAATGCTTTGATAAATTCTAATGAGAACAGTTCATTGTCTGTGGTGCTTTTGTTGGTAAAACTTTCAGTCTCTTGAAATTTATTCACAAGCTTATGGAACATTGAATAATATGGAACACAAATACCTGGGAATCTTTTCCAGTATCATCTTAGCACTTCATGGGCCGAATTTTTAGTATTTAATTATCATACATAAACTTTCGCTGTTTAATACTGTATCCTTCCACTTTAACACAAACACAATTGCTGTATACCAGACCATGATTCTCACATTGACTCACTCATATCATATATCTCACATGAATGTAACAGCAACAGCTGACACAGAGGCATTGCAGTCTTCAAATTATAGCCATATTATGTCTGTCAATAAACTGAAGTTATCACGTTGCAGTCATTGCAGATTTGATTCGCCCAATAGAATTAACGTAAATAGTCAATTTTGTTAAAGGATGGAATAGAGATATATTTATTGAAATATGAATAATAACTTATGCTATTATTATCTTGTTTTGTAATTCATTTTATTTCTGATGTTTTTTTTTTTAAGTGAGGATTAATAAATAATTCATGAGCTTCTTTGACTCTTATATACAGCTCTAACATATTTATAATATTGTTAATGTTTAGATCCTGTTAGTAAAAGTTTATTCTCATTTATTTTATTATTTTTACTATAAATTGTAAATTTAAACTTAAGTGAGCTTGACAAGATTTATTTATTTAAAAATATCGTTTTAGTTGTCAGTTTGTTCTTTCACTGTTGTAACTTATGTTAAGTTTTCCAATTTCGATCTTATAAACACTATTTTGTACCAACATACATCATGATAAGAATATTATGTGAAGCCCTTCAAGGAATCTCATCTCACTCAAATATAATAGGCCTAATATCTTCAGTGAGTAATAGTGTTATGATTTGCGGATATTGAGACATGCATATTTAATAACATTTTCTCATTACACTCACGATTATAATGATAGTTTTTTTTTATTATTTTGTGCTGTGGATACTTTCGCTTTTTCCTTTCTTTCTTGCTTTAACTTTACTATAGAAGACTTGTTTGTAATGTTCACAGTAACATTCAAATTGTATTAAAATATTATGTCACGATTTTATTATCTCCATACAAATTCTAAATCTATTAGTAGTACCACAATTTGGTATTCAGTAATTTTCATATGTCACTATATAGGGTAACATGCAATTTTATGACAAATGTTCTTTGTGGTGTAGAATATTGTAACAGTTTTCCTCTGTACTAAAATTGCTTGTGTGCTTGCACTAATAATCAGGTTCTTTGTTACTACTCCTAAGGTACGATCAGATCAGACAGAGCATGGAACAAGGCAACTAACATAAGGATTGTACTAGCAACCCTTAATATAAGGTATGATTTGTGTATGTATATTGCCACTACTTTTGATTCTCATCTGTTGACGTTCTCTTGTAATTACGTACCTTGTAGTATTTAGAATTTTCTATGCATGCTTACTCTCTCTTGTTCTTATTTGATATTGCCTGTTGTACTGTGGTACCACTAACACATAGTTTTCTTGTGGTTTCATGTTTCGTTCTTCCATGCTACAGCTAATTTTGTATGACAGAAATGACTAACGATAACTTTTAGACGTACTGATCTCCAATATTTTAAAGCTATAAGTTATATTTCCATAGAAGTTATATAACTTCTCTAAACTATCCACAAGTGAAAATCACATTTTCAAATAGTTGCCTCTATCATGCATTATTGTTAGTAAAAAATTATTTTTTCAATGAAAAAATTAATGAGAAAGAGTCATATCTTATTTAATTTAATAGCTAATTATAGTATGCATAGTATACAGGGTGAGTAAAAAAGTATGGAACAATGCTTGTAACTATCTTATTTCCAATTTTATTAAGAAACTACTTATACAAAAGTTGTAGGATATCAAAGAAGGAATATTTTGAACATGTTTTCAAATACTATGTTTCTCATTTATAAAGGGTGTGTCAATGAGTCCTTTTTTTAATGGCACTATGTACTTATTTCCCCATGTTTGGATTTTCAAGTCCCAGTACGTACAAAATCATATATATATATATATTGTTATATATTGTCATTTATAAACTATTGTTTTGTTTAGCTTTATTCACCTATTAGCTTTTGTCTGCAATTGTTTAATTCAAAGCCTTCTCAAATTGATGTAGTATTAGTAGTATTTATTTATTTAACATGGTAGTGATAAGGCCATCAGGCCTTCTCTGCCCCTCTACCAGGGGATTACAACTATAATATGAACAATAAAATTACAATTAACATTAAATTTACAATTACAATAAAAATTAAAGTACGACAAGATTACCTGATTAATGAAAGCTAGACATTTTATCATAGAAGTTAAGAACAAAGAATATTTTTGTATTTACTGAATTACAAATTAAACCTACAATAACAAAAATCTATAGTAATGAAATTACCGGATATTGAAATATTTTGTGATAGATTAAGAGAACTATTTACAAGAAACTATGTCTGAATTAGTCTCAATTACTGGCCAAGTGCCCAGTAAGTTTGCGTTTGAATTCAATTTTATTTCGACAGTTCCTGATGCTAGCAGGTAACGAATTCCAGAGTCTTGTACTGAAGCATTAAAATTTTCCTTTGTTCAGTACACATACATTGGCATCAAAAGAGGTAATTTTTACAAAACAATAGTTTATAAATGACTATATATATATATATATATATACAGTATATGATTTTGTGCGTACTGAGACCTGAAGAATTAAAAAATGGGTAAAGAAGTACATGGTACCATTTAAAAAAACAGACGCATTGACACACTCTTTCTAAATGAAAAGCATAGTATTTGATATTTCAAAATATTTCTTCTTTGATACCCTACAACTTTTGTATAAACAATTTCTTCATAAAATAAATAAAGTTACAAGCATTCTTCCATACTTTTTACTCACCATGTATAATGCTTTATTACTATTTTATTATAATTTTTATAAAGTATATCATATAAGAATTTTTCATTTCGGAATTTTTTGATACTGCTCATTTTGGAATGTTTTTAATAAGGCACTTGAATGAGACCAAGTATATTATCTGGGTCCTGATCAGATACACATGATTCCTGTTTCTGTTTTTTATTCATGGAGAGATAAGATAATAACTGCCTCCCATTGGAGGTAGCCCAGAAGGACTCAGTATACTCTCCTACATGAATTTTACAATATTAAATGTTTACATAAATTTTGTAGAAAGAAAATTAAAATAAACATATATGAATATGAAGTGAATAAACAAAATTAAACAGAGTGAATATGATGACTCAGAATTTGGCAAGAGCATTTCAAAACAGAAGTTATGATGTCAGCAGTAAGTGTCTGTGGTAGTTCAAAAGTCTTCCTGAAGCTTTCAAAGAGCTTGGGAATCACACCACGAGCTCCAACAAGAAGACTAATCACCTCAATGTCTTCAAGCTGGTATTTTGCTTTGAAGTAATCAACTGTTGGCAGATAAATGTTGTTACAATATACAGTCGATTCCTATAATTCATGGTAATTAATGCACCAACTCCCACGAAATATCGAAAATCGCGAATTATCCGCAAAATTTTTTATTTTCATTTAAAGTCCAGTAAAAATCACTCTGACAGGTTTAATTACTAAAATACGCTCTAGAATCAATTGCAAAATGTGAAGCAGTGCAAAACATTTTGAAACATAATATTATATAGTACTGCAGTGCGACAAGACATACAGCATAGGAATAGACTTAATTGTTACACTTCTCAGCTGATACTGGCTAAGACCCACACGGCATGTGTCGAAAGATGTTGGAGTGGGAAGGAAGAGGAGAGAAGTTTGACAGGAAAGGAAGGGCGTAAATCGAGTAACAATGGATATGACGTTACTTTGCCAAAAAGAAAGAAAGAGAGATCGCAAATTACCTGCAAAGTGAATTATCGGGACTCAACTGTATCATTTTCATCCCATAAGAAATAATGGAGCTGTTTCTCATCTGGGACGCACTAAAACGCAATTCCAAAACCTTTTCTCCGACATTCTTTACCATAAATGGCATTTTGTAGCATTTGCTATTGATGTCAGAATATTCACATACACAGTAGGTGGATTGTGGAGTAATGGTAGTGATTTACTTTATGTTTATTATTACTAAATTAATTTGTTTCTTTATGTTGGATTTTTCAGATTGGAATTTGAACTTCAGATTCGTCAAAAGAAAAAGAAAGGGAGATTTTGGTAGTGATGGTGACTGGATTGTACAGCATTGATATTGTATATTAATTGTATGTAAGTATTCTTGTTAATGACCAAGACATAATTGTATTCTTTCTCTGTTACCAGATACAGTTTGAGAAAATGTAAGTTATAATTATTTTTAGGGTTCCTGGCACATAGTGAATGTGAGGTTTGTTATGAATCGACGGAATTAATTGACAATGAAAGATAATGTTGTATTTTTTATGACTTCTGTTAAAATGGCCATTACGATGGAAATTGATTTAGAGTGTTGATACATATATGTATATGTCTGTACTGTCCATTTGTAATTAGTAAAATTCAATTTTGGCAGCCCTGAAAATGTACTTACTTTATATTCATGCACTTGATTCAAGTCAAAATAAATGAGCACAGCATATAACCACATTCATGCACATGTAATAAATAATAGGCTACAGTACATCTTAAAGTGAGAAATGCTGGGAATAAATCTTCAGTGAAAAGACTTTTACATATATTGTGTATTTATAGAAAGTGATCTCTTTAATTTATTCTGTGAATATGCATCACCAGGATATGTATTACAAAAAAATATTGTGTACCATAATATGAACGAGTCATATAATGTATTGTATTATCATATGTTATTATATGTTGTTTTTTTTTTTCTTTTGTGTAGTGTGAAGAATATTAGGTTTTACATTTGTAAATAACAGTAATTATAGCAGAATTAATGTTCCTTCCGATTTCTGACGGCTCACTAGCCACTTGGCTTACGGGTCTTCTGCCATGACAATGTTGTCAACTTGTTGCTACTGCTAGAAGCTGGTCAGTCATTCATGTGCGATATGTTAGATAATCTGCCTACCTTTCCCAGAAGCTTGGGGGAAGAGAGTGAGGGGCGTCAAACAGTAATTGGCTACTTCCCAGGTTAACCTTGGCTGCTATGACAACAACCCATAAGCCACATGGCTAGTGAGCTATAAAAAGTGGAAAGAAACTTTAATTCTACTGTAATGCATATATAAAGCGAATTTAGTTATCCTTAATTCATCATTTTTTTAACATGATAATAATATAAGATTAAAATAATAAAAATCAGTAAGTGAACTGATGTAGGATAACCCTTCCATGAACAAGATAAATATGTCATCTTTATAAATCATATTTAGCACAACATTAAGTAAGACATATTTGATATATAAATATAATGTGAGACTAATTTGAAACTGGCATTTAATTACTTAGGAAATAATTACTAATATTTTTTAAGTTGCATAAACATACGATATTAACCATACCTTCCTATATGTATATAACTCATACAAATATTCACTACATTAATTAAGGTTTCTTAGTTATAAGAAAAATCAAACAATTATATCAACAAGTATTTATATATTTTTTAGACAAGAATTTCTTCTTCCTTTTCCTCATCTTCCCTTTTCTCATAGAGTTTATTTATTATTTCTTTCCATTACTGTTCCATTTACTGCCATGGAGGAAACATAGACTAATTAGGGAGCAGGGGAAAAGTAAATGATGCTGTTAGCTTGTTCATACATTCTCCTATAGATTGCATGGATGAACTGTATAAAAATTTGAAACATATTTTTATAATATTGTTCTTAATGGAAAATAAATCAACGGTGGATTATTCAGAAGAGGTGTAGTTTGGACTTTACCCATTGATTGTGATGAATATGATTTTGCAGCATTTTGAAGGTTTGTTCTACCTTCATTTTCAGGAATGGTATCACAACGTCCCCTGGAGGAGAGGTGTTTTGTGTTGTAGAGGTGGGGTGTGACAGCATTTTGTCATCACAGCTCCAGACTGTGACAGTTCTGGAAATATCCTTGTGACAGATATAGCGATTTTGTCATAGTGTGATTTTTGTATTCATATGATTCTTGGCGATTGCAAATATATCTCATCACGAGCCAACAGATGTTTATGTTAACCACTCTTCTGCGAATTGACATACCTGTGCCATAAGTATTATATTAAGAATAACTGATTAGCATGGCAATTATAACAAACATGCTTCAAGCTGTGTTATCGCGATGTGTGGGCACATATATTTTCCCAAGAATGTTTACAAATGGTTAGGTGAATCATTCATGGAATAATGTAACGAGTGCATTGTAGCCTGAGTATCAAAGAGTTGTTGACATTTACTTTTTAGTGAGATGATAAATAATTAATTAAATCCCATTTAAGTTGTCCTTCAGGTTAATCTTCTGACCTGTAGTTGTCTCGATTCTGGAGTGTACATGACTCGCCATCACTATGAGTCACATATCGATTAGAGATGGCAATCTCTTGGAGTTGTGATTTTGGAACTACTGTCACAGTCAGAACCAGCAACAAACCTGTCACAGCGACAAAATCACAGGTGTTTAAATCACATCCCATCACTAGTTACTTGGTTCCTCTGTTTAATACTAGATGGCAGCAGTATGTCCTAGTGTCTTTTACACACAATTTTCACCAATCTATATTAATCTATTCATTTCCACTGTTGATAAGCATTGCCTTTTCCTTCCGGTATACTGCCTTACACTATTCCATACATCTGTCCTATGTGTACATTTACATGTGTCTTCCCCCCCCCCCCCCATTCATATGTTACTGTCTAGGAATTCCCATACAATTTGCTATATTATTACTCTATATTTGGCTGGCAGTTTGTGAGTGAAGTGAATTTAGCCATTTGGAATGACGTCAGTAAGCAGGATACCCTTCTCATCCATTCCATTTTTTTCACCTGAGACGAAGGTAGAACCAGTCGTGAAATCATTCATCACCACCAAATAAAAAAGTCCTAACTATATCTGTTGTGGACATTATATAAATTACAGATTATAATTTGAAAGATACTTTTACATTATGTCTATACTATATTTTCTCAACTACAGATGTCTTAAACGTGTATTGAACTTGTACAAAACATGTTTTCTAGGCAAAATATTTGTTTTGAACATGTAGAAATCAGACTATCCAGAGCCGAGTCTAAACACAGAATGCAAAAGACAGCAGATATAACCAGGTATTTCCTGCATATAATTTGTTTCCTAATTATTGTTGTATCTGTAGTACTTAAATAATGTGGTATGTGCGTTTGTGTTAAGCAGTATCAATTTACTTTTTTGCATAATCAGTGGTCTAGAGAAAAATGTAGTTAAATTAATGAAAGGAAGATCAATGAAATCATCAGTGCTGACGAAAAATATGTTTATTCCCCCCCCCCCTTTTCTTTTCGTATTTTGTACAAATTTGCAGTGAACTGGTAATAAATTAATGGAGAACGAAATCTTCACAATAAAAATCTTTGGTTTCTATCCAGTACACTGTTTTGAACAAAGAATCTGTAATGTAAATATATCAACGCTTTCTGCATATAGGATTGAAATAAAATATGGTTTGAGTTCCCAAGATACTGAAAGTGTTATGTATACTAGTGCGAAATTTAAAAATAGAAACATTTTCATGTGAGCATAAATGTTACTGGTACTGAAGAGCCAAGCAAGGACTGTACATAGTTCCATCGTTAAATTGAAACTATATGACTTGATGTATTGTTCCATCCTTGTATCTACCAGGATTATGATTCAAATATTATTTATGAACCTTGAAAATACATGAGTGATTGTGCGTCATTTGACAGCAAATTATTGCAAATAAGCAGTTTAGAAAAGAAAGTGAATTTTGTATGTAAATGTTTCTAGTTTAAAATATTTCATATCCAAAACAATTAGGTATTTAAGCTTAGTTTAAAATTCCAAATTTATAACTTTTCTATGGACCTCAACATGTTAGGCTACTATCTTTTTTTAATTTTTTTTTTTATATGACCTACATAATGTTGTTATGAATCATCTAGCATATAAAATATTATTTTCTTTGGCAAAGTATTTAAATTTTCATTCTCTTTTTCAACCTCATTTTTAAACTATAAATATTGTGTTCATAGAGAATATAATATAGTTTTAATGAAATATGTGCTAAAACATCATATGACTAAAATCCGTCCAATCATTCAGGTACTGGAAATGGAAACTTTCCATTTTTCCATTGTAGGATTCCAGTCATAATTATGTCTTCAAATTTTACAACAAAATTTACCAACTTATTACTTAAACTATACTTGAGATACGAGAAAGTACCTTAATTGCTAAATTCTTTGTCGGTATAGTGTCTCTCACTCGTCTCCCTCTATCCCCCTTCCTCCTCTCCCCCCTCACTCCCTATCTCTCTTTCCCTCTCCCTCTCTCTCTTTCTCAAGCACTGCAGTCTTAGACTTACTGTTGGAATGATTGTTGAAGTCCATTTAGGTTTGCTATTAAAGTGCATGGTTCACTACATGGTGCCATTGTATCGATTCAGCCACAACATCCAGTTCTGACTGGAGACCATTCCTCTGCCTGCCTGTGATGTTATTCTCCAGCCTCTCAGATTGATGGCGTCTGTTCACAATTCATGTGCCTGAATCTACTTCATCCTCGACTAGAAGATCATGCTGCTCTCGATTCCACAACTCACCAAGACGCCATCTATCCAAGGAAGCTACACTCCCCCAATCTAACTGCAATCCACTTATTGAAGTCCCTGCAGCTTCTCTGGATATATGCAGCTCCTGCAGACATGCCATCTGTAGGCAGATCCTGGAACCATGTCCGCAATGTCCTCCTGGTCAACCTGTAACTATTAAGATGATTACTGAAATGACGACGACATTTCCTACATGGATTTATAAGGATGAGGATCAGTTGACATTTTTCTTGTCCGGGAGTTAGGGTCGTCTGCTGAATGTCTTCCAGAGGACAGCCAAGTTTTCACATAGGGTAGTGGATCAAACTGCTGAAACATGGGTCCCACAAGATTAATAAACATCAAATCTGCTACATGTTCCATTAAAAGAGCGAGTTACAATTTCATTCATTGAGCTGGAGGCTTGTTCACACTTGCTGCAAACACTGCAATTGTGTTGACTGCTGACAAAAGGGGGAGGGGATCATGTGGTTTTTATTTTTTCTCTTCATTTCTATCTTCTTTGTACTGCCTATAAGCTCGAACAATTTTGCTTGAATCTTGAATATTAAATTGATCACACAATTCCCTGATACTTTTCTCTCCATACAGTGTATCTAAGTCTTCTGGCCATTTAGATGGATGCAGCATGTTTAAGTGATCCATAAGATTATTATAAATATCTTTCTCTAAATTGTCAGAATTTAGTCCTCTATGAGATGAACATGTAGTTGGCAATCTTAGTTTCAAATTGACCACCAGACTTCTGTAGAATGGTCTCTGATTAATGGATTGGATTTTGTTATTAGTTAAAGGAACAGATTTAAATTCACGAGACTTTACAGCATTTCTAACCATTTTGGTGTAGTGGCCTGGATTTTCTTGCATTGCTTCAAATACTTTTATTGTTCCCCTTATAATTTTATCAGCTGTGAGAGGTGTTGTTTCTGTTTTTTGAAGGTCCCGTGTAAGGTCATTCATTAGAGCATCAAGCATTATTCCCAAATTTTCCACAGATTTAACAGTTGATAAATAGTTTTTCAAACCAGTGTACTTAGATCATTCTTTTGTGTCTCTTAAACTATCATTTTCAGCTTTAACAAAGTGAGAGATAAGACATTGTAAGTTTTCTCACATTGTTAGAACAGTTCTTTGGCTAGATGAAATCCATCGAATGGTGAAAATTTTGCCAATTTTTTTAATTCTTTTTTCTAGATTTATAGCACATTCAATTAACACAGGAAAGTTGTTTGTATAACAAATTCAACAAATCGTTAAAAATAGAAAACAAAGATGGGAGTTGCATGTCGTGTATATGTTACCATCAATACCCGAAATCCGTCAAAACCAGTTTCAACTAGTAAAAACTAGTTTAAGCAAACAAAAGCATGAACAAAATGCATGTATGCAAGGTCTACCAAAAGCCTTAAACAAACCAAACCAAACCTGTCACTGATTCTAGACCTTACGAAAACCCGCTTTCTATTTATCAGCATTTGTTTAAACTAGTTGAAACTGGTTTTGACAGATTTTGGGTTTCAACTGTAACATATATAGTTGGTTATTTAATGATGCTGTATCAACTACTAGGTTATTTAGCGTCAATGGGATTGGTGATAGCGAGATGGCATTTGGCCAAGGCCGCTGATTTGCCATAGAATACCTGACATTCACCTTGCTGTTGGAGAAAATCTCGGAAAAAAATCCAACCAGATAATTAGTCCAAGCAGGAATCAAATCTACCCCCAAGTGCAACTCTGGATCAACAAGCAAACACCTCAGCTGACTGAGCTACATTGGTAGTTTTATAAAACATGCAAAAGATGTCCCTGAATGAAAAGACCCAAAAAAATTTGCTATTTGTTTTTGTGCTGTATTAAAATTTGGAGGTAGCACAATGAGTCTATTGGGAGACCTAAGTGTTCGTGTGTGTTTGTTCCACCCTCCATCTGCATTGCATACAGTATCCATTCAACATCTAGCAACAAAATTTGCTCTTTTTCAGTCAGGAATCCTTAAAGTAATCTAATGCTAAATGGCTTTTCCAAAGGTAATTAAACTAGTGTCATATTACAACATTATTTTGTTTAGTGTTCCTAACCTCGTTCCAATATGTGAGTTTTATGACAAAAATTTAATAATTGAGTACTGTAATTCATTTTAATTTATGAGACTGATGTATTCCATTTTGAAAAAAATCTCTATGAAACAAGCTTTTTTCTGGAAAGTATTGTTTATAGTTACATACTTTTATTTCCTTGCATTTACTAGATTTCTCATGTATTAAATTACTGAAATGGTAATTTGAATAAAGATTTATTACGAAATGAGATGTTACTTTATTCCCTCTCATAAATGAATATGCCTTGTTTAATTCAACTTTCTTCGAGATCTTTCTTCCATAGATTTTGTGAACATTACTTACGAAGTATTATGACATAATATTGCCACCTAAATGTCCACATTTGATTGCTATAAACTGTAAAAATATATCTCATATATACAGAGGTGTGATAAGTCAGTCACTCTTTTCAAATGCATGCTGATCAACAGGTTTAACATTTATTTGATCAAGAAAATATAAAAAGATATATTACCACTGCAATTTATCACCATTAGAACTCGACATAAGCACCATTATTGTCAATACACTTCTGTAATCACTTTGGTACATTACCTACAGCATGTCTTTAGAAACTGTGGGGAATTGCATTCAAAACATCATGGCTTCTGTCCTATAGTTCCTAGGAGAGTCTTGTAAACAAACTTCTTTCTTGGCCAATCCCCACAAGAAAAAATTGCAAGGTGTAAAATCAGGGCTTCTAGCAGTTCACTCTGTCAGTACATGATAACTTATCCATCGTTCTAGAAGTGGTTTTCAAGTTAGTTGCAAACAATAATAGCAAAGTTTGAAGGTACACCATTTTGCATGAATATGAGCTTTGCAGTGTTATTCCATTGTGTGATTGTAGGCAACACGAAGTTCTGAAGCACTGTCAAGTCATCATCCACTGTTCATTGTGCCTCGTAGAAGATAACGACCCACCAAGTCTGTCAGTGTCATACTGCACCATACCATTACCATTGGATATGGCTGCATTTTGTCAACAATAGAACCTGGATCAGTATCACTCCAAAAATGACAGTTACATCTGTTAACAAAATCACCCATATGAAAAACTGGCTCATCACTCCATACAATGTTATCAGACAGATTGGGATTATCTTCTTTCCATGATTTCTGAGAACTCTCTACAACTATCATGGTCCTTGGGAAAGATTTGCTGATATGATGAGATTTCCAGGGACGAAAATGGAGCTCTTTTTTTCAAAACTGTCTCAATTTTATAGTGTGTTAGCCCACTTCCTCTGAATGTCTAATGGATAGATTTTTAGGGCTCATTTCAAAGATATTTTGAACATTAGCAATGTTTTCTTCAGATCGTGATGTTGATAGCTGACCAGAATGTAGTAAATCCACATTAATTTTATTGTAATTAATTTTCTGCAGCATAAAACATTCTGTTTCTACTATTTTCAGCTCTCCACCACTGCTGAATTGAATAATTAATTGCCAAACTTTGTACCTTGCAGCAATTCTTGCTTGCTCTTCTCCACTAAGTGCCGGCGGCATTATCAATTATCTGTAACATAAATGGTAAAAAAAAAAAAAATTGTTCATTCTCTGTGTTAGTTACCATTATAATATGATTCTTTCATTATGTATTACCAACTTAAAAACAGGGACAGACGTTCTATCCTTCGAAATTCATCATTAACTAGATTTGTTTCGTGTCCACAAGCTCTATAGCTGATATCTCAATCTTTTTCTTGGTTGTCCAACATTTCGCCTGCTCTGCAGTGTATAATATTGAATATCTATAATGGAATTGAGGTTTTTTGCATTCTTAAAGACGTGCATACATATTTTCTGAAATTTCTGATATACCGGTACTTGACATTTTCATTTCTAATGGACTGTACTTCGATATTCTCTGTAATAATACAGTTTGTCCATGTGATTTTTTTGTTTAATTACAAAAATAGAATATTAGTAACCACGATGTTCTGTGTGCAAGTTTAATATAGACAGAGGAAGGAGATATCACTTCTTCTTCTTCTTTCTAGTAGCAGAGATCTTGGTTTTACACAATTTTTCTTTTAGTTTTCCAGTATAGGCTGGAGATGTATTTTATTTTCTAATATTAAAATTGGTGAAATCATAAAATCATTTACAAGTTAGCATCCAGAATGTAGGGCTACATGTATAAACTTAGTATGTTTCAATATTCCTACATTCCCAATAGTGTTTAATAAACAATGTGTGAAACTGTCATATCCTTTCATCATACAATTGTTTATTCCTGGCCAGATGTATAATTACAGTAACTACACTGAGTTCGTAGCCTGTTTTGGATAAATATGAGCTGTGTATATAATGCCTAGTACCGGTACACATTAAAATAAATTATTATTGTCATAATTCACGTGTTTTTAGTATCCCTAGGCAGTAAGTGAAACATATTACTTCTGTTTTGAAATTTTGTTCACAAATGTTGAACAATATCGCATTTTATTTACATTTATTTTTAACGACTTTAAATAAACGAATTCTGCACCTAAAGCTACACTTACAAAAAAATATTATTATATATATTACATATACTGTATATAATAATAATAATAATGGTGTAAGTAGATGAAACACATCAAAGATATTACAAATGTTATATGTCATTTTTTTAAGTTCATGATTAACTGTATAATATTGTTTTTTTTTTAATGTTGATTTTTTGTACTCCAACATTATAAACAGTATTTATCATTAGTGAAACTAGTGCCGTAAAATATTACCATGCCAACTAAAATGTCATGACTTCTATTATTACAGCATAACTTGTGTCATTAAGTTAACATTATGAAACGATTTGCCATGCTGTAATATTTAATACATCATTGTTGTCATAGCAACCTCTTTCTTCATAAACCATGATATCAAACTACCCATCATTACAGATCTGATATTATTTTTTTATTAATTATTTTATAATGCTGTCATACAAAAAAATAACATGAAACACGTTTATAATGTTATACACTTACTGCACTTGTAAAAATTAGGAAACTCCCTTTGCTTGTTTCCTAAAAATTGACTTGTGCCATAACATTTAACATTATGAACTTGTTTCATAATATACTATTTAGATATTATTGTACTTCAATAAATGTATTAATTTGTCACTTTCATGAATACATTGAAATCTTCATTTAACATTGCCATGAAAGATATTTATATCAAACTAGTAAATTGCGAACATTAACTTGTTAACAAGAACAAAACTAGCCATTACCAAGGAAGACTATGTGCTGAGATGCATTAACCCTTAAGAACTCACGTGGGGTGTACACGCACCCCACTTGTATTCAGATCACTATACATTAGAAAATGTTTCATTTAAAATGCTGTAACCTTCAGTACCTTATAGGAATGTCTTAAGCTTGGTCTAGAGACAGAAATAGCACTTTCGTCTTGTTAGGTTTTAATACTATAGACATTGTTGTCGGCTTATGAGAAATGCTTTGAAAATTCGGAAGAGCATAATAATGACACAGAGTAGTGAATTAATACGATTTACTTTCGATACCCTTTATTTCCAAGTGTAATTAATTACCCTCTTTACATATTCTGAAAGTGTGCAAGGGCAATGAAGGTGATTTTATGGAGCAGTGTCTGGTAGTTGTCATATATTTTGGAATTTATGAAATTGTCAGTCTTTGCAAATAAAACTTGAAAATTACTTGCAGGTTGATCATTTTGACAATATCTAGACAAATATCACATACCATAATGAAATTAATATTAAGTAAAAAATAATGATTATTAAATGGTGTGTAGTAACGTCCCACGCGAGAACTAATGTTAGGAAGAACTGCGCGACTTCCTAAGAGTTAAGTGTGGATTACACTAATAATTTTGTCTGATATTCATTAAATGGTGCTAGTTGAAGATTTATTATTGTGAATGATCTCTCTATAATGTATTAGAAGAATAAGTTAACCAAGAAACGAAATGATCTGTTGCCTCATTTGATAAACCCTATAATTTATGACAGGGCTTTCCAACTGAAGATTCGTCAATCATACTGGTATCTAGTAACTTGAACTTCAGTTTGTGTATTGTTTTCAAATATAATATTCTTTATATTTAAATTCAAATTATAAAGAATTTGTGGTTACATTAAATCATGACATTTGAATAGGGAATGAGCTAAATAGTAACAGTCATCTCTGATCATATCTTATCATGAAATATCTGGGCAGAGTCAATTTTGACAGTTTTATCATTATCATGGTTAGAATAACTTCTTTTAGAGGAAATGCTGAAATACAAATATATAATATATGTTGGTTGAAAGTATAAAGAACTGAAAATAAATCTCATCTTAAATCATTCTCATTATGTAGACATATCTTTTTACAAAATGGAAAATTCACTGAGTAGTAGAATGTTAGTTTAGACAATTATGTTTTCAAAATATCCACATCTTTAATTTGTTCTCGAGCATTTCTTCAGAATTTACATTTTTCATATAAAATAAAAAATCAGTAAATCGAAGATAGTTATAAATTCTCGATCTTTGACTTCGCAGAATAAATGTGTTGGATGATATTTTATAATATAAGTATAATTTAAGGCTTTCAACGTGTTCAAAATGATGAAAATTTTTTTAAGTGTTTCTACTGTCTCATACATGTAAGACATCCAAATTATCGGAGTTCTATATCAGTTCCCTCACCAAAGAAGGCAGGGAAAAAGGAAATAGATCTAGATCTTGGTAATGGATTCAACTGATAGATGTCCTGATGATGGAACCAATACGTAACTCTAAAACTTTGGATCCCTACATCTGTGATGGTGCAAACACCCATATAGTTCGTATTGCCTGCACACACATTTGGGTAGTGTGAAAAATTAACATGCATATTTTTTATCAGGTTTTGGTACTGATTTTTTAATGAAAGGAATTGTTCGTAAGAAATGAACGAAAAGTAGTTATGTAGTAAGCATTGACCAGGCCGTATTCCCACAATAGAGGTCCAGGGAACATACTTTCCCTGTTAGAGGCTGATAATATGACAGTCATAAGAAAATGTTGAAAATTTAATTGTAACAGATATATCTATATATGTGGTAATATATGTGCCCTGGACCACTATTGCAGGAATATGGCCTGGCCAATGCTTACTATATAATTACCGAACGAAAATTGTCTGTAATGATAAAAATGCTACTAAATCACGCAAGTTGGAGAGTCCTTTGTAAATATAGCAATAATTACTTGTTAATACTCCCTTAACTATAACGCCTTAAGCCTTAACATGCAATCTTGTGTCCAATTTGTATTAATATCTGTGTGTTTGGTGTCGGCTATTGTAGAAATGGTGTAGAAATTCCTTAGTTCAGAAGATTAATTTTGTTGGGCAATGCTGTTGACTAATATTTTGTATATTTGTTTGTCGCAAAATATTTATTTTTTAATAAACCTAGTATTTGTGTTGCAAAGATGTACCTTTATGAGTACATAGTGTCATAAGTTGTCTATTTTATAGCAAACACAAATAGCTTTGACCTTGATTTTCAGTATTTTTTTATCCAAAATTATATTCTCAGTACTGGTCAATATATTTTATAATTTTTTACCAACTAGTCTTTTCTGAGTTTTGTCTACTGTTCAATTAAAAGTTGACAAAATAGAATAAGATGCTTATTCTTCGTTTCATATTTATCTACAATGTCTTAAACAAAAAACCTTTACTTTACTTGCATCTGTCTGTGTGTGATTGATTGATTGATAGATAGATAGATAGATAGATAGATAGATAGATAGATAGATAGATAGATAGATAGATAGATAGATAGATAGATAGATAGATAGATAGATAGATAGATAGATAGATAGATAGATAGATAGATAGATAGATAGATAGATAGATAGATAGATAGATAGATAGATAGATAGATACAAAAATATAATATTGACAACTTCTCCATCATTGGGTTGATGATTGGAAGCTGTGGAGTCATTCCAAGACAGTTTTTCAATTTCAGTAAAAATTTCGCAATTCCAAAGCAAATGTATTTAGATGTAGCTTTTCTTGCTTTGAAAGATTCTATTGAAATATTAAACAGCCATTTATACAGTATGAACTCAAGACTAAATTATGTAGTCCTATTACCATAATTTTTCTCATACTAGCATCATGTATTAGCAATTTGATCCTTTGTTTCTGTTACAACTATTGTATCAAGAAATTTAAATTTGCATAGTATTCTTTGCCATTTAGGCAGTCTGCAATGCCAGAAAGAATTTTCAAATAATATTGTTCCATAATAGTCTAATAGTTGCTTTACTGCTAGAATAAGGAACATATCCAATTCATATATTTAACATATAAAATGTACCATATTAAATACATTGAAAATCTGGAATTATAAAACAATAAACAAAACTTTATAATTGCTCTTTTTGTCTGTAGTTAATAACTAGTGCATGAATGTACAAATTACTTTCACTAACAAGGGATGCTTTCGGACCTTCCATCAAAAATCGTCACGAAACTTTCTGGGCTGAACAAGCATGAGGCCAAAGTAATTGGTGTGAAGTGAATTGGTATTCATGATGAAACTAGTAACCACAGGAATCTCTTCATTTGACGTTCATTTTCAAGTGTGATATAATGAGATGAAATACAATTCATTCATTCAGTCTGTTCTTTCATTTATTCATCCATTAATTTATCCCTTTGTTCATTCATTCGCTATGTCCTGGATAACAAGATTTCTAAGAATAATGTATAAATTTTGCGAGCAGAAATATCCACAATATAATAGAAATAATGTAGATAGTCTGATGCAGTTATAATCTATCATCGAGAATAGTTTTAGTGACATGAATTTCTCAACCAGAGACGAAATTGTTTTTATATAGCACAGCATAATTAAACTGACCAAAAACACTTTCCTCTTTTTAACAAACAAAGAGCTTTTTTGAGAAACACCACTTTTACATGAGATGAGTCTTAGTTTTTCATATGTCATTTTAACTTCATGCCATAAGACACATGTCTTTCAAATAGTCTGTACATCACTTCCCTTTCCAGGGGTGTAGGTGTGTCATATGGCTTGAGAATTACAACATATTGTTGGTGGTATAATCAGGGAACGGATTTTCAGGTGCTAAGAAACTTTAAAATATTTATTTTTATGTACTAAAAAACAGAAAATTACGTATAAAAAATTTTAAAATATTTTATTCATTATTTCTTAATCAAACTAATTTTATATGTAAAGTGAAAACTATTATCATTTATGACGAGACATCTATGGGTGAAAAATACTACATTGTTGCAGTGGACTTTCTCGAAGTTCCCCATCTCAAATTGATGTCTATTAACAATGCATATTACCAGGAGAAGGATCTCTCTGTATCACAAGAAGATAATCTTGTTTATTTTAGTAAATATTGATGTGAGATCGCTGTTATACATTTTCCACTTTTTTGACAGTATAGAATCTCCCCATCACTTGTAAATTTTCCTTTAATTTGGCAACATATTCATCCAAACGAGAATTAACACTCGACTTTACTTTCAGCATCGCCATCATTTTCCAGAGATACTATCTTAACTAAATGAGACAATGTGAGTAGCTGAAAAAATTCCATGTGAGTAGCACATGATGCAACAGGGGATTCACAGCAACCACACACTAAAGTAGCCACGTTCAATTAAGGTCAGGCTCACCACCGCGGGACAATAGACAAGGATTCACACAATCATACATTACGAAATACATTAACATTATGTTTACTTTATGCATCTGAAATGGTTTTTTAAATTTAATTTTAAAAATTAAAATGTATGTATATAAAAGAAGAAATAACACTGTTTATGTACTGTATTTATAGTAAAATGATTTAAAATTTGTATAAAAATGTGTAAAATCATGTGTTTTATGTGGACTAGAATTTCATATGAGCTGTTGCTCCGAATTTCATTTTTAGTTGTAAATATTTATTTACCAAAAAATCCGTTACCTGGTGATAATACAACATTTTTTATAGCTTTTAGTAGCTTAAATCTTTATAATGGCAAGTGTTCCATTTCACACTTTTCATGGCCAAGCCTAAACACACAGATTGTACTGTAACACTACACTAGTTTCTTAGTATTTAACATTACTGTTTGTAAAGTAAGCAAACAGTGACTGCCGTATTAGAAATATTGTTGGTACCACACTAATGAATTATATCAATGTATTGCTTAATGATTTGGGAAGGATGATACTAAGTGATATTATTGTAGTATGTAGTCATTAGAATTGTAATTAAGTACAGTGTTGTATTGATGGGAATTTATGAAATTTTGTATGTTAATGCAAGTGTCTCAAAAAGGTGCTCAGGTTTTGAATATGTTTCACTTTCCACTAACAAAGAAATTTATGTTTTTAATTGTAAATCACAGCAGTGTGGATGCTCTATATGATTGTATCCGTTGATAATGAATAATGCTCGAGAAAGATAAATATACTTAAAACTGATCACATAGATTAGTGTCCTATCCTTGTTGACCACGACAGTACAAAATGTTCTGAAAAAAATGGTTTTTCAATATATATATATAGCTTTGTTGATAGAGGAACTCTCTATGGACTGGAAGGTCCTGGATAGTGACGAAATTTCTTTCATTGCCAAAGCTTCCAGAACGGCCATGAGGTCCCTCAGTTTGATATCAAATTCAATACCAAGTCTTTACCAAGAGTAAAAAGCAGTTGGAACATGGTGCAAACTGTACACCTCATTCTAGTGCCCAGGTCATGAGCTTCATGCTCTACCTCCATGCCCTCCCATGTGTTTCATAGCATATAAAGTGGGTATCTTTATATATAAAGTACCTGAGTTATTTTGGGGGTCTGATTTTGCTTTCGTGAATTCCTTTAATGACGTTCGATTAAATTTTATTTTTATATAATTTGTTACCTAAAATTTCATAGGTACCACTTAAGTACCATAACGATTTTTTTTTTTTTTTAAGGAAAATTGTGACTTTATAAATAGCACTTAAAGAACTGGATACATTCTGAACTTTCTAAATAAAACAATTTTTTCTCCAAGAGAGAAAATAAAAAGGTTGAATTTAAGTTATATGCAGTCAATATTAACCGTTTACCCACAGTGTGAAATAACTTGGACTGTGTGACAGTTAAAACCTGTGACCATTTTGTGATAGCTTATATTAATAACTAGTATTTAATTTTCGAATTTGTATCACTGTACAAATGAAACTGCATCCTGATTTTTTTAAACTATTTAAATAAAGCCAGAGATGATCAGAGTATGTAATTTTATATGATGGAATTAATGTATATTAATGACTGAGCTGTTATGTATAGATATATGTATATAATACGACTCTAAGTTGTGATATTCATGGTGATCTTGAAGTACAGGTATATTTGGCAGTTCAATACTAGTAACTAAATACAGGGCCTTCTTTTTTGACTGTTTTCTTAAGATAGTACTACTACTATATTCACTAAGTAATTGTTATTACACTCATTGCTTATAAATTGGAAGTTAGGCATTTTTGTACCTTTCTTCACATGTATATTACTAACAGTCATAATCACAATGATGAATTGATTAAATTTGTTTTTATTGTCAAATCTTGAAATGAGTATGCCAAATTTTTGGACATAAGAAAAATTAATACCGGTAACTTAATTTTGTCTTCGAAATGATATAAGATAATATTTTTCTATCAAATGTAAAACTATCAAAGATCATTATCATTACCAGCAAAGGGCTTATATAGTTATAATATTTCTACTCACTTCTGTTTAATTTTGTTTAGAGTTAGTGTATAAGAAATAGAAGTATAATATTTATTAGAGCTGTCGATTTTATCAATTCATCAAACCAATTAACTGTTTAATTTTAAAATCCGATTAACTGATCAAATATATTTTAGTTGTTTAAAAATTATTGTGCGGTGAAGAAAACATAACTGCCTTGTGAAGTCTGTGTAGCACAATCTGTAAATCTGTATATTATTGGTGTGGTTGACAGCTGATCAGTATAAACTGATGGCCTTGTCTTCTTTAGAAAGTTAAAAGCACTCATATTTTAAGTACAACTAAGCATATATTCCTTCTAAACATTTTTCTTAAAAAACATGGCTTAGGCAACCATTTACTGTCACAAACTATGGAAAGGATGTACCGTATATTGTATTTTGTTTGTGAATATGCTGTCCTTTGTCAAAATAACCACCCGAAAGTGGCTGGAAGTTTGCATTTAAAAGAGGGTTAATGATCTGAGTAATGGTATTTCTTGGAATTGTATACTTCTGTTTTGTCCACATACACCTGACTTAGTCCATTAGTTGGTTTATGACTGCCCATTTGTTGTTTATGAAACTGTCAAAGCTTAGTTTTCGGTGGTTCTGGATTATCATTTCACTTTCAAAGATTGTGCATGATTGCTGGTTATTCAGAGATCAGTGTTACACGTATATTTGTGAACTTTAGTTACAAATATGACTTATAAACCATTCCATGGAAAACTCGGTGAAAGTTTCGGATTTAAGTTGAACAGTGTGGTGGACAGAAAAAGTGTTTTGTAAGAAATGCGGAAAATCGTGCAGTTATAGTGGAAGCACAAGTAGTCTCCAATATCATCTTAAACGTGTTCATCCTTTCCAAGGTGGATCTACGTCTATTAATGTTGCTACTTCCAGTTCAACTTCTCAGTCAACGTTGGATCACCTAATAGTGAAGCCTGCATCATGTGGTAAACAAACTGAAATAACAAATAAACTTGTGGAGTATTGCCAACATATTGACATGTTTGGCTGGAGCAAAGAGATATGACTGTAAATAAATGTAAATCAGACACTTTTGTTTTTTGTTTTTCAAACTTTTTGTATACATCATCAGTGTCAATTGCTGCTTAATAATTATTTGCAGTATATATCAATAAAATTAAAAACACCTGTAAAAACGTGTTTTTTCTTTATATCATATGAAATTAATATAAAATGATATTAGATGTTTTTGTTCAAACTTATAAACACTGTGTAAAATAAATTAAAATTCCATTAACTGGTCGACTAATCGATTAAAGGTATCCAGTTAATTGATGAAAATGTTTAGTCAATCGACAGCTCTAATATTTTTATAGCCCTAACATAAAATTGTGGATTTTCAAAAGATTAATAGCTTCATGTTACGAATTTCTTGGATTTTTTTTTAGAAATATCTTATTATTTTATTTCATTGACGTAAACTTTTGGTAGATACTAAAAATAGAGATCATTAAAAATGTTGTACAATGGGTTTCAAGTTACAATCAGTTGATTTGTGTGTACCCACTCTTAAAAATGAACTTTCATAAAGCTTAGTATTTTAATAAATACAATATACAAAAATACTAGTACCGGTATGCATATAGAAATGGACATTGTTTATGTGCAATAATAAAACTTGCTATTCAATGAGGATAGTTGCTATTTATAATAATAATAATAATAATAATAATAATAATACTTTGCTTATTATATTAAGTGCAGTTGTAATTAATTTCTCTTAAAAACACTCATTATGTTTGCAGAATGGTAATTTTAGAACTGATTTTATAATACACAGGGAAAATTCTCAAATAAATTAAAAACCTGTAATTCTGAATTCAGTTTCTCTCTGCTGCTGAATTTGCAATGTACCTAAATGCCAGCAATCAGACTGTGCAATAATTGTAATCTTCTATCATATTAAGTTATAATCATATTAACTGTTAAAGTACCAGTACCTAATTCCTAGACGTAATATTGCATTTTTAAATTTAAACTTAAAATATGCTTCACTTGTAAGAAAACGAATTTAAAAGAGCAAGAAACTCATGTTCTTATCAGTGTTTACAATAATAAGATGACTACACTTCAAAGAACGCCTGCACATCATTCATTTAAGTATGTTAATTGAAGGTATAAATACATTATTTTAATACTAAATGCATTCCAAGGTCATACAATCACCATGAATAATAATTTCTTATTCTGAATAAAGTCTAAAGTAGAGCATTCAACTTGTTAAATGTACTTAAAAGGAATTGATCACCTTTTAATTTAATACATTCCAAAGTACCTATTTTAGGTGCATTACATATGTGCATAAAGACCAGTTATGTCCAGTTATGTTTGGTTTGTCCCATCTGGCTGTCTGATTTTGATAAAACTTAATAATTGTTTTGAATATATATATATTGACCATATTTGTTCAAATACAACATTTATATATTACTTAGAGTGAAGTTTGATAATATTTTTTAACTGTAACTAGAGACTTGAGTCACATAGAGGTATATCACGAAAATTGGAACAAAGGACACACCACAGATTATCCATTGTGTTATTCAAAATATTGAAATCGCCAGCTATTTCAAGATGGTAAGTTTGTACAATGTGAGATGTGTGTAATAAATCAATTACGAGATAAAGGATTTTGAAACTTATTATGATACGAAATTGACATACAAGGGACTCTTTTTATTGGTTTTGTCATAACCATATCGAAATTGTGGTCTAAAAAAGAAAAAGAAAGGGATCAAATTCATACTGAAACAATCTTAACCAACTCATGTATGAGTGGAATGTGTTATTTCAATGGCAAATATAAATAAATTTTATAACATGACAGATGATGAAAGTATTTGGATTAGGGTATTTTTTGCTCAAAACCTAAACAGTGGAGCAAATATTTCAGGATTATAGTATAATCCTGAAATTCTGTGGTAGCATAGGAATTTTTAAACTATTTGTAAATATGTGTATCTAATGCTCGAGATTTAACAATAAAGTTTTTTTTTTTTTTTTTTTTTTTTTTTACAATAAAGTTATCTTCCTTGTTGCTTCCCAGTATGTATTAGGGAAAAAAGATTGACATAGGTCTTAAGAGATTAACAGCTTGCCAAGTGGTTTATATCCATCTTCTTTTGTACATAATAAGCAATTTGGAGAAATTAACAAACCATTCCTATTAAGATATTTAGGCAATCATGACCTGTAACCAATCTAAATATAACTGTAGTAGATACATCAGGAATTAGTTTCAATTATTTCGAAGAATACTTCCACCTTGAACTTCAATTTTCAGGCAGTAGTTGAAATTCATTTTCGTTCTTATAATCCATTTTATATAGGGTCATATCAAAATTGTGTTTTGTTTTTATATCAGCTATCCCAGTACCATTCACCCCAAAAAGGAACGGGATCCATTGTAAAACTATGTTTCATTTAGATTTTAATTTGTTTTATCATGCAATGGATTAATTTTTTTATGGAATCTAGTTGAACTTACGACCTAGATTGCAGCTTTAGAGTCTGATAAGAAGACTATGATTTTGCATCTGTGTAACCAAACATATATATTTTGGAGTAATGTGTGAATGGCTTCAAACTCGCGGTGGGAATTTATTTAATTTTATTTTCTTCAGCTCCTTCATGGTTCAAAGGAGAATCATCTTTGTAAATCGAGTCATTTTTGCGGATATCTTCTGTAAACTGTTTCTAAAGTAAAGGTCTTCACTTATTCGAAGTTTGTAGATTACAGTACCTGTTTTGTTGAAAATTTTACCTAGATCAAGATATTATTTAAATTATATTATGCATTTTATTTTTAACAGGTAACTGAACAGTGTCTGATTTAAGATTATACTGTACTAAACTATAACGTAAATGTAAATAAATTATAGCTCAATGCGAACACATCCAAATTTCATATGAATGTGCACGATTGTATCTTGTTCATTTTATGAATAGTGAATGACATAAAGAACCTAATTTGAAAACATGGCTTTATTATAACTAAATATTGGGATAATATACATAATTCGACTAAAATGAATTACAGTACTGCAATAAATGAGTCTTTAAGTAAGAGAGACAGGGATTCTGGAACTTTAAAATGCAACTACTCCTATTGTCAACAGTAATGTATTAAATTTAAGATTTCTAGATTGGTTGCACGAAACTAGATTCTATTCAACAGAGGTCAAGTCTTAGATTTAGTACAGTAAATGACATCTCGCTTCAGGAACTCAGATTTGATCACTGGCAGTTTCTGCGAGATATGTGGTGGAAAAAGAAACTATGAGGTAGATTTCTTCGGTTTTGAATGCCTCAATTGAAATCCCAATGATAAATTCAAGAATGCTTCTGTGCAGATAAAAATTACTCTTTCTAATGGGAAAAATCGATTAGGTACATTTGATTCACTTGAATGTTTCAAATTATGTAAATTAAATTCAAGTTTCTTCCTTCTCTTTCATCCTCTGACTTCGGAATTTGAATATCTAAATTCAACATTGAGTTAAAATTAGTCGAGAATAATTATGTAGTCTATCACCAAACTCAAATGGAAACCATTATCGACAGAATATCAACTGCTTGTATTTTATATTTTACACTAACACACATAATGCAAAAATAGGAATTCAGCATCAATGATGGAAGATATGCTATCAGAAAGAATCAACGAGAATTTCAGTTATTATATCAGTTCTTAATGAATCATTGTCCTCTGCAACAAGACTTAATTTGGGGACTGCTCCTATAAATGATTCATTCTATTTCAAAACATTGTATTTTCCAAAGTATTACACATACAGATACTCACCAAGTTTTCCTCACACTCTACAAATGTTTTATGTGTACCCCTCTGGTCACATGACACACATCCAAGCAGTAGTCGAGTTTGGTTCATACATTTTGTAGTATTCCCCCGTCAATGGTCATTACAGCAGCATTGATGCATTCCCAAAGTTCTACAAGTGTTGCTAGCAGTGGGGGTATGTAAACAAGGTCCTTAACATACCCCCAAAGAAAGCAGTCACACAGCGTTAAATCAGATGACCTGTGGGGAGGGGGGCAAGTGAATAGAGCTAAGTCTCCCACACCAACACACCAATCCAGTGATGGAAAATGTTTGCGTTTAGGTAGCAACAAACATCAATGCTCCAATGGAAGGGGAGGGGGTGCCCTGTCTTTTTGGAAGGCGAAATTCCCGGAATCAGCATTCAGTTGTGAAAACAACCAGAACTCCAACATATCCAGATAAGAGTTACCTGTCACAATCTTCTCACAGAAGAAAAACGGCCCATAGAGCTTTGTCTGTGACATTGCACAGAAAACATTAATCTTCAGTGAATCTTGTTCAAGCGCCACAATTGCGTGAGGATTTTCACTGCCCCACATCCTCACATTGTGACAATCAACCTTACCCGATAATGCATGATGTGTATCTGTGAAGAGTTATGTGGTGTACTCGGGTGAATGTATGTGTAAGTGCAGTGTAGGGAATGCGTGAGGATGATGATGAAGGTTAGGAAGGGAGAAGGGGAAACCCAGTGCCTCCACTAGCCTACTCCTATTGAACAGCACCAAGGGGCCGCCAGGCTTAATGTCCCCATCCGACGGACGAATCACTATCAACAGTGACATATACCTTCTCTTCATATGCACTGCAAAGGGATTTGAAATTTAATCCAGGCATATTGGTGTACAATTTAGTGATTAGAAGTTGTGCACCTCTATCTCTGTTTGCGACATTTCATTGTGGAATGATATTCAAGAGATCCTTAGCTTTGTGGTTTTAAGAACCTTGGTGCTCTTTTCTGCTGCCCATGTCTGTCTCTTCTTTTCAAATGAAGCTAATGTTTGGACACACAAAAGAATTAGTTGTCATGTTTTGAAAAAGTGATATGAACTAAATGTATCACACTTCAACTCTAATATTGTTTTGCAGAAATTTGGCAGTACCGGAATCGAAGAATGTTTGAGTTTGGCTTTTAAAGTAAATCACGAAAAACACAATGAAAAGGTTAAAAAAAAAATAAAAGCAGAAAGAAAATATATTGTGAGCTGTTTGGTTGACTGTATGTTTCTTGGTGAACAAGAACTTTCATTTCGCAGTTAGTGTCACCTCAATAGGGATAGCATGATGGGCGAATCCAGAAGTGCATATAGAGTGTTAGTTGGAAGGCGAGAGGGAAAAAGACCTTTGGGGAGGCCGAGATGTACATAGGAGGATAATATTAAAATGTATTTGAGGGACGTGGGATATGATTGTTTAAAACAAAAAAATAAACATAGCCTATTATCACAGTCTACTATATACAGTCGCGAAGCTCAATATGTAGTAAAAATGCAAACATGGGTAGTTGCCCACCACTAGGATCGCTACTATCGCCTCATCATCGCAGACCTCTCCTAGCAGACGACAAAATATGTTACACTTTCGTTGTCGTGTTCTTTTGGAAAAATTAACACCTTCCTTCTATTATTGAAATATTAAATGCATAAAGTTAATTTATTATTTTAATGAAGTATATTAAATTCCACCATAAACTCGAAGATACCTGCAAGAAATAAGTTAATATAATTTTTGTTTGTGCAAAACGAACTGAAATTTAGCTTCACTCATTCAAGATTATAGCGATAATTAACTATGAAACCAATAAATATTAATTTGCATTTCCCTTTACAACAATAATAATGGAAATATGAATTAATGGAGTAACTTACGTGTACCGGTACTTGTAGTGTAGGCTTACGTAGTTAACAAAGTGGGATGAGGTTAAGCAATAATAATAATAATCACACCAGAATTGGAAATAAAACGTGACCAATAAATTTTATTGTAACAGATTTTTTCTACGTCTCTAGTAAAGCAACAAATAAAAATAACAACAAAATTAACAGCTATAATTAAAAACATACCCTTTGAAAAAAAAAAAAAGTAGGCCTAAGCAATAATAATCCCACCAGAATTGAAAATAAAACGTGATCAATAAATTTCATTAATACTAACTTATTTTTTCTACGTCTTTAGTAAAATAACACATAAAAATAATAACAAAATTAATAGCTACAATTAAAAATATATCCTCTCAAAAAAAAAAAAAAAAAAAAAAAAAGTAGACCTAACCTTTATTTCTCTGGAAATTTAGCAGCCTAAGTGACAGAACTTTACCCGGTATCTAATGTCCTTTCGGTTAGACTGAAACATTTCATTGTGAAATGTAAGGATATAATGTATTGTAACAGTCGCAAAGAACTTCAAAATTAAGAGTTTTGTTTTTGTACAGCATTCTTGTGGAAACCCAGGAACCTTTCTGAATCTTTCGGAAATCGGAAAAAGGATAACTCTGGTCTCTTTCTCTTACTGTTGCTACAATTTATATCACTACAAACGTCTCCTCTTTGTCTCATATTATTATTCCAATTATTATATTTTAGCCATTAACATTTTCATTACAACCAATAACGAACATTTCACAAGCATCGATGTGAAATACGCAACGAGCTAGCACTCGATAGAAATACGATACAGTCCAAAGTCGACCTTGGACAGTCTATTGTTTCTAGTTGCTAACCGCTTGGAGCGCTTTATCACGAAATTTGCAAAAAAACACCTCAAGCTTCGCGACTGTATATAGTAGACTGTGCTATTATAGTACCGTAAACTGGGGTAAAGAGAATCACATGTGGTAAAGTGGATCATATGTGTATTGTTAGACAAGTCAGTGCCACATGGTTCACACATGCAAAGAAAACTATTTTTAGTGGCACTTATAGAAGAAAGGTTTTCTTTTCATGTGTGATCCATGTGGCGCTGCCTTATCTAGGCAATACACATATGATCCACTTTACCACATGTGATCCTCTTTACCCCAGTTTACGGTACCTATACAAATCTTTAGTTCGGAGTGACAATTTATGTTTTAAGAAGCGAAGTGTGGATATTAATTTCAAAATTTAAATCTTCATTAGAATCCACAGAAATGGGTTTTCTCAGGTCTGCTCGATGTTAAAAATTGTATAAAGTGAGAAATGAAAAAATAAAGAGAAAAATAATACAGTACCGGTATATTAAAATTCTATAGTGGATTATATCCGCAGCAAACAGTTGACGTGTTGGGCCGTGTTCTGAGGGTGGAAGAGTATACCTGTAGCTTGTCAAGACATATTGGAATGGGTCCCCGAAGGTTCGTGGCAGAGGAGAAGGCCACGGACTACATGGATGGAGGAGTTCGATAAAACCATGCAATGTGAAGGATTGGCAGGAGACTGGCATGATAGAGCAGAATGGAGAAGAAAAATTTGAGCACAGAAAGATGCTTAAACACTGTTAACTTGTTCTACGTAATAATAATAATCGCATTGTGACAAAAACACTATCTGTATGTGTATAATCAATAGCTGCATGAAAGAAGAAGGAAAATAAGGGGAATCAGTTTTACGGGTAAATTTGAAGTACATTAGTTGTAAATTATTCGCATAATTTGAGAACATACTTCCAGTCAGTGCTGTTACTTATTGGCCAATAGTGTACAAAAAGACATTAATTTTAGGAATTGCCACACTTACGGAAATGAATGTATCTGGAATTAATTGCTGAAACTGTCTTTCAAATTCAGAGAAATCTTGAATATATATTTGTATGTCATGGTATTTGAATATTATTACATTTCAGTCAAATGAACCCTTTCTGAAATTGACGGTTATTTAACTTCAGTCTCAAAATATTACATCAGTGTTGAGATTTTTAAGTTAATTAATATTGTTAAAAATAATAACTATAAAAACTGTAAGGGAAATGTTTAATAAGATATTGGACTTAAGCAACTTGATACAATTTAAATGCCGAAGAATACAATTTATGTTTGTAAATCACATTTTAATCTTGCACTATGTTAGAAACCGCGTATCCCGTTGGTGACACTGATATTCAAATTTATGAACGTGATCATAGTGTTAGGAACCCGCCATTTCTTGCTGTGTATGTTGGTGTTTATAGACGTTTGTTGGATTGTTTTTAAAAGGGTAAGTTTTGTTATTATATGGCTGTATTTAGAGATAACAAGTTCTATGATTATATATAAACATGTACATGTGAATTATGCGAAGTAGTACAATGGTTTACGAGCATTAGGCAATGAAGCTTATGTAGAAATGGAGGTCGCGTCAATGCTTGTTGTTTGATTGGTATGTTTGTAACGTGATGCTTTTTATTAGTGAGGTTATGTGATTGAAGTGCATATTTGAATTGAATGTAGGTATATTAGCGCCAGAATTCTGAATTAGCTAGGTGGTATATGTAGTTTAGTTTGCTATTAAGTATACACCCATCGATCAGCACGCAATTCTATGTTTACTTGCAACTGTAGCTGTGTACAGTAGCCTATAATTGTGATTACTCTCCGATTCGAATTACACCGATAATACAGATACCTTTTTGGTATCCCATCGTTGTATTGAATCTTAGTTCTCGCTACACATGAAACTGACATCTGATTTGTGTTGCGTTATTTCACGTTGAAATAAAACTGAGAGATGGTATAACTTCATACAATTAGGCCTATACACATATCTGGGAAAATACATGAGTTTTGTTAAGGTCGAGGATGAGTGACAAGTTTGATTTGTTCGTTTTTGGTATGCCTTGCATATACGCTTTTTGGTAGATAATTAGGTACCTACACAAATAGATTTACCCTGAACCGAAGAAAGGAATACTTTCCCGCGTAGTGCAACATAATGCTGGTCCATTGGATTATATGATGACTTCATGTGAAAATGTTTGAGAAAATCATCGGTCGGGCGTATTAAGAAACGAAAATAGCTGGGATGCGTGGGGTGGATCTGCAGCTTTCACAGTGAACACATCTTGCCTTCGGAGTGGTGCCCTACAATTTTGAGATTATTTTCAATAGTGTAAGTACGTTTTCTTCTCCCTTGTATTGTGGGTAGCGGGATCGAAGACTCGCCACATTTTTTCTTATGCTGAACGTTAAGAATATAGGCTACATAAGCTAATGAGTAAGGGATTTTGTTGAGAACATTCCCTTAATAATCGACTGTGGTAACTATTGTCGAGAGGTGATGTAAATTTTTTCAGTGTGGAAGCTTAATCATCGGTACTGCAAACAGGAATTTAACTCGTATAACGTGATTGTGCTATTTCATTATAGGCCTATTTTACACTAACATTTGATGCCCAACTAACCTACATGTAAGTTATTTGGGCGCACATTAATAAGTAAAGAGAGTTTCTTTTTATTTTATGTTCAAATTGTTGAAGTCCATAGGAAATTTTATATATTTTTGCACTCTTTGTGTCCCACCAAGCTGAGAAGAATGTGGTAACTTGGCTGCTAGATCTTTTTGCTCGACAGTAGATACAAGAAATGTTCCCAAGCTGTCTAGTAACACGAAATCCCTTGAATAATTTCAAAGGAAAAATTGTTCTGGAGCCGGGTACATTTACAAGCTAGATTTGCATAAGAAATCCCTTGTCCACTTGTTTGCCATGATTAAAAAATGATCAAAGTCTAAAAAAGGTGGGAGCAGGCAATAAACAACATAAACTTAAGACTGCTGGTATCGTAAAGTAAACTAATCACCACCTGTACAAGTGCACAAGCCGATACCAAACACAAATTCAATTAATGAAACATAGGATAATTATAAAAAATTTACTACTTGAAATGCTCAGACTAACCAGCCGGATGCTGGCCTCACGTTCACATGCCGAAACAGACGTGGACGATCATTCAACCAGAATGGAGCTATCATGTGATTAGCACGAAAATCCGCCCCCCCCCCCCAGTCGTTACAGCTGGTTTTCGCAACCGGATTTGGCTACATATCGTAGCTCCCCAAGTACATCACGATGCTGGGTGGACACTGGTCCCATACACTAGCCGAAATTTCATGAGAAAATTTATTTCCCCATGAGGACTCGAACCAATGCACATTCCGTAATGCTAGTCCTAGGCACGATGCCTTAGACCATGATGCCACGGCATGGAACTACGACTGCTGGTATCATAAAATAAACTAAACCCCCACCTGAACAAGTGTACAAACAGATACCAAACACAAATACAAGAAAAATAATAAAATTCGTTACCAAATATCCAATCTAAATCAACTTATATTACAAATAAAAAGTAGGGTGAAACGAGCGTTGAGCGGATTCCGCCGATTTTGGAATAGACACCGACGTACTTGAACTGCCAACATAGAAAACAAAAAATCACACTCAATCGCTTTCACCTTCATCTTGACGGGATAATAAAAGCCTAAACTAACCTAACCTAAGTGCATCGGTGTCTATTCCAAAATCAGCGGAATCCGCTCAATGCTCGTTTAACCAAAAAGTAGTTAAAAACATCAGGATACATATGTTAAAAATGGGAATTATAGCTTATAACCAAAATTTAACAATTACCTTCAATAAAATCAGGAACATATGTTTACTCGGTCACAAATATTATTTGTCTGAACAAAATCAATGATTCAATGAACTTGAACATTTATATGGTTAAGTACTCTTTGTCCCATGCGGCAACTCACAAATGGTGGGAAGATTTCTATATTCAAGAATTACAGTAGGACAATTCCATGGTTACAGAGTAACATTTGTACAACATTAATGAACTGCTACATTTGTGTTTTGCATCTTAAGCATATGATTTGCCATAAATTTAATAACAATTGGTAGGAAAGAACTTACACTTTCAAATACAATGTTCACCTGCTGCGTTTTAAGTAGTTTAGAAATTCTGGGTCATTTAGTTATAGACTAACAGAATGGACGAGATTATTCAATGATTGAAATAAGTAGCAATTTCATTATATTAAATACCTTTGGGCATGTGTTTTATACTTCACATTGTAGAGTACGTTCAATAGCAAAGAATACTACTAAATCACATTTTCAAAATAGATTACATATACATAGTATATTTACTGTTATATTTGTTACAGATTAACAGATCATGGTTACAGACTAATATTTTTTGTCCACATTATCCAGCGCAAATAAGTAGGTATCATTTTTATTCAAGTAACGACCTATTTTGAAGGGTGAAGAGGAAAACAGATGTATAAAAGAACTGAAATGAATATTTACAAGTTCATTAAATGTATTAAACAATGTTATCAAGACTGACTAAACAATATGTGGGGTATAGTACTGTACATTAATGTATTAAATAAACAATAAACCATTAAAATTACTTTAATGTTCTTGAACAAAGCACAGATTATACTTTATTCCTATTTACAAAGAGGGTTTTAATGTTCTTGAAGTCACAGTTACTGATCTTGAGGTATCGAGACCTTGTAGATGACATTGGATATGGAGGTTCTGACAGACAGTAGAATATATTGTCAGGATCAGCATAAGCAATGTCCATTAACTTCCTCAAACTGATTTAAGCTCAGGATTCTTCTGATGATGAAATTTGAACTTAATTTTGCCTTCTTCAACAGATATGGTTAGTCCAATAAACCAGTTACCGAAATTGAGGCCAAGTCACTGCATACCAGTTTTCACATTTGATATGACACACTGGCTCTTTGGAGATTTCAGTTGGTGATACTGTTGGATTTACATCATGGATTGCTTCAGTTTTAAAGGCAAACAATGACCCCTCTCCAGAAATTACTGATATTTTTGCAACAAAGAGTGTGCCCAAATGTAGTGAAACTTATGTATGCCAAGGAGTTCCTCAGTTCCATTCCACAAAATATCAAAGCCTTTTTTCTTGTTTTCAATGGCATTTCTGGAAATAAACAAGATGGTTGTCTTCCCTGATACTGCTTTAGCACATTCAGAAAAAGATTTGGCGTCAATGAGATCAATACGATCTGCTCGCACACTGTCAAATACATTCTGCTTCATTGTACCACCAATTCCAATGAGAAGTGGTAAAGAAGTGCCAGGTAACGGGAACTGGAACAGTAGTTGCCAAGATAAAGTGAACTGCTGTTTAAAATGTTGAGCAGCTCTATCAGAAAAAAATATGAAGGATTCTGACATTTGGAGCAAAACTTTCAAGTTCATCAACAAGTACAATACATATACAAATTGTGCAACAGTATACTTGTTTTGTGTCATATAATCAGATATCTTTTCATATTATCTTCGTATCAAAAGTATACTGTGAACGAAGTTATTTGATCATGCGATCAATGGGCGCTTTGCACCTCATTTTGATGGATGATACTGTAGTTCTCTCGGGAGTCTACCTGGAGGAGAACTTCAGTATCAGAAGCATTGTCAGGAAGCATTCTAAAATAAGTAGACTGCTTTCTCTTCACATAACAATGGAAGAGGTACTTTGGTGACATAACAGTTAATGCTTTAAGTTCATCATTGACAAACTCTTCAATACAGCATTTTGTCATTTTCTCTTCATTATCTCTTACCCATTGATGGTACAGTAGTGGTTCAGAAAGAATATCTTCATCTATGGTAGTAGCTAAAAGTGTTTCGATTTTGTGTGTACATCTGCCGCATTTTCTATTGACACACACTGAATTTCCAGTATTACAGTTCATGAAATCTGTAATATGTACAAGATCAGGATAGAATTTTTTTAAAGCTCTTACAAGCAATGCCATATTTTCATGATACATACAAAGACATGCATTTGTCTTGTCAATAGATAAACAAAACTTTGGCCGTAATTAAAAAAAAAAACTTGGACTTGCTGTAAGCTGACTTTTAAAGCATTCTCACCTACATTATCTGCTTGAAAAAATTCAAACATCTCTTTTATGATGTAGAAGAGGTAGCAGTGTTGAACTTTGCTTTTAGTACCATTATCATTGGTGACATTTATAAAGTCTTTTCGTCCAGGAGTCATACATGATATATGATCACGTTGATAAAATTCTATTACATGTTTTTTTGCTTCATTTGTCAGAGTTGGAGTTTCTCTAATGACTTTATTTTTGTCTTCTGCAATTCCTAAAGACTGTGCTAACTTGTTGTTGTTGTGCCGAAGTTTGTGTGTGGGGGGGGGGGGGAGATGATGCGACTATGTAGAAAGAAAATACTCGGGTACAGATATAGTTGTTTATTAAAGCAAGTAGCAATCTTCTCTAGTTCTTGGGCAGGGGAAACGGGACTGATGTTGAGAAAATATAGATTATTGAAATTTTTGGCCCTATGACTCTGATTCAAGCTAACTTGAAGATGTGCTGATGTCAGGACTGAAGGAGACGGGTAACAGGAGTGCCTGGGGAGAAGTGAAGACAAGACAAAGGGGAGGGTAGCGATGGAGCTAGTATGAAGTTGACGGAATGATAACGTAAAAAGAATGGGGAAATGGGAGTGCCTGGGGAGAACTGAAGAGTTTGCTCGAAAGGGGTGCGAATTCAGTGGGTAGGAGAACTGAGAGACAGGAAACGGGTGGGGGAAGGTTCTTGCCTATCGAAGCTCTGCAAACACGGTCCGCAATTCGACGACCGATGAGAACCAACTCCAGCTGTCGAAGCTCTACAAACATGGCCCGCGATTTGACGACCTCTGGAAGGGGGGGTACTCTCTGCTAACGAGCTCCGCTGACAAATGGCCGGCGATGGTCGTCCACAGAGAGGAAAGTCAAGAATAGAAAACCAAGTTTTTTAAGAGGGTTTGAGCACAGTGAAATAAAGACAAGATGGTAAATGGGGGGGGGGGGGAAGTAGTCAAGAAGAATGATATGGAGATAGATTGGTTAGGGAGATTGGGTCGGGAAAGCAGAGACAGCCAGCAATGCGTTTCTTTACTTGGGGAAATGTTGGCCGTGAAAACCACATCCGACAAAATGCTGGTTCAGAGAAAAATGGCGTCTGTGGCAGGGAGAGTATGGTAGCTATCCTCCTAGCTTACAAACAAGTGATTGTATGGCGATTTGACCTGTCTTATATACCCCCTCAAGTTGCGTATCATGTATCCTCCCCTCTTAGCATGGCGTGGGCTAAGTGATGCTATAACGTCACAAACTCCTTCGACAATATTGTGTCTGGTAGCAAGCTCGGTGTGCTGTTGGCCATGTGGTCATCCAACTGCTATAAACATATTGAGTTAGATAATATAATTTGGTGTAGTATGAAGGAAAATTTGAATTTAATGACAGTTAATATAGGCCTAGGCAAATAACAAAGGAGCAATATTTATTTATTTTTATTTATTTATTTATTTAATAATAACATATACATAAAAACGTTACATTAAAATACCCCGAAAGAGCAAAGCTCGTGTTCGGGGACAGTTCCGTTACATAGATACATATACTTTGTAGACAAAATACTTAAGAAAAAAGCTCACATAAAGATTGTAATAAAATTAGTAAATAATAATACTAATAATAACTGAGTGAAAAAAGAGACGATGTTTAGATTGATGGATTAATATTAAATTATTATTAGTAGTATAATTAGTGCAGGTCATGTTGAGATAGTAACCAAGATAAAATAGAAAAATACACTTAGGATAGAAATAAACTTGTTTTACAATACATGGTACATAATATATATATACAGGGAAGTCTGTCATATAAATTTTTTAATTCTGGATCTGAAAATTTCATTGCTTAAAGTAGTCAATTCTGGATGAAATTTTATTATCGAATTATATAGCCGTGGACCATAATTTGTACTGTGTAGTAAAGCAGCAGATGTGAAATATTTAGGTTCAACTAATTTAAGAATTTCATTTCGTCTCGTATTATGAGCATGTGGCTGAGCTACAAATTTCGTTCTATTTTTATGATAGAATTTCATTAAAGAGTATTCATAAATTTGGTCAATTCTAAAAACATTCAATTCAGAATGGATCAAATTTGTTGGATAATCCAGTCGCCTTTTCAAACAAATTTTGATTATACGTTTTTGCAACATAATTAGAGGAAAAAGAGCAGTTTTTGTAATGCCTCCCCATCCAATTATACCATATTGGATAACAGATTCAACTAGAGCCAAATAAACCAAACGTAATACGTGAGTAGGCAAGTAATGGCGAAGGTTTACAAATTTGTAAATTGTTTTACGTATTCTGTTACATAAAAAGGTGATTTGTCTATCCCATTTCAAGTGCTGATCAACAATAATTCCCAGGTATTTCACATCTACAGATTCTTTCAGGCAAGGGCATTTACAGGTTGTAGAGAGTTTACAAAATGAGTTGTGGATTATTAATTTTAAATGAGAAAGTGATTTCAATTTGTTCAATCCAGAGACTGTTAAAGAAAATGGCACCAAAGTAGTTTTAGTTATATTTAGAGATAGCAAATTTGCATCAAGCCAGTAATATATACATGGTGTTTGATCTTCATGAGCTATATGTATAAAACTATAAATAAATTTGGTGGATAATTAATTTCAATATGATGCAAATTAAAATTGATTGTGTATACATATAACTCATGTTACATTATGAATACAAATTAATCAATTAGAATTATATGAATTGTCAGTACCGGTAATGTTAAAATGAATTATGAATAAAATGAATAAAATAAATTAGCTTAAAAGAGAATGAATTAAAATTCAGAATATTCGAAGAATGAAATGTCTTGAGGTACTATGTACAATGTTGATGTTGTGTTGTAACTGATAGATCTTATATTGTTGATTGGTTGTGATGATACTTGTAGAATTTTCAATCGTGTAGTATACGTTCGCTTGTGATCTGAATGTTATCTGACATTGATGCAAATAGTGGTTGTTATTGATCATTTGGATCTAAAAAAATGAATTGTGAACAGTACTACTTGCCTATTTAAGTATAAAAAGATTTTTAGTAAACTTCAAGTGCGTATTTGCATACCAGGACTACCACCATTGACAAGAATCAAGACAATCTATTTAGATACTTATTATATCTGTATGTCTTGTCCTGGCATTATGTTACGAAATTGTCAACTAATATTTATTAGGCTACATAAGACATGTTCAAATTCATAAGATCACTTTTCTTGGTTTAATACTGTAGCTGCAAGCAAAAAATAGCATTTTCCTGCATCTGTTGCTTATTGCTATTGGATGTATACATTATTTGAAAAGTAGGTTCCTTGCTAAGTACATGAACATATTTAATGGGAGGATATTGTTTATATTTTGTCATAGAATGTTTAACATTAATATTATATTAATTATGCAACATTCATGTTTCTCACTAGATTTTCTGTGGTGGAGATGGCAAAAAAGTTCAGCCCAGGAGACAAAGTATTTGCTAAAGTTCGTGGATACCCTCCTTGGCCTGCAAGAGTATGTTCTGATTTTACAGTACTTAGATCTATTATTCATTTTGTTGTATTATGTAGGTTTGTGTGTATAATGTAAGGCAAATTAACATTGTATTTTTGTAGCCTTTTTAAGATCTTCCATTAGCTAGAAATTACTTATACTAGAGGTCCTGCCATAAGTAAGCTGATAGTTCAATACTAGAGTCCTGTGAGATCTATTGCTGACAGTCTGGCTGAGTACTTATTTCCTCTTACTATTTTTATTCTGCAATTTCTCTTTTATTGCGCTGTTATATTTTACTGACAATCTACAGTGCCTATTAAGGTGACCACACATTCCAGTTTTATGAATTTTTATCCCATTGCCCTGATAACCTTCGCACGTGTCTTGATTTTTAAACATGCTGACTTACCATAGTTTCTTTAGAGGGAATTTGTAATTTTAGAGACATTTTTACTATTTTGTGGAGTGTAAAAAGTGCTAGGACGAATTCATTTATCCCAGAAGTACAGTTAATTCCAGCAATTAAATCAAGCACTGACCAATATTGGCAATTCTCTACCAACTTAACCTTCATGTCATGATTGTTCTATTGTGCTGGTGCTCTGCAGTGTGCACACTCACTCACACCTGCACGCATATCACTACGAAGTTCTAAAATTATAATCATCTCAAATGCTGTATTAAGTAAAGCACTTGAACAGGCATATTGTTGCTGTGCCTCCAAAATCCGCTATGTGCATTTAAACAGATTTTTTAGGAGAAAGAAAAAAGTAATCACTTTCAATTCAGTTGATTTTCAAAGCTACTTTCGGTATAATGTCAATCATTACATGAAAAATTATGAAATTATACCGAAAGTAGTTTTGAAAGTCAAGGGAATTAAAAGTGATGCCTTTTTTTGTTCCATTCTCCTGAAAAGTCTGTTTAAATGCACATAGTGGATTTTGGAGATGCAGCACGATATATTCTAGGAGGTGCAAACTATGTAGAAATAAATTGTTCAATATATTAGGATGTGCGTATAAATTGTTAGAACAGCGTTGAATGTCTGAAGAGAATATCAATTGTTAGTCAGAAAATACATTGTAAAATTGTATTATTTGTTCATTTACAGGTTGTTAGTGTTACTGATGCTCCAGCCAATAGAGCCAAATATCATGTATCTTTTTATGGAACTGGAGAAACGTAAGTGCTTTTAAAATTCTTAAGTCTTTAATCATTCCCACTCTTTCAAGTGTTTGAACACAAGTCTTGAATTGTTAGTTCTAGTATTTTTGTGCACATACCTTGGGTGCTGATCTTGAGGAGAGAAAGGTTCATATGAACATCTGTCCTATTCCAAACATTTTCCAAGGTAGAGTTGTTGGAATGTATAGTTGCAAAAGGAAGGTAGTCTATGTTATGCACTGTTTCTAATTTATATTGTTGCATTAGTTTGTAGTACATATTTTAAAATTTCACTGTTAATATCATTACACTTCGCAATAAGTGAATAAGCTGTCCTAGTGATATCGTGAAGCTGGTTGCCCACTGTGGTCTTTCGGGTTGATTTCTAGTTTGAGGTACACAATGGGCCATTCATGTCTAAGTACTTTAATACACTATCTACTAAAAAGTAATTGGGCACTGTTTTTGCCCCTTTAGAACCTCGTGGTACCACCTCTTGTTGTTATAACAGCAGCCACCCTGTCACGCATGCTCTCCACTAGTTTGTGTAGGATATCCACTGTAATGAGTCACCATTCCTCTTGCCGTACATGACACTCAGTTGGACAGTGGAAGTTGGCCTCATCTCCCGAGACTTCAATCACCGGTCTAATTCGTCCCAAAGGTGCTCAATGGGATTGAGATCAGGACTCTGTGCAGGCCAGTCCAACCGGTGAACATTATTGCCTGCATACCACTGCATAGTAGCTGCCGAAACATGGGGCCAACTTCCATTGTCCAACTGAGTGCCATGTTGCAAGAGGAATGGCGATGCATTCCAGTGGATATCCTACACAAACTAGTGAAGAGCATGCCTGACAGGGCGGCTGTTGTTATAGCAACATGAAGTGGTACCACGAGGTTCTAAAGGGGCAAAAACAGTGCCCAATTACTTTTTGGTAGATAGTGTAGTAGTCTACTCTCTTACTGAGGAGGAGGAGGAGAAAGAAGAAGAAGAAAATATATTATATGTCTGAAATGATCATATTGCCAATGGTATCTGTTAATGTGATAGAGCAGTGTGTCTTGTATATTCACCATTCTTCTGTACATGGCTCGAGCAATGCCTGAAAAGTGAAAAGTTAAAGTATCATTCTACTCCCCCTACTCTGTGCATACCTGCCTAGCAGAAGTTGTATACACAGGGATAAGAAAATTTGAAGGAAGCTTAATTTATTTTACATGATGCATTATATGAGCTTGAAAAGAAGCAAAGCCAGTCAGTGAACGCTTAACTAATTGCAAAGATGTGTTGCAAACAATCTAGGAATGACGGTGAATATACCGTGTTTGAATCCATTACACTATTGTCAGGGTGTCTACTGGTATGAAAGTGACAAAAACAACTAAAAGTAATTTGATCAATTGGTAACAATAGTAATATACGTTACAAGAGCGGTATGTTGACATTTTCATGTTCGAGGAAAAGATTGAAAAAGCGAAACGTAGTTGAGTTTTTTTAATTTCCGAGAACATGAAAACAAACATACCACTCGTCTATCGTACATTATTTTGTGCGAAGATCGTTCATTACATACCTGAAAGACGAATTTCTAATTAGTTGCAATGAAATCTCCATGTTGGTTTCTGTTTAATGACGGCAACTTCGGAAAACCAAAATATCTTTCTTCAACATTGTTGCTATAAAATGTTTTCTATGTTTACTATACTCCAGCAGGCCGTGATATACGTTTGTTTTTTTTTCCCCCCAGTCTATAAATGCGAACTTAAAACAAACGGTAAGGTTATGTAATTTTAACGTAATTAAGAAAATGAAGAATAACAGAGCGCCTGGTGAGGATCTAATAACAGCAGAGCTGATACAGAAAGGTGGAAAGCGTCTCTGGACCTACATATATGAATTAATATTAGCGATTTGGAACAAAGAAGAAATTCCTGATGAATGGAGAACCGCGCTGATATGCCCCATACACAAAAAGGGCAGCAAGCTGGACTGTAACAATTTCCGAGGAATCTCGCTGCTGAATGTTACATATAAGATTTTTACAAATATAGTATCTAATTATATTAAAGCATATACAGATGAATTCCTGGGTGAATACCAGTGTGGTTTTAGGCAAGGACGAAGTACAACCGATCACATATTCACGATCAAACAGTGTTTAGAGAAGACAAGTGAATATAATATCCCCATACATATGCTTTTTATAGACTTTAAGCAGGCATTTGATAACATGAATCGATTTAAAATTCTGGAGGCTATGAGAGAATTTGGTATCCCTACCAAATTGGTAAATTTAACAAAAATAACCCTCTCCAAAACATATAATAAGGTAAAGATACAAACAAAACTATCTGATAAATTCTTAACAGTAAATGGGGTGAGGCAAGGAGACTCCGTATCTACAATTCTGTTTAATATTGGCCTTGAAAAAGTCATTAGGAACATTGATATAAATTTTAATGGTACCATATTTAATAGGACCAGACAGTGCATGGCCTATGCGGATGATATTGTGGTCATGAGTAGATCTCTTGGAGTGCTAAATGAAATAGTAACTCAAATTCAAATAGAAGCAGAGCACATGGGGTTAAAAATTAATAAAGAGAAAACTAAATATATGAGAAACATAAGACCAAGTGGCGTTTGTAATAAAGATATTATAATAAATGGACAGAAATATGAGGAAGTAGATTCTTTTAAATATCTAGGAGTTCTAATTACCCAAGAAAACACTGCAGATGCGGATATGAGGCAAAAAATTGCTGGGGGAAATAGATGCCTGAGAGCCCTCAACAAAACTTTGAGAGCAAGATGCATAAGTAAAAACGCAAAACTCACATTATATAAAACAGTCGTAAGACCAATTGTGCTTTATGGCAGTCAAACTTGGACTCTGTCGAAGAAAATGGAACAACAACTGATGACATGGGAAAGGAAAATTCTAAGGAAAATCTATGGTCCTAAATATGAGAATGGGCACTGGAGAATTAGATATAATACAGAACTGAAAACTCAATATAAATCTCCAGATATTGTTGCTGAAATCAAAGCCCGTAGGTTGGAATGGTTAGGACATGTAATCAGGATGAATGATCAGAGAATACCAAAAAAGATTCTAAACACAAAACCAGAAGGCAGGCGCAATATTGGCAGACAGAAACTAAGATGGTTGGATGGAGTGGAGAAAGATTTAAAGACTCTAGGCGTGAGAAGATGGAGCCAGAAGGCTCTGGTTGGACAGGAATGGACCAAGATCCTAAGGGAGGCCAAGCCTAGACTACAAGGGCCGTAGTGCCAAAGAAGAAGAAGAAGAAGAAGGTTATGTAATGATTTATTTTTCGTTTTAATATTTCAACAATATTATTTATATAACATATTGCAGTAATAACATCGGCATCTGGAATCTTGTTCATTTTTTCACGGCTTCCTTAATGTTACTTGTATTAGGAATGCAATAAGTTTCGTGGAGTAGTAGACTTTACTTAATTTTTGCAAATATTTAAAAACAATAATTAACATTGCAATTTAGGTGAAATTGCAGTGGTAAGTTTCCAATTTATAATTATTACTATGTTAAACGTCTCTAAAAATAATATGTTAAAAGCCTAAAGCAGTAAAATGAATGTCGCGCTTAAGCAGTAAGAAGAGGGAAATTGTTATGTGTGTTACGTTGGGAATACTGAATGTGGTATTTCACACTTACTGCGTATTGGTTCTGTGCGGAAAACAAGCAAATACGCACGATCTTGCACAAAAGTAATTAAAAGTTGCTAGTCAAAACCATGTGGATTTGCAGCAATGAGTACTGTCTTCATTGACAATGGAAGTAAAACTAGCAGCCAGTCGACCAGATTCTCTACATACAGAGTATTGCAGATATAAGGACCGAATTCCATTCTATTCTATTCACCAAACACAGACTCCAACATGGCCTAGACATGCATTTGCTGCAGGCGCTAATGGTAAATTGAGAATTCAAGATGGATTTTCTCAATTCTCTTTAATATATGATGTTTTAAGAATTTTTAGACATTGAAAGAAGGCATCGTAAATGGGATGACGAGCATATTAAGCAGTGAATGTCATGTGATTTGATGTAGGGAATGCCAAGGAAAGGGAGAAAAGAGCATATAATATCTTGTAGTGTAATAAGTTAAATGGGTGAATATTACTGAGTTTTCTCTGTAATAACAAACACAAAGCCTGGATTCGTGTGAATGATATTAATATTAATTGCAGTAAGATCACTAGAATATCCTAGTACTCTGTTTTATATAAAGTAATGCAGTCATTGGTAATAACATTCCTTCATTTAGTTTTAAATATTTACTTACTTTTTCAAATATTTCCGAACTTCAGGGTGGTCCATCTTGTGTATTGGAAGTTGACCTTTAAACACATTCGAACTGTCTCCAGTAAACTCGAGTTTTCAGTTTTTTGCTTCTTTAATTTTGTTGTACAATAAGGGAACTGGAAGCCTGACATTGTTCACTTTTTCTTCTCCAGTTGTTTCTTGTTTTTAATGTGAAATGCAATAATGAAACTGGCTTCAAAAGGGTTGCAATTGTGATGAAATGTGAAGAAAACTGAAAAAAGGCACTCAAAAAGCAGACTTTTTATTTTCGTCGCAATTGCGATATTTCCATGCCTCCATTACATATCCTACGATCCTATCATGATTACCTCTCACCTTCTGAAAGTTACATTTTTGTCAGTTTACATTTTTTCAGTTTTTTTTTTTTTTTTGTATTTATTTATTTTTTGACAGGAAACCATTTTTCAAATTTTGAGTTGGATTTTGAAAGATGGCACTTACGTAACTTGTTTTGTATATCATATGGATATTGTTTAAGAAAATTTTAAAATCAAACCACTTTCAGCTCTGTAACTCAATTGGCTACTGATTTATAGTGAACAATGTATATAATTAAGAAGCCATTTATAATAAAATGTTGAAAATACAGTTTAAATATCTTTTTTTTTTGTGAGTTTGAAAATAAAAGGTATGCTTTCTTTTTGTAACTGCAAGATAGGTATGACAAATTTGATCAAAATGTGAGATAATATATGTATTATTTGGTGTGATGATGTGAAATCGAATGATCTTACTGGTATATTGACAGTTTATATATCAGTGGATGAGATGCGCAGTAATGGGAGTACTGTTAAGTGACAGGCACTCTGCATTATATCTTGAATGATGTATAGAATTGCTCATTTTAGTTGGTAAGCACTGAATTGAAGCTGAAATAAATTATGGATGTGTGAATCATAGCTCCATCATGAAGTTCACTGTTTGGAGTTTTAACATATATCCTAGAGTAATTGGGAATGCCGACGGGACCTTTAGGAGATTCGAAGGTAACGAACGATTTTCCTGCACATTAATATGACTGTTAAATTATTAAACAGTTACTATGTTAACATTTAAAGCGAAAATACATGAATTGGAAAGAATATTATCTTCGGTTTTAAAATTATAACTTATCATCATTAGTTATGTGAATTGGAAATAAAACTGTTTGTAGAATTGATTCAATACCAAAAATTAGTTTGAATGCTAATGAAAGTAAAACAAATTACATAGTGGTGACGAAAAGAAATCTGGAGCCAAGAAGTTTTAAAATTAAAAATTATACTTCTGAAACAATTGACTAATTCATATACAGTATCCTGTATTTTTGTTAATAAGTGTAATGACAGAAAATATGCGTTCTTAAATAGATTCCATAATTCAAACAAGTCTTTTTATTCTGTGTAGAAATTATATCAATTTCGAACACAATTTAAATTAATTGTATACACAATAGTGTTTCAACTATTGGTAAATATATGATGCAAACACATGGAGCCTGACCAAGCGAGAAGTTTGAAAATTAAATATTAAGGGAGATTTTTGGTCCAGTTTGATTCAGCTGAAATACGTCGTTAAATGTAACAATGATATGCATGAATTGTATAATAGATCTCTGATCACAAACTTAGTAACAGTATATAATGGGCCGGACTTGTGGATGCATATGGATGACAGCAGAAGTGTTAATAGCATAGACATACTACTTTGAAGTCAGATTAAACTAAATATTATTTAACACTATTCTTTGGTATAGATTTCATTTTCGTAGTTCACTCAGTTATTTAAATTGTTGTTTGCTAATTATCACAAAATTACACACAAAACCAATAATAAGAAAAAAAAAATTGTATTCTAGCACTAAACGTGCAGAACCTTATACCATCCATGACCAGCCTGGATTTTGTATGTTGTTGTGTTCAGTATTATGGGACTGCATTTATATTTACAATTTTATAATGTTGAAAATGTTATGTATACATATACAACTGATATACAGAAAACAATTAACCCAAGTAATGTTGCTTTTTTTTTTCTTTTTGCAGTGCTGTTTGCAAAGTTGAAGATCTTTTCTTATATACGGAGAATAAAGAAAAATATGGCAAACCTCTCAAACGGAAGGGTTTTAATGAGGCTCTTGCAGAAGTAGATCAAATTTTGAGTGGAGCTGTTGTTGAGAAAATACCACCAGCACCAACGACAGCACTATCACCACTAGCAGCAGCTTCTCCACCAGCAAGTGCAACTGTAAGTACTGAACAAAAGACTAACGAATATAATAATGGATATAATTAGGCCTATTATACAAATCAAAGGGAAAGTGATATTACAAAAAAAAAATCGAGTGAAATATTTTGATCAAATTGTATGTGAGAGCGTCCCTGATAACAAAAGAGTGGTTTTTGACATGCTCTTTTTCTATTCATAAACTAGTACATACATTTTTTTAATCGTTCATATTAATTACGAATTAATACACATGTCAAATGAAAAAAAGCTTAGGACCACAGAAACGATCTTCGTTCAAAATCGACTGGTAATTTTATTTTTGGGTTGTGTTCTTTTCTTTTTTCCCCTCATTACATACACATTGTATAGAGTGCGACAGTGGAATGTGACGGTCTTCATAGCCTTCTTTGAGGTCACTAAACCGAATTAAAAGAAAACACTTATTTTGTTGAATAATTTGAAGTTCACATAGACAACAGTACTTTCTTTCCCACACAAGAATGCTACAGTTGCTTTTTTAAAATCGTCACATTCCATTGCCGTACATATGAGAGGCAACATTATGTTTATTGGGGATAAAGATATTAAAATCTTATGAAAGGAAGGAACAATTTGGCAAAATAAAAAAAAAAATGTAAAAATTAAGATAATTTTTTAAAATGTTTTGAGTATTGGTTGCAAAATATAATAAATTGTGGTGAATATTTTAAAAATTAAATACAGTTTCTAATTAATCAAAATACGAAATGTTTCTGTACTCATTGTCAGGGCCTGGACATTCGCGATGAATTTCTTTTATTATGCATGAAGGTATGACTTTTCTTTTTCCTCTTCAAAAGGGATTCCAAGAATTAATGCAGTAAACAAACTGTCTGTGAGCTACATTGCGTATGTTCCTGTTATTTACCTCCTGTAACTCTTCCCATTCAAAATTATACTCCGCCCTCACCATCATAACATGCCTAGCAGTATTTGACGTGTCTTTGTTTAGTACAACAGCGTGAAATGCATTGCGAAATGTAATACACTCAGCACTTCCCTTTACATCTCTTATCATTGCACTTTCACAGCAACAGAAACACTCTTGATGAGTTGCTGAAGAAACAAAGACATTCACCACAGAAACACCGGTCGGTGTTTCCTAGCCGGTCTGTATTCTCACTGCTTTCTTCCCATATTCTTACAATTTCATCTCTCCTGGGCTCAAATTGGTATTGCCCGATTCCAGCCATGATTCGTGGAAATAACTATTTCATATAAGACATGACACCTGACACCAGAAACTTACACTAATAATAGGAAGAGACTGGCATGGGAAGAAGCTTACAATTACCGTATAAAGCTCAGTGCTGCTATTAATGGCCGTGACTTGCCACAGTGGAGTTGTGAGGTCACTTTTGTAACTCTGGGAATTTTTAACTGTGGGTTGTCGCCATTCTATTAATCATACGACACATGGGTTTTTACAGAAACTAATCTCTACACCTACTCTGTTAGAATCATTTTCTACCTAAAAGTACATTTTTTAAGTTGACAGGGCCTTTAAGTAATACTTTGAAAAACTGGTACAGTTATCTATTTGACCATCAGTCTCTTTGAGTTTGGTCATTCATTCACTGTCAGCTGAATCTCATTTTTAATTTATCTGAGACAGTTTGCGGCATAGCTTACCTTCAGTCATTAAATCCTTGGTATCAGCTTAAAGGGGATTGAAACACAAATGCATTTTTCATTCTTAGTTAATAAATGTAAAAGAGAGGAAATAAGTGCAGTAAGTCTTATCATGTGCTCACCAGTTCAGTAGATTTCGAGGTACAAGAAAGATAAGCATTGTAGTGTGACATTGGATCTCAGTACACATTGCTTGTGCAATGAAAGAAATACAGCAGCAGCTTTTCGGTCAGATGCTTACATTGATGGGCATTTGTGTATATTATCAAGGCCTCTCATGAAATTCATCCCTATCAGTTTGAACCAGAATGAATTCATTTTGATAACACTAATTCTGATAGTGATTATGATATTGTAAATATAAAGATGTGTTCCAATCTTATAAGGAGCAGTAATTTGGTGCAAATGTAGTGAGTGCATACTAGTGAATAGTTGTTGTTATAGATGAGCTTAAGTCACCCTCGTTAACGTAGTTGGTATAGCTCTGGCCTTCTATGCTCGAGGTTGCGGGTTCGAGCCCGGCCGAGGTCGATGGCATTTAAGTGTGTTTAAATGCGACAGGCTTATGCCAGTAGATTTACTGGCATGTAAAAGAACAAAATTCCAGCACACCGGTGACGCTGATATAACCTCTGCAGTTGTGAGCGTCGTTAAATAAACCATAATTTAGATGAGCTTAAACGGTATTTTCAAGTATCTGTGACAGCTGTGACTGTGACATTTAAGTATCTGTGACTTTTATTGATGACTTTGTCACACCGGTAAAAATTAACGTGAAATATTAAAGAACAGTGAAACATGAATACGATTTCTCTATACATGCCACAGATTTGTGATTTATATTGAAAAAATCCAACAAATAAATTATCATTAACAAAATAAATACAGTAAAATCTCTTGTAATCGGCACCCAAATAACTGGCAATGCCAAAACAACAGCACTTTTGGCTGGGCAAAAAAAAATAAAAAATAAAAAATAAAATCTGCCAGATTGCCACAGTCTGGGCTGTGAGTTTTGTCACATTAGGAAGTTCCCTGCATAGAATTGGAATATATCAGTCCCCTAACTGCCCATTGTGCAACTCAAACCAAGAAATGGATTCGAAACACCTCAAAATCTGTGCTTCATTGGCTGACCATGATAATATCTTTGAAAAATATTAGAGTGCAAGAGCTCAAATGACTTTATTGTCAAATGCCTGGCATTAGAAAACAACAACATTAGGAAGTTCACACGAACTTTTATTTTCAGTGAATATTCGAATCTAAAATTTGTGTATTTTTTGTGTTGTGTTTTTAATAAAGAAAATTCACACAGTTTTTATGTTTATTTAGTTATGTTCGGGCCGTGTGTGTGCTTGCATGCGTGTTTTTTTCTCTCTCTGTAATATCTTTTTCAGTCAACAAGCATGTACACACATAAATGTCTCTTAATATTCTAAATCTTGATTAGGAAACACATTCTTTTAAAATACATCGGGATTAGTTTTAATTATATTATTGTCCTTTATATGCATGTTGAATTTTATACTGCTAATTTTATTGTACTGTTTTGTGCTCATTTAAGAAGACATGCTGTAGATGACCCCTTTGTTTCTGTAAGTTTACTTACCTGTCCTATTCCATGTCTAGATTATATTTTTACAAGCAACATGATTTTTGTGTTTTGATCTGCTTTATTTTTCTTTATAATTTGTCTAAAGGAATAATATATATATTTCACGATTTGTCTCACCTTCGATACAAAACATTTAAAATACTGCTCTTTCAGGACAATGCTGATGCCAAAGCCACAGAAGATGCAGACAGTGATCATGAGTTTGCTCTTGTTATTGATGAGACACCGCAAAAGGGTACACCTGGCTCCAAACAAGGTCGATCTACATCAACAGAAGAAAAGAAGAAAGTCTCTGTAAAGCGTAAACGTGAAAATGATAGCACAACTGAGGTTAGTTGAGTTCTTTATTTTTTTTTAGTAGAAAAATAAATTAGACTTTTGTATTTTATATATACACTCAAAACAATAAATGGATTACGAGCATAATTCGTTTCGAAAATGTGCTTTTAATCCAAAACACTCACATATCAAAGTGACTTTCTCCATAAAAACAATGCAAACTCAGATTAATTCGTTTCACAACCTTTTATTCATATAAAATACAGTATAATTTAGGTAAAATTCAATACAATAGTGCAACACAAATTACTTTACTGTTTTCTGTTTTTAAGTGTCTTTCACCTGTTTTATTGCTTAGTAAACTTCTTGAACATTTAAAGAAAATATTTTCACTATCACTAACAGAATCACTTCTAATTGCTTGACTGACTGGAATCTTTTACTTTGACTAAGAACCTATCCAATGACACCTGCTTTTGCCTCATTTAGAGGATTTTGCAGAAATGTGACATTGTGTTGTCGTTAAACAGATTTATTGCACACACTGCTACAACCTTATCAGAGTGGTGAATTTGAATAAAATTTTGTACTGCTTCCCACTTTTTACACGCCTTTTTAATCTCATTTGAAGCACATATATTCATGTAAATTAAATAAACTGTAAAAATAGTTCGTGAAGAACAAGCTGAGAAACTGTAAATACTGTAGTTCGTGAAGGGCAAGCTGGAGGAAGAATAGAAGAAAGAAGAAGGAAAAAATTTCTCGAAACACTACACTACTATTGGAATTTCAATCACAGTCACCGTGAAAGCCTAAAAACTCATATGCCTACTATACTACTATAATTAAAGTTTTGAGACGCAAACTAAATATGTAACCTTATTCATGTTTCTCGTACAATTTCATTTTTACATCTATTTTAGAAAACTGGGAATACTTTTTCTGACAGTATAAAATTCTAAATGTCTTTTGTTTCAGCCTGAAACAGAAGCAAAACGTGCAAAAAGAAGCTCAGTACAAACATCGCGAAAGTCAACATCAAATACCAATGATGCATCTGTGAAATCAGTTGACTCATCAACACTGGCAACACCCACAAACTCTAATAGTGCTACTGCTTTGTCTCCCCTAAAACAAGAACTCGTCAGCAGGTCTGGAAGAAAAATCAAACCAAAGAAGTTCCTGGACGAGGAGAACTTCGAAGGAGGAACTGGTGGTGTTCCAGAAGCAAACGGTACAGAAATATTTTTATGTGATTATGAATGTTGTTGCTGTTATTTTAAGTTTATTCAAAAATGCAATTAGATGGTAGCTCTAGTTACTTTTATTTAGGTAATTGACTAAACAAAGTTTATCTTCTTTACTTGCTGTGTTTTATATATCCTGTGTTTTTCTGGGCATAGAATATAAGGATATAACATTGCCATAAGAAAAAAGCAGTTAAGAAATAACAGTGGGTCATGGTTAGACAGTAGCAGGCTTTAGCAATTTGTAAAACAAGAGAACATCATTTATGGTTGTTATATCAAAGCCTGATGTTCTCTTGTTTTGGAAATTGTGCTGGATAACATGAGTGATCCTTTGTTTCAAGTATCTATAGATGTAGGCTCTGTCTCAAAAACGTGCTGTATCACAAATCCCCATAGAAAGAAATCGAGAGGTGTGAGGTCTGGTGACCATGGAGGCCATGGCTGAGGCTCACCTTGTCCAACCTAGTGCACACCAAACATCTCATTTAGTTTCTAGCGAACTGTTAGAGTATAACGTGCTGTGGCCCCATCTTGTTGAAATCATATTCTTACCCTCTTGTTCAATGGCAAATCATACAGGAACTCATTACAGTGCTGTCCAGCAATTCCCCATATGTGTGTTGATTTATATTTCCATCAAAGAAATATGGTCCCACAACCATACTATCACCAAGTATTCCACACCACATAATAACTTTTGGAGCATCAGGGTTGTTAGCTTCACGCATCCATCTTGGGCTTTCTTTGTACTAGTGATGGGCGAAGTTGTTCTTTTCCCGGAACAGTTTCGGCTGTTCCGGTTCCGGAAAAATACTATGTTCCAAATAACAGTTCCGAAATAACAGTTACAAGTAGAGATGTGTCTGAATCGTTCACTGATGCGAGCTATCTCTTTGATTCTTGCTCCATTTGAGGAGTCGTTCAAAAGAGTGGTACAGTACCCTCCCTCTTCCCCAAGCAGCTCGCACATACGTTGGAGCACTCATATCTCGGACTCCTCTTAAAATACGTTATCGGCATGACATAGCACACATGCTTCTCAATAGATGACATTCCGACGCACATTCGAATCTGTTTGGAAACTTGTTGTGTATGCGGACAGAAGCTTCGTGTTTATTAGATAAACAGCTGTTGAATACAAGGTCAGATTGCAACACTAATTGGTATATGAAGTCATGAAGACACGGTAACCAACTAAAAAATTTAACATGTCATTTAAAACGTGTAGTATGTAATTTTTGTTCTCCGTGTTCCGTAGTAAAAAAAAAAAACTAAAATTGTTAATTTTTATTTTTATGTTTCTTAATGCTTACTTATGATAATAATAATTACATTATAAATTGATACATAATAAAAATATATAACTACTGTATATATTTATACATTAGCAGTAGTGACACTTGAAATTCCCACACTTAGTAAAATGTTAGAAACGCATCTGTACCAAAGTGTAATAATTTAAACTTCGCATCACACCTCGCTCTCTGTCATTACTTATGATCAGGGAAAGGATTTATATGTAAATACATATTTACTTATAAAGCTAATATAATTTATATTTTGCATTATCTTTATGTTTCACAATGTGTAGGGTTGAAAAATCCTACTTTTATTTTCCATATTTTTCCATATTTTAGAGTTTAGTACATATTTTCGTTAATTTCCATATATTTTCCATATTTCATATAAAACAGTCCATATTATATTAGGTTTAACAATAAAACAAAACAAAATTCCATTAACTTTTAAAAATACATTTCAACAATAGAGATTTAAACACATGTTCAGTAATCCCTTTAACATCAGAGTTATTTGAAAATTAGCAGTCCTATCAACAATGGGAAAGTAAGTTACAAAACTGTATTAATTTAATTTAAAATTTTTAACAGACTTCAGTTGTGCAGCTCAACAGTTAAATGCCAGTCAGAGTACACATAGGTTCAGTTTTGTAAATCATACTATAAAGACGGTAAATATGCCAAAAGTACGTCATTCAGTCAATTTAAAATCAAAACTAACAAGTTACATTTCAGAATTTAAAGAAGATGGTTTATCAACTGACAATAAAATATTATTTTGTAATTTGTGTCAGTGTGCAGTATCATCTACACAAAAGTTCCTGGTGCAACAACACATTACAACTAGTAAACATCAGGCCAACAAACAACTAAATTCCAAGCAGAGACAATTGTTTTTAACACAACCAACAACATCGAATGTAAGATCTGAGTTTAACATCGACCTGTGCCGTTCTCTCATCTCTGCTGATATTCCTCTCTACAAACTAAAGAATAAGGTCTTCAGGGAATTCCTTGAAAAATATACTCAACATACAATCCCGGATGAGTCAACACTTAGGAAGACGTATGCTCCATCCATCTACGATGAGACAATACAGAAGATAAGAGATGAAATTAAAGATAGTTCAATTTGGGTTTCCATTGATGAGACTCCCGACAAAGAAGGTAGACTTGTTGGTAATGTAGTTATCGGTTTGTTAAGTGAACAATATTCTGAACGAATTCTTTTACATTGGGATGTTCTAGAAAAGTGCAATAACAAAACTATAGTTAAACTGTTCAACGAAGCTATGGGTATCCTGTGGCCAAAGGGTATTATGTACGATAATGTGTTATTCTTTATTAGCGATGCTGCCCCTTATATGGTCAAAGCTGGACAAGCATTATCTGGTGTATATCCTAAATTGACTCATTTTACTTGTGTGGCGCATGCATTTCATCGTGTGGCAGAAGTGGTCAGAGACAATTTCCCTAAAGTAGATTTGTTGATTTCATCAGTGAAAAAAGTATTTCTCAAAGCTCCCAGTAGAGTTAACGTGTTGAAAGAAATGTACCCTGAAATTCCATTGCCACCAAAGCCAATTTTAACTAGATGGGGTACATGGCTAGAAGCAGTTGAATATTATGCCGAACATATAGACTCTATTAACAATGTTCTCCTTGCATTGGACTCTGAAGATGCAGTCTCAATTGATACTGCGAAAACAGTTACCTGTGACATAAGTGTGAAGAATGACTTAGCTCACATTCAGCATACATTTTCATGCATCATAAAAACGCTCAAAAGTCTCCAAAATAGGCACCTTTCACTATCTGAAAGTTTTGAAATTATAAATAGTACTGTGGAAGAACTGAATCGTGGTAGAGGTAAAGTTGCAGATGCAGTAAGAGCTAAGGTGGACACTGTACTTTCAAAAAACCCTGGATATGAAGAACTACAAAAGGTTGTTGCTGTGATGAGTGGTGAATCAACAGTGAAGATTAACTTGGACTTATCCCCAGCAGACATTGTGAAATTGAATTATGTACCAGTTACTTCTTGTGACGTCGAACGCTCTTTTAGTCAGTATAAATCTATCCTCAGAGACAATAGAAGAAGATTCACTTTTCAGCACTTGAAAGAAATGTTTGTAACCTATTGTTATGGTAACAGACAATAAAAATTGTGTTTTGTTGAAACTACATTGGAAGATAAGGTACGTCCATTATATTTTTTGTTTAGTTTGATTAAAATGTACCAATATTTAACGTACATAGTCATTTTTTTATAATTTTAAGTCCATATTTAATTCCATATTTTGGTAAAAATCCATATTTAATTCCATATTTTGGTAAAAATAACTACATATATATTTACATATTTCATATATTTTTAGTCCATATAAATCCGTTCCCTGCTTATGATCATACTCCAAGGATTTCAATTTCCATGCTTCCCCATCCATCCACGTGAGAGTTCCAAGTACTACATAAAGAACAACGAGAACAGTATAGCCGGAGCTATCATGGTTCAACGGAACAAGTTCCGACTGTTCTCTGTTGTCTCGGAGTCGGAACATGCCTTGCGCAACGCAGTACTGCGGACCCGCAACAGCTGGACGAGTGAGCAGCTTGGAGTCGGAACAGTGTTATTTCGGAACAGGAGGTTCCAACCTACTGTTCATTTTTGCAACAGTTCCAAGACCGGAACAGTTCCAAAATAACTGTTGTGTTATTTTTTACCCATCTCTACTTTTTACCAGTATAGCGCATTATGTGTTTGAGCGTTCCCATCCACTGAACACTCATCACTGAACAAAATATGCTGAAGAAAGGATCGATCAGTATCCAAACGCTTTGTGATTCAGTTGCAGTATGTTCGCCTCTAGAATGGATCTTCTTGCATTGTGTGTAAATGCTGAAATTTATAGGGGTAAAAACGTACAGATTTCAATATTCTGAAAACGTATTCTCTACTGATACCACTTTCTCCAGCCACATAGCACACTGACCTTTTAGGTAGGGTTGGCCATCATTTTCGCAATTACATCTATTGAATGTTGTCTGTCAGTAGCAAATTTGGGATGACCAATTCGTTTCTTGTGGAGTACACTGAATTATATCCATGATTATTACGTATTCCCCCCCACTGTCATGGTTTTACAGATAAAGTGAAATTGTCACAGCAAGCATGCGGGTGTGTGTGTGTGTGTTTTTTTTTTTTATCATCAGCCTCATCTTGCCTAGTACCATCTTGCTATTATCATTCTGTCATGCTAGATAAATAATCTAGTGGTTTATGTAATGTTGTTAAGTGACTGACTAAAATTTAAATTTCAGTTTTTTATGTAACAAATTACTGTAATTTATGTATATGTTCTTTATTAATGAAAATATTAGGTAGCCCAAAGGCAGCAACAACACCTAAACCGTCTGTTGATGGAGAGAGCAAAGCAGCACCCCTTCGTGGTTCAAAGAGGTTATCGGTTGCCAAAGGTGGCAGCAGTGCTTCTCAGGGAGAAAACAGCAGTCCTGCCCATGAAAGTGGACAGTCTGAGGTTTGTACAATTCCTACCTTTCAGTATTTACATTAATTTCACATATAAATGTTGTTACATATGTAGCATAACTTTTATTCACCTTTTTTACGTAACACAATTTAGGCGGTCAGAAGCAAAGGGATGTAAGTGCACTTTAGTTACTTTCGAGAAAATGTGATTAAAAGTTACTAAGCTTTTGTAAATTCCATGAAGTTTTAATTTTAAATGTTAATATGTGATGTTAAAAAATATATCCCTTTGTCACTGAAATTTTAAATGCTTTAGTTTACTCTGGAGGCACTTACATAATTTTTTTAGAAATGTCACTTACACCCCTTTGCTTCTAACCATCTCTATTGGAATTTGCTTATAAGTGTAATTTGTAAATAACTACAAAGTAGTGAAAATTATTTGATACTAATTCTAGAGATCCTTAGGACGTTAGCATGCTATTGTAAATATTGTATAAAAGCATATATTATGCTTCATTATTTTATTTTTATTTAATTCAAATTATTGGAATATTGTGTTAGAATTATATTTCATACATCTGAAGTCTGATTAGTGTAATATGTAGCTAGTAAGCTATGTATGCAATGGAGGGGAAAAGGAACTAGCCATCCTACCCTATTATCTCCTGACTTAGTTGCCTCGTAAGTGGTGCCGTATTGGTATCACTTGTGAGGTTTAGACCTGTCTTCAGACAGTTGACTGAAAACACTTGTATTTCATTAATCAGCTTTTTATGCCACTACTTGCGGTGAACAACCATTTAAGAAGAATATTACATTCTTATCTTGCCATTCTACCCCGGACTTATAGGCATTATTAAGTAGTATTGGTACTTTGTATATATTTAACCATGCCCCCATACACTCCTGATATAAAATATTTCTGGATATACAGTGTCCATCCTTCTTATTCTTTCATATCTAATTTAAACGAATAACAACATTTTGTACAAAATAATTATACTTGAATACTATGTACTGTGCTTTAAAACCATTTCTTAGAAAGTTAATTTACAAGCAGTTTTTATTCTAATTCCTAAATAACAAAAATATTAATAAACAAGTTATTTTGAAAGTATAAAAGTATGTCATTTATATTCGTACACTTGAGTAATGTTGACATATTCGGGAGTGCCATGCCTAAATGGTAACAGCGAGTGCAATGTAAACAGTGCACACCCCATGCTCTAGGGTTTGTTTTGCTTCAGCAGTCAGTTCTGTTCAGAATGGGCAAGTCGAAGGAACTAAGAACATAGGTAAAGAAAAAAATAAATGAGAGGGAAGAACATTTTGTCATAAGACAGATAAAATCAAATCCATGGTTAAGTGTGCCGAAATTCTGTCCTGTCATGACAAAAACACAAGGAAGACTGTTAGTGAATCAATGGTGTGGCATGTCCTAAATAGATATGGATTTCATACTAGAAGGATAAGAAAGATGTACTTTGTAAGTAGGAAAAATAGAGCTTTAAGAATTAAATTTGCTAAAGCTCAAGTAAATAAGGAGCAAGAATTTTGGGCTAGTGTTACTTGGTTGTATGAGACCAGAATTAATCTTTTTGGACTCGATGGTACCCATAGAGTACGAAGAAAGAAGAATGAGGCCGACAGAGTGGATAACACTCTTCCCACTGTGCAACATGGAGGTGGCTCCACAATGATTTGGGGCTGTATGTCCTCAGAATGCATGGGTAACCTGACTTCATTAATGAAATTATGGACAAAGTGGTCTATAATAACATCTTGAAAAATGATGTAAAGGACAGTGGAATAAAAATGGGTTTGCTGTGTGTCTATATTTTCCAACAAGACAATGACAGCAAACATACTGCCAAAATAAACAAGCACTGGTTGATATGGAGCATCCAGAAGTAACTCCATACTCCTCATTCCCCCGATCTGAATCCATTGAGCATTTGTGGTGCAGAAGAAAAATGTACATAAGAATACAATTTCGTCCAAAGAACACCTCAAAACTGTTGTAATGAAAGAATGGCGAAAGTTCACTCTGGAGTAATGTAAAACGGTAAATTTCATGCATTGAAGATGCCACACAGTAATCAAGCCAGAGGATATGCAACCAGATATTAAAACGTAATTGTTTATGTTATTTATGTATAGTTATTTAATTGTGTTACTAAATATACGAATACAAATAACAGGTAAAGAAACTCTGTTTTTTGTTAAATTTTGTTTATTTCCATATTTATAATATATATCGAGTTTATTTTTTATTTTATTTGTATTCATAATGCTACTGAACGGAATTTTCAAAGAGAAATACACTATAATTACTTTCATTTCATATGTCTTTTATCACCAGATTTGTTACATATTTTCACCTGTACAAATAAAACTGATTGACACTATATGAGTGTGATGTGGAAGCAGTGCATAGTATGTTCAGTCATAGAAGCCTTTAAAGAAGACAAATTTAAGTGCAGCATCTGTAACTGTAGCTTGCACGTGTAATGTGCTCAACACATGGTTCGGTAGGTGATTACTGAAAGATTTAGGCTGGTATTCATAGTCGACACTTTCGATTAAAGTGTCCTTTGGAAGATGCAAAGTATCACTTTTCCGTTGCACAGTCGACACTTTGGTGCAAAGGGTCACTTTGGATGAAAGTGTACTTCCGACCACACTTTGAGCCAAAAGTGTCACTTTGTAGAAAAATGGCAGACGTCTTGGAAGTTGTCAAATTATTTATTAGAACATGCGGAAGAAATGGCACAATTAGTGGACAATGTACGAAAGCGCTACATTAGGGATAGGCCTAAAGACAATCCCCTGGAATTTTATAATGATATAGAATTTAAAAAAACGGTTCCGATTTGATAAAAAAACTGTTATTGAGATTGCTCATCTTTTCGATGACCAGTTGACAAAAACGAATAATGGAGGTTTGCCAGTGCCTACAATAATACAGCTATTGACTGCATTAAAATTCTATGCTATAGATATGTACTGTACATTAATATCTATAATATTATAGTTCAGGTATATCTGTAGTAACATTCGTATATTTATAATCTCAATTCGATGAAGTGATATGTAGGTAGATATTCCTATATGACCTATTTTTTATTATGGAAACGAATTTTTTAACTTAAATAATATGAAACTAACTTCAATCTAATGTAAGCGTAACCATCTTAAATTAGCATTGCGAGATCTCACGTGCCTGCTTACTAAGCAGATTCGTAATTATATTGGGTTTAAACGATTTTCATTTTTGTTGACTACCTGTATTTTGAGATGAGATTTATCTCGATGTTCATATAATCATTATTTCGATAATATATATTTTCATGCCGGTAAACAATACATATGATATGGCTGCTTTTGCTGAGATACTGTCTCTAGTTCATGTGCAGTCATAACCTCACCATAAAAAGAGATCTCATACCATTAGGCCTAATTTGTTTTGCATTGTAGAAGAATTTGCATTAAAAATATTCCTGAAGAGCAGCCAATAATGGAAACAAGAGAGAAAGAGAGAAAATAGTAATAATAATAATAATAATAGTAATAGCAATAGGTCTAATGTGTTTATTTCATTCTCTTGACTTCTATTCACTATTCACGAAAAAGACAAAAGTGAAAATAAAGGGAATAAAACGATATATCAATGAAGCAGGTACGTAAAAAAACTAACCTAACGATATAAATGAAATAGGATACACAAAACGTAACTTACTCAGTCCAACTTAACCTAACTATATAAACCAATAGAATATATGTAGGTACAAAATCTAATCTAACTATATAAATCAGTGGAACTGATACATACAAAACCTAACTTAACAATATAAATCAATGAGAAAGATATGTACAAAATCTAATCTAAATATATAAATCAATGGATCAGCTATTTACTGTACAAAACATAACCTAATTTCACCAGCAGTACCACTACCTATTTAATAAAATTAATATATTGTGTATCTGAACTGACTGAAATAAGCTAAACTATCGGCAGCGAAAACTAGAAACTGAAATAAAACAAGTTTAAATATATATTTCATTTCTTGTGCGATAAATTTGGCTCCCAACTCAAATTACAAGCATTATAATCTGTGGGTTCATATTAATTTGTTATTGTTTGTTCACTTGTTTTGAAAGGCATTGTGGGACTTCTGTTACCAACCAAATTGTAATTCTACACTTTGCTGACGTAAAGTAACACTTTGTAAAGTGCACTTCTTCAATCGTCTATGAATAGCACTAATATGAAAGAGCCACTTTCGTCAAAAGTGTCACTTTGCAAAGTGGTGATATAAAGTGTCGACTATGAATACCAGCCTTAATCTTTGTAACATAAACAATGTTTTCTCAACTATAATGTACACCATGCCTACCTAGATACAGTAATGTCATTTTTAGTTTATAGTGCCTATAAATCCTGGTTGTAGTTACAATATCCTTTTATGAAAAGTATTGTGCAACTTCACTGCATCAATTATTTTGAAATGTCAAGGGGGAGGGAACTGTGTGTGTGTGTATGCGTGTGCGTGCGTTTCTTTTTTTTTTTTACAACATGCTTGAGAATTTTAAATATATTTCACACACAAAAATGCAATTATTTATCGATATATAAGATCCTATATAATTTTGAAGAGCATCTTCTGCAGATCTCAGGAAAAAGAACTAAGGAAGAGACTAGTGAAGTGGCATTGTATGGAGCACAAACATAGAAGTAAAGAGAAGCGAATAGAAGTATTTGAAATGTGGATATGGAGGAGAATGGAGCGTGTGAAGTGGACAGACAGAATAAGAAATGAACCTGTGTTTCAAAGAGTGGGTGAAGAAAGAATGATGCTGAAACTGATTAGGAAGAGGAGAAGGAATTGGTTAGGTCACTGGCTGAGAGGAAACTGCCTACTGAAGGATGCTCTGGAAGGATTGGTGAATGGGAGAAGAGTTAGGGGTAGAAGAAAATATCAGATGAACTCAGATGATAGACGACATTAAGATACATGGTTCATATGAGGAGACAAAGAGGAAGGCAGAAAATAGGAAAGATTGAAGAAAGCTGGGTTTGCAGTTGAAAGACCTGCTCTTGGGCAGAACACTGAATGAATGGATGAATGAATAATTTTGAAGCTAGGTTGTTTCAAAATAAGTTTCGTCTACCTATTAGGTTTCATTTGTTGTCATTCTCATGGGTGCCGTCATTACTGCTATCATCATTTCATGGTTATTGTGATCAGTTATTGCTGCCATCATTGCTGATTTCAGGATCAGAATTTGTATAATGTTACCCACAATGCATCATTTTTCAATCCAACTAGTGTGCTCGAAATTCCAGTTTTATTAAATCTTTCATCTCTGTAATTTTTACAGTATGCTCTTAGTTCCTTTTTCACTTATTATTGAACACCTCGTCAAGTCAGGAAAATGGGTGTGATCTGATCAGTGTTTTCTATTTATGACAGGAGAAACTGGTGTTGCTGCTGTTGCCAAAACACAAACTGATAGAAATTTAGTGACCTTACCGGTATATTCTGACGGCCGCTTGTGCAAAGACATACACATGTTTAAACTCAGATTATTTTTTCTCATGAGTGGACAGCCCAGCCCAGCCTCTGCTGGCTTTAATTTTTTGTCCACCAATTCCTTTACACTTCGCGATTTTGTGCGCCTTCATTTGAAAGTTATCATGAGACATGCTAGTAGCATTTTTTCTTGTTTCCTGCATCCATATTAGCACTTCTCTAGCCACTAAGGGATATTTTTACAATTTTCTTCAGTGGAAAGTTTTTTTTTCCCTGCCATCATTAGTTTTCCCTTCAGATATTGCCAGTATCATCATTTTTTATTTAAAAGAGAATTCAGAGCCTGTGTCCCACACACCAATTTTATCTGTGAACATGATCATATTCAATTTAAATAAAACCTTTTAGTACAGCTTGAATGGTAACCAGTATTCATATTCACAATAACATGCACAACATTAATTTCCACTCCTAAGGTTGCCATGTGTTGAAATGTGGAAATGAGGACATGTCTCTCAACAATATTAGCCATTATGCAACATTTTAAACATGTCAGCATTGTTAGTGTTTAGTCTCCCGCTGTGGCGTCGTGGTCTAAGGCATCCTTCTTAGGACTTTCGTTATGGAATGTGTGCTGGTTCGAGTCCTCATGGAGGAAGAAAGTTTCTTATGAAATTTCGACCAGTGTATGGGACTGGTGCCCACCCAGCATCGTGATGCACTTGGGGAACGAACTCCAGTTGCGAAAGCCAGCTATAATGGTTGGGGGGATCATCATGCTAACCACACAATACCTCCATTCTGGTTGGATGATCGTCTACTTCTGCTTCTGCATGTGGATGTGAGACCAACAGCTGGTGGGCTGTAGTGCCACGGATTTTTATTATTAATTTAGTAACTAATTACAAGAAATTGTGCGCTTTACCATGGCATATAAAACATGCTGTAAATTTTTTATATGACATTATGAATTTAAGTTAAATCAAAATATTTTGGAAACAAAATTAAAATTACAATGATAACTATAAACCCTTGCAATTACATTTACACTTTTGTATATCATGCTTATTTTTCAGAGGACCTGATTTTTTTTCATAATGTCTTTATTTTTCAGCCAATATGAGTAAAATAGGTTGCACGTGAAATGCTTGAAACTAAATTTCACTAGTGCAATGATCTCACTGAATAATCACTTAGTCTATTCCTCTCTATTTGAGCTTTAATTAAAAAAATATCCTTTCAGCAGAAGCATTGTGTGTCAGAATGACAAAGAAAAACTGTGCAATCTTCATTATTTCTGAATACTGTTCCTCACTTCTACAGTTCTCAATATAGTTCAACCATTTATTCTGTGTCGGCACTTGATTTTTGTAGAGAACTGCAAATTTCTCCAAATTACAATACTGATCAAAGCATTTTGCGTCTTTTGTGTGCACACCTTTATCAGTAGAATCTGATGTAGGCTTCCACACTTTCCCATGATAAGTTTTCAAAATCCAGTCACTCAAAGCATGAAAATTCACTTAGTGGTTGAATCCACATCTTGAAGTACTTCAAGCATCCTTCTTAAAGTGTTTCAATATTGTTATAAAATGTTCATCTTTATGGCCATAATTTTCCAATTGCTCGATTATGTCTTTCACTTTCAATGGGATGAAGGTTTTATTTTTTTCTCCCACTTTCTTCACTCAAGTGGGAATGAAACACACTGACCATAGACTGCACGATACAAATACACTTTATATAAAGAATCTTTCGAAAAATTTCTTCAGAGCAACAGGGCGTTTGTTGTTTGATAAAAAGAAAGATTGTAAAGCAGGGAACATTTGGAAAAGTCTCTGAACAGCTGGGAATAAAGAGTCAGCGAGTTTTACTATGACTATTACACATTTACTACGTCATACTACTTTTGGCGAATAAAACAGTACGAAAGGACGTGTTTAAACCAATCACGGCTGTTTATCCTACAATTTTATCACTTCCCTAGCATTTGTTTATTTTTATTACTTCCCTAGCATTTGTTTTTTTCACTTCCCTAGCATTTGTTTCTTTGTTTGCCAATATTTCAAACTGTAAATTCTCTACGGTACTATAAGACATGCTTTGCAATCGTCATTTGTTTACTGCATATAGAAGTCAACTAAAACTGGCGGCTCCATTCAAATGTTTTGGTGAAGCTAACATTACTGAAATAGAATTTTAAATAAGTCAATATTTTATTATATTAGAGTACTTTATTTCTTCTAATCTTGATATACTTTCTTCTGTTTTTATCACCTCCCTACCATTTGTTTCTTTGTTTGCCAACATTTCAAACTGCAAATTCTTTATGGAACTATAAAACATGCTTTGCGATCGTCATTTGTTTACCGCATATAGGTAGTCAAATAAAAATGGCGACTCCGTTCAAATGTTTTGGTGTAATTAACCTTAGTGAAATAGAATTTTAGTAAGTCAATATTTTATTATATTAGAGTACTTTATTTCTTCTAATCTTCATATATTTTCTTCTAATCGTGTAATAGTCAATTAAATCCCACTCGAGTTTTGATTTTCTCTAGATAAATCAAAACCTCTAGTGAGATTACTGTTGATAAAGTAACTGTTGGTATTTTATATTACGAAGCCACTAAATTCCTTCAAAGATTCGACATGAACAGTATAGATTGAGAAATGGTTGTAAACTTTCAAGACCAACTAGTGCAAATTAGTGTGCAACAAATCTGTCTCAATGCTGAATGCAGTTATTAAGAATATGGGCTGGACACCTTACCCCAGTTAATGATGACTTAATCAGTCTTTTAAAACTTAAATATACTATGAAAAAAGACAATGTGCGCGACTTCAGTTTCGAAAATGATAATTTTGTTTTCAATTAAATTGTGGACAAACCAATGAATTTCCAAAATTGTTTGTGGGCGGTCATTCTTCTGCTCAAAATGAGGTCATGTCCTCAAAAATGAGTATGTATGGCAACCCTATCAGCTAAAGCATAATAAAAGAAACCAGTAAAGAAACGGGTGAAGGTCACTCACTGGCTATGAATGTGATTTAGGTGTGGGAGGGGGTGAGTTACTGATGTTGGTCTTGGCGAGCTCTCAGCCTGTGTAAGGAATGTAGCTTTGTAATATCCTGTTCATATGCAAGGCAGTTTCTTTTTACCCTTCCAAACTTTGGGAAAGGTTTTACATTCAATGGGGTCTTATTTGTGAGTAAATATGGTAGACACATTAGTAAAGGTGGGATATAAGAGAAGACCCTATGGCTTAAGTGCACCAGTATAAAGGAATAAATTAGTAGTTTAATATCAAGCATTATCAATTCGCATTATATAGCGAAATTTATAAACTTGTAGTTGCTATTTGGGAAAAGGAAATTGTACCAGAACAATGGAAGGAGTCCATAATTCTACCTATTTTTAAAAAGGGGGACAAAACCAACTGTGGTAACTTTCGAGGAATATCACTTTTGTTGACGTCGTACAAAATTTTGTCCAATATTCTTTTGAGAAGATTAACTCCATACGTAGATGAAATTGTTGGGGATCATCAGTGCGGTTTTCAGCGTAATAGATCGACAATTGATCAGATTTTTTGTATTCGACAGATAATGGAGAAAAAATGGGAGTATAAGGGTACAATACATCAGTTATTCATAGATTTCAAAAAGGCATATGACTCGGTTAAGAGGGAAGTATTATATGATATTCTTATTGAATTTGGTATTCCCAAGAAACTAGTTCGATTAATTAAAATGTGTCTCAGTGAAACATACAGCAGAGTCCGTATAGGTCAGTTTCTATCTGATGCTTTTCCAATTCACTGCGGGCTAAAGCAGGGAGATGCACTATCACCTTTACTTTTTAATTTCGCTCTAGAATATGCCATTAGGAAAGTTCAGGATAACAGAGAGGGTTTGGAATTGAACGGGTTACATCAGCTTCTTGTCTATGCAGATGACGTGAATATGTTAGGAGAAAATACACAAACGATTAGGGAAAACACGGAAATTTTACTTGAAGCGAGTAAAGCGATCGGTTTGGAAGTAAATCCCGAAAAGACGAAGTATATGATTATATCTCGTGACCAGAATATTGTACGAAATGGAAATATAAAAATTGGAGATTTATCCTTCGAAGAGGTGGAAAAATTCAAATACCTTGGAGCAACAGTAACAACTATAAATGACACTCGGGAGGAAATTAAACGCAGAATAAATATGGGAAATGCGTGTTATTATTCGGTTGAGAAGCTCTTATCATCCAGTCTGCTGTCCAAAAATCTGAAAGTTAGAATTTATAAAACAGTTATATTACCGGTTATTGTGTATGGTTGTGAAACTTGGACTCACTCTGAGAGAGGAACATAGGTTAAGGGTGTTTGAGAATAAGGTGCTTAGAAAAATATTTGGGGCTAAGTGGGATGAATCTACAGGAGAATGGAGAAAGTTACACAACACAGAACTGCGCGCATTGTATTCTTCACCTAACATAATTACTTACTTACTTACAAATGGCTTTTAAGGAACCCGAAGGTTCATTGCCGCCCTCACATAAGCCCGCCATCGGTCCCTATCCTGTGCAAGATTAAGCCAGTCTCTATCATCATACCCCACCTCCCTCAAATCCATTTTAATATTATCCTCCCATCTACGTCTCGGCCTCCCTAAAGGTCTTTTCCCCTCCGGTCTCCCAACTAACACTCTATATGCATTTCTGGATTCGCCCATACGTGCTACATGCCCTGCCCATCTCAAACGTCTGGATTTCAAGTTCCTAATTATGTCAGGTGAAGAATACAATGCGTGCAGTTCTGTGTTGTGTAACTTTCTCCATTCTCCTGTAACTTCATCCCGCTTAGCCCCAAATATTTTCCTAAGCACCTTATTCTCAAACACCCTTAACCTATGTTCCTCTCTCAGAGTGAGAGTCCAAGTTTCACAGCCATATAGAAGAACCGGTAATATAACTGTTTTATAAATTCTAACTTTCAGATTTTTGGACAGCAGACTGGATGATAAGAGCTTCTCAACCGAATAATAACACGCATTTCCCATATTTATTCTGCGTTTAATTTCCTCCCGAGTGTCATTTACATTTGTTACTGTTGCTCCAAGATATTTGAATTTTTCCACCTCTTCGAAGGATAAATCTCCAATATTTATATTTCCATTTCGTACCTAACATAATTAGGAACTTAAAATCCAGACGTTTGAGATGGACAGGGCATGTAGCACGTATGGGCGAATCCAGAAATGCATATAGAGTGTTAGTTGGGAGACCGGAGGGAAAAAGACCTTTAGGGAGGCCGAGACGTAGATGGGAAGATAATATTAAAATGGATTTGAGGGAGGTGGGGTGTGATGATAGAGACTGGATTAATCTTGCACAGGATAGGGACCGATGGCGGGCTTATGTGAGGGCGGCAATGAACCTTCGGGTTCCTTAAAAGCCATTTGTAAGTAAGTAAGTAATATCAAAGACGGACATCTGTCGTCTCCATAGTTTTGATCTAGAGGCACTTTTTTGTTTCACAGTGTTCTTTGTAGTATTTTAAAACAATTTATTTTTATAAATGTAGTGTTAGAGTTTGTATATAGTTTCACCATAACTGAAAAAAGCATGAAGAAATGTATAAGAATCCACATTATCTAAATTTCATCTGAAGGTCAGATGTCCGCCTTTGATATTAAGCTAGTCATTAATAAGTAATAAATTATAAATAAAATGCAGGACAGTATTTCTGATCAATAATATCATCCTGAATTGTATTATTTCAGTGTAGTGCCTTGAATTATCACTGTTCCTAGATTTTAAATTCGTCTGATTCATATTAAATTTGATACTTTATCAAATTTAAAATATTTAGCAAAAAAAATTCACTTTGTTCTACAGTGTACTATATTATTATTATCATAATATCATCATGATTATTATTATTATTATTATTATTATTATTATTATTATTATTTCGTGAAAGTATGCGAGAATAATTGGTACCTGAATTCTTATTTGAGATACAAATTTCAAAACTTCTGTAGTTCAGGATTCTTTAACATAAGTACCAGTTTTGTTATATGTTCTTAGTAGAGAGCAGAATTTTAGGCCCTAAAAAGTGGCATTTTAGGCGCCTAAACTTCTTTATTTAGGCTCTATAAAATAAAAAATAGACATTTTTCTGTTAAAGAATGTCACTAATATAATAATGTTTTTCATTCACCAATCATATTTCCATAGTTTGCTTCACAGTGGATGATCAGCACCTATTGTGTCGCTCACTGCTGTACTTACAAATGGTGAGAAAAAAGGAAGGGGTTGTTTCTGTCTTGGAATGTAAGAGAATGCTTATTCGAGTACAACCCAGTGAGTTTGTATTAAATTGCTGACAGACAGAGGAAGATATTATAATAATAATAGTAATAATAATTGTCCTGTAGGAGTTCTTTTACATGCCACTAAATCTACTGACATTAGCCTGTCACATTTGACACTTAAATGCTATTGGCCTGGGCCGGGATCGAACCCGCAACCTCGAGCACAGAAGGCCAGCGCTATATCGACTATGCCACCCAGGCCGACTGAAAGTTGGAATTTTAGGATTGATATATTGCAAGAATGAGGAGTGGCCCAGAGGTACTTTTCTATTGTGTTGTTCACTGCTAGGAAGGAGTTGTTATCCGTGTTGGAATGTGAACAGTGCAGGATGTTAAGAAAAAATAGTATACAGTTACGAAAAAGATGCAGAAATTTAAAAAACTAAAAATAGGCACTTATGTTGAAATATGCATTTTTAGACACTATAAAACCCCTTTATTTATACCTATATTTCCATAAAAAAATGTAAATATTAAATCTCAAGCCTGTATGTATCAAGGAAAAAAATAGGTTTTTGCCTAAATTCCGCTCTCTAGTTATTAGAGCTTGGGATAATATTAATGAAGAGTGTATCATTGCTTAATTTGACATAATACAAAAGACTTCTCTTCTGTCCCTTTCCAGCCCTCTTTTAACTTTCAGGTCTGTGCCAGTATTTGTTCCAGCTTATTATTTCTCTTCAACACTCCTCTTCCCACAGTTGATCACACATCTTTGCATATCTGATGTTTTTACATCATTTTTGCATTTTGGAGATAATGCCTTATAATTGAGGATTCTAAATTTATCTCTACAAGTAAAACAATATGGTTCTTCAGCGTTGGTCACTTGTCAATACAAAGAAGAGTTCATGCCATTGAATGTTACTTTTATATTTATTTATGATCTTTATGTACTGCTTTGTTATAGCAAAAGTTTACATTTCTGAGGTTGATGTGATACTAGCACTGGAATAGAAAAGTCTGAAATATTGAAGGAGAAGACGTTTTGATACATACACTTTTTATTGTACAATATTAAATGTTATGATTTTCTAAAATGCAGAAATCCTTTGTACTTAAGTGTCGCAGTTGAGAGTTGAGGTCTTTGTTCTGTGTGTATACATATTATTGTTATAATGTCAGTTTCATTGCTTATGTACTTTATTATATTGTTTCATAATGTGTTTAATGTTAGTGAAGTGTTCTCCAAACATTTCTTCAAGCTTTAATTTGGTTAAAAAAAAATGAGGATATATATTTTCATGTAACTTAAAAGGGGAAAGGAATATATATGAATGTGAAATTTTCGTTTGGAAATTAGAAATATGTCAGGATTAAAGTTGGGAGATAACAAAGAAAAGATGAGTGGAATTATTTGAACATTTAAATATTAACAAATTTGTAAAAGAACATTTCATGAGCAACTTCAGAATTAGAAAAATGTCCTTGGAATTACTTCTAATGTGACCTTGAAAGACTGGACGAAAATATAAGAAGCAAATGTGAAAGAAGACTCTCGTCATTAGATTCTCGTAATATTGTATCTTAAATTACCAATTTTAATGTGAAAAACAGGAAAAGAAGAAGAAATTTAGACATTTAGGCTCGTATTCATGAATGTCACTTTAACTTCACTTTGTGTTGACTTCAAGTCAGAAGTTAGGTCATGTAAAGTAAAGTGCCAGATCCGTACATAGAGACATTACTTATCTTTCCTATTTTTCCCTTGACAAAGTTAAATGTAGGTAAAAAGCAAGTGAACTTAGTGTTCGGCATCATCATATAATGACATAGTGCTTCCAGCCTACATCTGTTCCATGCAGGAAGTGCAGAAATCATTCATTCATTGCTGACTACATTTTGTTTCAAACCTGTTAGTTTCAAAAATATCCATTGAAATGGAATCATAGATTGTGTAGGCCTACATCAAAAAACTTGCTTACAAATATAAAGATGTAGTTGAAAAAAAGAAATTGAACGTCGTCTAGGTTTCGACAAGAAGAAGAAATGGCACGAAATTTAGAGCATAAAAAATATAAATAATACTAATAATATTTATTTCATAAAAATAGAATTAGAATCTTAACCTCATGTTGAATAGTATATATTAAAATAAGATTGTCATTTTTATTCCAAGGTGGGAAAAAAATCATAGTCTATTGTAGATTTTTTTTTTTTTTCAGAAACTACTATGTTGTATAAACATTTACAAGTTAATCAATTAAAAAAAATCTTCGTTCTTCATTGATTTTAAGATTAAAAATAATAATAATAATAGTAGTAGTAATAATAATAATAATAATAATAATAATAATTTTTCTTACTCTGTTATCTTTCATCCGCTATTTGTTCTTTTTTTGTTTTATATGCTTTGTCTAATGACAGCCTCTAATTTGAGGAAGCTCTGATAAATTGAAAAAAAATTATAATAATAATAAATTATATATATAAATAAATAAAATTATAAATTTACGCTTCAGGGCTATATAACCAGAATAAATTAATAGAACTGGAGGTAAGACATATTAAAATAGAGAAGCAAATCTACTATGACACAGAACGCATAATTCATTAATGCTTGGAAATCACCATCATCTAAATCTAATTCAGTCCTTAAATTTAACTTTATCGTAGTAAACAAGTACTGTATCTCATTAGTTAAGGCAAATTGTAGCACTAACTGAGATGTAAGGCTGGTCTTCACATATCTCGAATATTGCTAGTTTTTGGCTAAATTACGACTAAAGGTGACTTATGCATTTTCTACATACTAAAGTCAGATCTAAGTGAAAGTGAAGTTGAAGTGACATTCCTGAGTACAATCCTTAGTCTCATAAGCAGTTCGTAATATTTCTAAATAAAGATCAAGATTTTATCAAGTACAAAAATTGATTACTTAATTGTGTCTAGATTTAGAAGGCAATAATTGTGAGGAATTGTCACTACAACTGATCTACACTCTTACAAAATCATGTACATGTCATTTTGAATGTCTGAAGAGAATGAGATTTCTGCCATTAGTCTTGAATTACATATGTTATTTTACTTAAAACATCTTAACTATTCCTTCAGAATAAACATGAAATGTTGCTATTTGGTTACTGATTTTGTCTTTGTTGAAGTAATAATACCACATTACATTTCAAACACAGCAGTTTTGTGTGTAAGTTTGTACTGTATTAGTTATTGATGGCCTGCTTAAGAGTACATGTCTGATGTTAAGAGGAACAAAATCAAGGAAATGGGTCACTCTTTGTTTTATAAGAATATTTTTTTCCCCTTATTTAACACTACAAATTGATGTTGGGCGTATAACCCACATGTGTGTTAACATATGATCCACATTATGTGTTAACATATGCTGCTTATTAGTGAATTGTTTGCTTTTTTTTTTTTTACATAATATATTGCTGAATGTAGTGCCTTACTAGTTTTACTATGACGGACTGTAATTTTTTGTAAGTACATAATCAAGGAAGTGTGTGTAAATATGAGTGAGATTTGTTCGTTTTGTGATAGTGTGAGTGTATTTGTAAATGAGTGAAATGTTACAGAAAATAAGATTGTAGGGTAGGAATTAGTCGGATCCTGGGATGTCATAGAAAATTCAGAGTTAACCTCCTTACTTCACGATTCTCACTGATAGGAACTTAAATTTAAGTAAAGAATAGCTGTCAGTGGAATTGAAATACATTTTTTATTAAATTTGAGCAAATTATTTAAGACTGATATTGGAAAAGGAAGAGATAGACAGAAAATAGATTTAGAATTCTGTATAGGAAACATTCAATTAACTTTAGAAGTTGTGTGTGGATTGATTGACAAGTCTGCAAGTCTGTAAGGTGTACTTTTTTTTCTTACTTAAAATTTGTCTTAAAATGAACTGCATTCCATATGACGAAAGATGAAATTTTAGGTGAACTTTTAATCGACCAAAGTCTGCTAGTGTGTGTTCGCCTATCTTATCCTGAAATGTATTGAAATAATCTTCTTCCTCACCCCTTCCTCCCCCAAAAGTCCTGGAAAAAGGAGTATGAACTATGTGCCTACATGTCTGATACATTAGCAAATATGGTGCTTACATCTGTGCTTTCTGTATAGAAGATAAACACATTCTTTTGTATGAATTCTTCTTTTGTAAACAGTATGCATAAGATTCAGAAAGAATTTTCTCTTTGTCAGGTGTAGAAATTGACAATCAGTTTCTTAATATTATTGTACATGTAAGAACCAGAAAAAAAAAATTGTCGGGTTTAGGAGTTAACATTACAATTTATGAACAGAACATAGTTTTCTACCTAGGTTCTAATTAGTCATCTACTGAGGAGTTTTTTTTCCCTACCTGCAGAGAATTCACTCAGACATGTAGTGGGCGAGAATGCAGTAATTCATGCCACTCGAAAATAGTACTAGGTAGTTGGAAGGACAGCTGCTTTGCACATGTTATTCATAGAACTGTGTGATTCGTAACACAAGGGAACAATAATAGGCATAGGGGTAGGCGAACAGCTGTTTCGTACGTGTTACTCATAGACTACATGCCTGTTCTTGAATTAAAATTTTGTCTAAGTGTAATGCAGTCAGTTATTCATTGACTGTTCTCAAGTTCAGATGTCGGAAACAAATAATCATTAGAACAGTAAGTTTTTATACAATGGTAATTTTGTAAAAACAGAATTGCTAATTGTGAATTATGGTCAGCACGCCCATCAGTTCTGAACCCTTGTGTCTTTTATTTTTGGGGGAAGCTAAAACAAAACACATACAAATCAAATCCGCAAACCATAGAAGAGCTGGAAGAACTCAGTCAAACATCATGAACTTTCTGTGACAGTGGCAAGAATGTTTGCAAGTGGAAGGAAGGCATTTCCTACATCTAGACTGCCTGTCTGTTACTGCTTCCATTATGTTCTCGCCTGCTACATAGGAGAGTGAATTTTCCATGGGTATGGAAAGAAAAACCTCTCTATACTTAGAAAATTGTAGTATTGTTCCTATATGGAATATTAAAACGTGCTTTTTTAAAGGAAAAATTTAATTTAATTTAGAGATATGAGATTTATTTATTTCAAATTACAGTGTAGCAATACATGCATGCCACTTGTATGTAGTTAATTTTTCTTATGTAGTCATAATCAGTTGGTTTTCTAAATTGGAACCCCTGTGAGAAATATTTGGAGAGTTGAAGAGTTAATGGCTTTATTGCCAATAACTCAACCTTAGTTAAAAACAAAAACATCAACTCATTTGAGAAATGTTGTGATTCATGGAAGATCAAATGTGAATAGTGAAAGAAATGTTGCGCTATAGAATTCCAGTAATAATTTTGATTGCAACACAAGGAGTATGTGGGTAGTGAGTTGTTACACTCCAGCTGAAGTTTTTGTCTCTGGTGAAGGAATCCAACTACTCATTTCATTCTGTGTCAGAGGAATGCAAGGAAATTAGGGTAATGAAAAAATTCCTTGCTTCTGCTTTACCTAAAAAAATTTCCTGTTTTTAGCCCTTTAATGTATTGAGTTTATTCTGGTCATCCAAAGTTATATTTCTCCACAGTTTCTCTTTTTAAATATCCATCATAGAACTTAAACAAGTTAGATTTATTTCATGTTAATATTAATAACGCAGTTAGAGAATGAAAATGCCAGGCAAAGTTGACATTGAGAGAAGTTATGGATGGATCTTAGGGTATTACATACTTCCCTGGTATAATTGGGCCCTGGATTGTACACACATTCCTACTAATTTTCTTCATCCGTTTCCTTTATGAATATTCCAGTTTTTTTTTTTTTAATATAACATATTAGAGATTCCCCATATTTAAATCTAGCAATGAAATCTGTCAATACTTCAGACCCACTTTGGGATATAATCATTTTCGCTTTTAATGTTCCATTTTGTATGATTCTAACCTAACAACTGAAAAACAAAGAAATGCAACCTGTAAACATAATGCCCAAAGGCAAACAAATGCAACGTGAAAATATAGGATACATTTATTTCAATGTAGAACGAAGTACAGTCTTTTTAGATGTTGACTGTTATCTTTGCAGAAGAATGGATACTTTCCTTTAGTCATTTTGTAGAAATAGTGCACCATCACAGACTTTACTCTGATTAAATGAAGTGTCAGCTAGCCATGTTTAAGTAATAAATAGGTGATTATGAATGGTGCACAGAAATTACATTTTAACTCTGGGTTCGTAAACCATAGTTACATTTTTAACCAACTTTGCTGCATGTGGCCATACATATATTATAACTTTCGATGATTTTCCGTTACTGCACAGTTAGTGATGGATAACACTACCGAGTGAAATAGTTTCATTACTGGCATGGCAGTAGAATAGCAGAGGCTTCCTTCTACCCCTAACAATGGTGGAGATAAGGTCACAATTTCACCATTTTAAAATCTTTGCAAGGTCGAAGATATTAGTCACGGTAACTTTACTGTCCTCAGCACTATTCCACTCTTCATAAATTGTGAGAACATCAGATTGCTTGAAAGTTGCGTCATATGTTTTGTGGCAGTGATAGCCTAGAATGAGACTGCTTGAATTGCCTGCAAAAGTGTGACTGCTTGAATTGGCGGCAAAATAAATCCATGATTGTGTCAGTTGTGTTATTTGTTGCATACAGTATGTATGAAATGTTGCATTGAAAATGTGTTTTCATATAATTTGCTTGTTCTTCGTTGAAAATATTTGGATTTCTTACGAAATGAATGTGTTACACACTTGCATGTGCAAGTGCATGCACATCCTCTCGCCACCTACCCACAACATACCTGTGCGTACACACACAGGATAATTCAAAAGGTTTGGTCTGGTTTGAGAGAATAATTCTGTGGCTTAACCTCTTAACATACACATTTTTAGTGGAAGTAATGTTCAGTATTTTTAAATTTTTTTTCTTTCAGCATTTGAACATAACAGACTACCACGAATATACTCGGGATTTTATGTTTTCGTAAAAATAAAAATCCCGAATTCGGGATATTCGGGATTGGGATTTATATTTGGGATTTTATGCTAAGTGCAATAAAAACCCAAGTCATTTTCTGAAAGCTGAAACTCTGCACTATTAATGCTGATTATTATCAATACAACTAATTTCGTAATTTAAACTACCTATAGCACTTCAGCAGATCTTCGAGATTTATTGTCTCTCTATGGTTCTTGCATATAAAAGTACGGAGTATTTTCTGCTGGTTGCACAACTTATCTCAATTTGATGAAAAATTTAGATTGGTTGCTTTTGCATTAAGCCACAGAATTTTTAATAGGAATTTCTGCCTTGTCATATTTAACCTGCAGCACTTCGTCCTTAAGACACATATTTAAATCATTTTATGGAAAATGCTGACATAATTAAGCACTTTCTCTGGATTGTTTCTCAATATTGAAGCATTCTTGGATTGTCGTTAGTAGAGATCTAGCACCATGTTGACTCCATGTCATGGGATACCATTTTTGTCCATCTAGTATCAGTTCTGTAAGACCCAAATATAGGCAAAAGAGGTGAGAAATGTGAATAATTTCATGTTATGTAAAATTTTGGTTTACAGTATCAACAAAGTAAGCATTATTAGCATCAGTATCAACTTAAGCATACCTACTTTGATGCAGTTGTAAATATGTAATGTGTGATAATTATGTCTAAAAAATAATAAACCATGATATCATGTGTAAAAAATAATAAACCACGGAAGCATTGCATAATTGTTTCAACTCGGCATGATGATTAGCATCCATAAAGTGATACAGGTATGGTATAGTTTGTCGGTTTATTCATCGCAGGGTGAATCCAGTAGGCCCCCTATTCAGAGGCGTGTTAACTTGACAGTCTGTGCGCATTCTTGAAGGTTGTATCATACTTTTTTTAACGACTTGTCACATTAATTTCCATGATTAATCTGCATTGGAGGAGAGTAATATGTTTTATGCCGTGTAATAATTTTACTATATTACCATAATTAGTGTTTCACTATTTGTATATTGGAGTTGCAGTTTGAGTCTAGAGTGGTGAAATTTCTGACCTTTGTAGAGGACTTTTCTGTCACTTCCTGCTATCCTTATATTAATTCTCCATAGCTGTCGCATATGGACATACCCATGCATGTTAAACTGCAGAAGTGCCGTTTCTGAGCAGCATCTTAAGCCGAGTAAAGTTAAATGCGAATATTTTGACTGACATTGTTGGTATTCTTGACTTGTCAGACATCAACAGTATTCGATGAGAACTATACAATTTTTGCCATGTTATCACATCCTGTCCTTTCCCTTAATAACAAAGATATATTACTATCGTTTGTTATGATTTAAATATCAGTATTGCTACTTTGCTATGATAGTTTAATTTATAATTTAGAAGTAGTGGCTCGACACCTGTGCAGTGTTGAAGTAATGTCATTCCAACATACCTATATAATCCAATTACTTGGTCAGAGTTCTCTTGAACGAAGGGACCACCCTCTTTGTTTGGTACAGCATCTACCAAGGCAAACATAAATTTGACATAGTTTTCAATGACCCATTGCATGATTCCGATCACTAAAGCTTATGAGTTGAGTGGAGCTAATATACGCAGAGAGCAGGCATGTTTACAAATTCTTTGTCGGAAGTTGCAGGTATTCAATGTAATAACAAGTGTTAAAGGTTGCCTTCCAGGACTTATGGACATTATAATGTGGTGAAGACTTTATACTCTTAGATTTTATTGATTCTGTAACATGTTCTTAAAACATATGTTGACGTCCCTATTTTCTTTTCTTAAAACATAGAAGGGAGTGTTCAGGAATATGCTCCAGATTATACTCTAGGTGTCTGGAGGGGGAAGGGAAAGTGGAAGAAATGCTATAGAGCACTGGTCTTGGTTTGACTCTCTGGCCATTCTGGAAATTACACCAAAGAGCTTAATAATCCTTTACTTATACCTTTGTTTAAGTTAGCACTTTTACATTCCATAACCAAACCACCATGGTGGCTCAGTGCTAGTGCTCTGGGCTTATAATCCAAGGGGTCAGAGTTTAAATCTCAGTCAGTCCATCCTGAATTTATAAATCTGTGGTCCAGGCAACACAGGGATTTTGTGTAGATATTTGGTTCCCCTGTGACATCTCATCAATTCCCCATTGTGATTCATTACAAGTGCAATGTAGAACAACTGCCTGTGGTGCATTCTGGATAGTCTGCCGAACTAAGTGGTCTAGGTTTCTCAGATTTAATGACATTTATGAGATACGCTTGCAGAGTTCATTTAATACACCATCACATTTAGTAACTTTTTTTCTGGATAAAGACTTGAGAAAATTTTCTGCAGGCATTATGGAGAGGATATTTAAATATTTTTAAGACCAGCATGTGCTACTGTCAACAGTCAACTAGAAAAACACAAAAATGAATATTGATGGGTAAGAGTACATAGGTTTGTATATCCATAAAAACAGTTTGTGGGAAATGACAAAATAAGTTTTTGAGAGTAGTCAGTCATGGGATTCTACCTTGGCACTTCCTTCAAGGAAGAACACACTACCTTTGTCCAGAATGAAGATTACACCAAGACAAATCAACCAGACTAATAACTTATTTTTTTAATTTTCTTGGACATACAACATTTGTGCTCTTAGCCATCAATATATAATTGAATACATTGTTTTGTATAGCACAGAGCTTCTTATGCTGAATATCAGGGTGTTTCACGACTAATGACCCATACTCTAGGAATCAGTTCCATAGGCCATTTTGAGCATAAAATATTATGTGATGATTGAATCCTACGAAGTTAGCAGTGGTTTTGAGCAGGACTAAGAATTAGTCACTTAAAATACTCAGAAATATTAATTCAAAATACTGTATTAATCATAAAATAAATCGACCTGGTTGGCGAGTTGATATAGTGCTGGCCTTCTATGCCCAAGGTTGCGGGTTCGATCCCGGGCCAGGTTGATGGCATTTAAGTGTGCTTAAATGCGACAGGCTCATGTCAGTAGATTTACTGGCATGTAAAAGAACTCCTGCGGGACAAAATTCCAGCACACACGGCGACGCTGATATAACCTCTGCAGTTGCGAGCGTCGTTAAATAAAACATAACATTTTAATCATAAAATAGACATACCTTAGTTAATAATAATAATAATAATAATAATAATTATTATTATTATTATTATTATTATTATTATTTATTCTGGCGAAGTTAAGGCCATCAGGCCTTCTCTTCCACTTAGCCAGAAACAAAAGAAGCTGATACAGTTTTACAGACTAATATTTAAAGAACACTAATAAAAATGTATATAGTCATACAAGCACAAGTTGAGTAAAATAATGCAAGCATACTAAATAATAATTACAAAATAATATAAGACTAGAAGTTACACTCAATGATTATGCAAGCACTATGTGAACCAATATTACAAATTACAAGAATAACAAATTCAAATGTAAATTATAACTATACAACACTGAGGAAAATTACATATATACACTCATACACACAAAGGAGAATTAAACCTGAATACTGGTCACGTGTTTAAACAATTTACTTTTAAATTGCAATATTGTTCGACAGTTTCTGAGGGAGCTGGGTAGGGAGTTCCAGAAACGAATCATTGATACTGTGAAAGAGGAAGAATAGTGAGCTGTGTTATGGCAAGGCATAGATAGTTAGGAAGCAGATTTTCAAATCTCTCTTCTTCCATTTAAATGAACTTGGCTGCACGGATGTGAATGGCACATCTATATCTCGGCATGGCTGTCTCTGATGAGTACAGCAGCATGTACAATGCGGACAGATCTATCTTCCCTGCCCCTGTACTTTACGTCTCAGTGCAACCCTCCATTTAGTTTACGTTTCAATGTTTCTTTTACGATACAAGAAGTTCCAAAGCCTGATCCACAGTATGATATGTATAACTTTCAAACTAATAATAATTGGTCTCATGTTCATATGATATTTCATGTTCAAAATTGCCTATAGAACTGATTCCTATAGTACGATAGTCGTGAATCACCCTGTAGATGAAAGAGGTATACAATTATTTCATTTCATCAATTTGGAAACTAGCTTTTCAACAATTTTAAACTAAACTTTGACCAAAGATAAAGCTTTATGATTACCATTCTGTAGTGCCCACATTCAATGTACAGAGCGTTAAGAATAAAGGTAATGTTCTCTTCTCACTTTCATAAAGACCCAAGTACAATCATCTGAAATAAAATTATGTCTATCAAATACAGTTGAACAGACCTTTTAAGTGACTTCTGACGTTTAGATTCTCTTAATTTGTTTATTATTATAAAAAAAGTCTGTCTGAAAATCTATATTTAAAACAAATGTAAACATTTACAATTATAACGAAAGTAGGGAAGCACACAGATGTAGACTTTTTTCTTATTGTTTACTCCATTGCTAAAAATATATCTTTGTGTCATTGTAATGGTAACTATTTTGTCTTGAGCAAAATACTCATACGAGTTGGGGTGTAAGAACACTGTCATCACGGACATTGTTATTCAAGCAGGAATTGATACTTGCCATTGTAATTGCATTGCATGGGTAACAAATATTTTATTGTCCTCCTGGTTAGTAGACACATACATGGTGTCGTTTTATGAGGAAAGGTTTAAAAACTGAAACGGACTCAGCCTGGGGTCTCCATTTCGTTTCCAGTCGGTGCCAAGCAGTGAGATGAATCTTCAACTGACGGAGTTCGAACAAGGTCGCATTATTGGGCTGCGTGAAGCTGGTTTTTCCCCAAAGGAAGTGGCCGCACGGGTCGGACGTGATATATCCATAATTCAATCCAGCTGGCAACATTGGGTAGAAGAGGGTGTGCACAATCAGAGTCTGGGTTCTGGGACAACCAGATTACCTGAAGCCAAAGAGGATCTTCAGCATCATTGACCTGCTTCACAAAACCAAATTCCAGGACCTTTACTAGAACTATTTCTGGTGAAGTGTTGCAGTCTTATATTTTTGTGAATTAAAGCAGTTAATAATTTTGGTGCAATCATATTAGTCCCCCTTTGTGAAACTATCATTTGTGCCATTATACATACACTCCTCTGTCCATAAGTGCTGTAATCAGAAAATTGAAAAGAGAGGAGATGATTTGGAAATGTACTTTTTAGTGAAGACATTTGTTTAAATATTAAGATATATTAATTTAATCGTCAATTCAGTGCAAGGTGATCTGAGATTTTATTGAATAATAGATTCGGAGAGGATTTATTTCTGGTCTTGAGAAAATCACCTTTCCTCTGTCTTTTTTTTTTTCTGATATGCAACACTTTCATTCACTATGATGAAACAAAGTGAGTCTTTTTTTACTTTCTGAAATCTCTTTTATTATGGTGTACATTCTTGCATCTTTATACCTGTTACTGTGGTGAACATTCTTACGTCTATACCATTCAGCATTTCTGTTTTAGAACAGACTTTACTAAGGCCTATAAAAAGATTTATAGAACTCTTTAACACACCCATATACACATAACACATACACACAAAAAAGGGGGAACTTTAAATACAGATTTAAACTAAATAAGACATAGTATAAATTGATATGTATTAAAAAGCACTGTAAAGTATATTACATGCAGAGGGAACTTTAACTCTTAAACTGAACCTTGTTTTCTAGTTTAATTCTTTTGTACACGTTCATTCACAATTATTATATTTTCATTAATTCCTTTTTTTAAAAAAACTACGACAACCATGTAAAGTAATTTCAATGGCAAGTTACGTGTGTGAAAGTAGAATGATCTGGCAGATAGTGGAGATTGAAGACAAATTTGTGTGAAAAAAAAAAAGTTCCAAGTACAAAAGTACATACAAAGTTTGTTACATTGAGTCTCACTGTATATTTATAAAGTTTTAGATGTGTGAATCTGAATATGAAATGGTAGTACCATTTCTATTGTGTTTTAGAGACTAGCGTTATCACTGAATGTACATGCTTACTAACAACATTATATTTGTTATGATAGCATGTTTATATTTTTGTAAAGCACAGTTTAGAAACGTGAAAATAAAGAGCTTGAAATACTACTAATGTTTATGTTCGTGTGTGACTGTGTTCAGTTTATTTATATAACTCATTTGCATTTTATATCATACTGGAAGTAGCTTGGCAAGTACTTAATTTTGAAATCATTTATGAAATATTAATATTTCATAGCATCCTTTGCTAGTGAATCCATGTCAACCTCAGAATTCTTTTTATAACGTTGTATAAATTACTATGGTTTGCTGATTAGTTACCAGCAGATGACCTCCATTGGCATGAACTTCAAGAGAAATTGTAATATATATTAATTTTACACAGTGTTCGTGCTAGTTTTCAGTCTTTGTACTAATGTACTCCTATGATTTCATAATTAGGATTTCTTTCTTGTTCAGTTCTATACTTTGTCATATTTCGAGCTGTAAAAATTGCAGTGTAGACTTAGGTACTGGTAAATATTTTGTTGCATTATATGTCTCAAATCCTGGAGAATTCTGTTCTCTCAGTTTTACATTTATTTGTTGCTTTTTCATGCATATTTTATGTTTTACTTTACTCATTTTGTCACAGCATGAATCTGCTTTTCTTTATTAAATAGAAAAGTACGGTAATAGGGACTGTATTTTCTGGTGAAATGGGTGATTTCGGTGTTAAACTTGCCACTATTTCAGTGGGTATTTCGTGAAATAAGTTGTCAATTCAGTGGGTATTTTATGAAATAAGTTGCAAATTAAATGTATTACGTTATGTTTAATAATTAAGGATAAAATTGCAGCTAGTAATCGATGTTTTAGAGCATTGAATGGAATTGTGGAAGCCAGATATATCTCCAGAAAAGTCAAAGTGAGAATTCATGAGATAATTATCATACCAACTGTTATTTTTGGAAGTGAAACTTGGACTTCACTTGAACGTGCAATTAAAATTGTAAATACCTGGGAAAGGAAAATATTATGAATAATTTTTGGACTCGTGTATGGCCAGGGGTCCTGGAGAATTAGAAGAAACTCAGAATTACAAACTTCATACAAGGATGCTAATGTTGTCATTGACATAAAAATTACGAGATTGGAGTGGCTGGGTCACATAATCAGAATGGAAAATAACCGAATCCCTAAAGTATTATTAGATGCTAAATCAGATGGTAAAAGAAGAGTAAACTATGATGGCTGGGAGATGTCCAGGATGATTTTGCAAGGACAGGGATAAAGAGATGGAGTCATCTTTGGAAAGAGAGTGGTCAACTGTTCTTAAGGTCAAGGCCAAACTTAAAAGGGAAGTAGCACTACAGATGATGATGATGATGATGATGATGATGATGATGATGATATGTTTAATATAAAACTTTTTGAACCTTTTTTTCTTTTTGCTTACACCTACCACATATATCAGCATCGCCAAAATATTAATTAAGCATGGTTTCTGCATTGTCGACACGAATATTTGTGCGACAGTGAGTGAGTATTTTCGTGTGCGCAGAAAAACTCTCTCACTATCCACATTAGATGCAGGGAATCACACTGCCTACAAACAATTTACACCAAATTCACTGTGGTCCTCTGTTGGTCTTCCTAAAACCTCTTCACATCAAAATATAGCTTTTAGTGTACAACAGACTACAAAAATAATTTTTTTTTTATAGCTATAGAGACGGTAAAAGTGTCAGTATCCATAGAGAAAATACATAAATATTGGTGTTACCAAGCGATTGACAAATTAACTGAAAGAAAAGCCACATGTATTTAAACAATATTGAATAAACTTCTGGTGTATATTTCGTGGTTTTTGTGATGGTGATGGATATATTTCGTGGTTAGTGATACGTTTCAGTTGGCCCATTGTTTCGCGAGCTTATTTTGCTTCAGTATGATATTTTAAGTATCTACAAGTGTACATGTAACAATGAAAGTAATTGTGGAATATTTCGCACAAATCACTATTAACAAAAAATAATACTTCCTAATGATAATAGGTATAGGTGTATATATATAATTTGAATTGGTAATGGAAATTACGGAAAAATGACCAAACGGATTTTAATGAATGATCTGTCATTTTGAAGCTTGGCATCCAAGGTTTTGCGGAAAAATAGTAACTTTCAGTGAAGCATTAGTGGGTGAGAAGTATTTGAGAGATTGAAGTGAAAAACTGAACGAGAACTTTCATTCGAACATATCCCTAACCTCCTTGTACGTTTTCCCTTTTATAGTGTTGGGGTGTGGGAATATTCTCTTTTCCTATGGGGAAAAAAAAATGTATTTGGGAACTTTCCAAGATGACTTTTGGGAATGTACCCTTAATTTTTTTTTACTTTGGCAAATGTTAAAAGTTACAAGTGAAGGGAAACATAGAATATAGTGAGTATTGACAATAATCACATGATTATTGCTGCATTCCACCAGGAGATTTTTGTACTGTTGACCGTGTTGGCTTGTTAAGCAGTGAATGAGTCGGTTATCTGAAAGAAGCGGATTTATAGATGGACACATTTGAAAACAGAATGCAATCATCTAACAGGTTTAGGTGTATTTAAAATACAGTAGAGTTTCAGTAGCCCAGCACATATGGGTCCGGGCCTTGTCGGATTATAGAGATATGTCAGATTACTGGATTTACAATGAAAAAAAAAGTTATTTAAATAAAAGCGTTAAATATATTGAAAAAAAAATGTAAACAATACTGTGTATGTACTGCTAAGAGCACATATTAAAAGAAGAACAATATGTAATTTATAAAGACATTAAATGAAAAAGACAAGAAGAACAATTTATAACCATGATTACAGTAATTCCTTTAAAGTCCATCTTCTACATCCTGGAAAATTAAATCGCTAATCTTTTTTTTTTTTTTAAGAGATTTTTAGTGCTTTCTCTTGCAGTCTCTTTGAAACTAAAACATCAGCTGTTGCAATGTTGTTTTTCTGAGCCCATGTGACACGTGTTCAACGCACTCACAGCATCGCTATGTTGTACAATATGAATTTGTGACGAAGATTCTTCTTGTTCATCATATGTAGTGCAAACGTCTTGGACAATCTCATAATCACTCATTAGTTGTCAATTTTCGTCTTCGTTTCCAAACAGCCAGTCAAGTCATTTACATCACTAACAGACGGTGTTTCAGAATCTATGCAACAAACAACTGCGACTGACTGCTGTTTACTCAGCTCTGCTCTGCTGTTTACTGGTCCCTCTGTCGCACACTGACAAGCAGCGACATGAAATGTCATATCTGGGGCTCATGTCGACTACAGAGATGCTACTGTAGTACCTCTGAAAGCAAAATATCCATCCCTTTGTTCTTTTACTGTCAACATAGCTGTTTTGCATTTGTGAACAGCTTCCCCCCCCCCCCCCCCCAAAATTTAAATTGTAAAATCTAAACAAAAATCCCAGTCTTCATTGTGGTTTAGTGGCTAGAGCACTGAACTTACAATCCTGTGGGCCTGGGTTCAATCCCCAGCGTACCCCCTATTTATAACTTATATTGGGCAACAAGCCCATCCAGGTAATACGGATTTTCTCTGGGAGTTCCAGTTCCCTTGTAGCATTTCAACAAATCTCCATCTCATCTGATTGCAGGTGTAGTGTAGAGCAGCCTCCTATTTCGCACCCTGGACAACAACACTGTTGGTAAATTGGTGTACATAACAGACTTCATATGGGTAAAGGAAGACAGTCAAGTACCTACCGTTAGTTAAAAGAAAAAAAAAATCCCACTTAAACAGACAAAAACTTGCTTGGTAATAGAGCATTGGCAGCTGTTTGTGGCACAGTAAGAATGCAAGTAAAATGAAAGAATATGATGTTCAACGTAAGTGCTCATATTATGTGAATTATAAATAGTTTAGCAAATTCTGAAGAATATGGCATTTTTGTACACCACCACTGAAAGATAATATCTCTTTCTCTCTGATGCTCCCTGCATTTAGCAGGTTGCATTCAATGATGTTACAAGTCTTGTCATCATGATGACTACTTTGCCAACCGTTGATTGAGGGGTCTTTTAAACTGACTTCTATATTATTTTATAGCACTCTTTACATTTCAGTTCCATTTTATAGTACTCTTTGCATTTCAATTCCAATCTGAAATAGCAATATTGATCAGTTGAAAGAAAAAGGGACTTTTTTTTGTAAAGCCATTGAACAATTAATAATTATCGAAGAAAGATAAGACCTCTGTGTCCATATTTAATAGTTTCCTGTGTTTTACGTACGAAAAAGGTCTGTAGTTAACAGTGTGATTTCAATGATACCACTTTAGTTTAACAATCGTTTCCATTTTGGTAACTTGGAATTTTTGGGAAATATTCCCAATGGCAAAGTTCCCTGTAATTTACCTATCACTAATAGTAGCAAGGGGGTGGCCAAGTAGCTCAGTTGGTAGAGCAGCTGGCTATGGACTGGAAGGTCCGGGGTTCGATCCCAGGTGGTGACATGATTTTTTCTCGTTGCCTCCTATAAAGTTGAGTACCGGGTCTTTCCTGGGGGTAAAAGGCAGTCAGAGCGAGGTGTCGACCACACCACCTCATTCTAGTGCCGAGGTCATGGAAAGCATGGGGCTGTACCTCCATGCCCCCCAAATGCCTTCATGGCATGTTACGGGGATACCTTTACCTTTTAATAGCGAGGTGTACAAGTAATATCTCTCTTAATACTATGTCACTATAGAGCTGGAAGTAAAGTAAAATGTGTGCTGCATAATAATAATTATTTATTTACTTGTTTATTTTACTTTTTTTAGTTAAGTTACTTCGATGAAACTAGATCCCTCACTGCCACAGTGAGTCGATGAGAAAGACAAATTTCCATATGTCTAAGTGAAACGCAATCCTCTCGCAAATCCCATTGAAAAAGAAGCAGGTCTGGTACACAAAACCCTGCTGCCTCAATATTGCTAGCACATGGTTTATGACACTCAAAACATGTGTCTACTGAGATATTACTGGCTTATTTTTCCACTCTTTTCTTTTGTCAGTGATACCGAACTTTAAAAGTAATCCATTAGTTTTCAGACATTTTTATGTGAAATTGTTGATTTTGCGATAATGTGTAATTTTAACAGTCCTATTTTCGATTCTGTGGCATATTTATTGAATAACAGTTAAGTGAACACCGTAGTTTAATGAAGATTGACATATCATTTAGTTTCAGTGTGTATACTTTATATTACTTGCTATATGTTTCCATTGAATTATGGTAGTAACTTCATTTTAACCCTTGTTTTCTACGGTTTGGGTAAATGGTACGTGGCCCACTATGATTCTGAACCCTTCAATTTTCGAGGTCTACCCACTTCTGAAACAGATAGAATTAAATCCTTGGATGTTTGGCGAGTTTTTATTTATTGTAGAACTCTTTCGGGAAATTTCATTTCACCACTCCGAATATTTCTGCAAAGACCCGTCCTTTTTCCTGGAGCACTGTTTCAAGCATAATATTTCTAAATTACTTTCAGATATGCGCACAACTTTTTCGACACGCTGTATAATATCTTTGGAACAGTGATGTATTTATAATTTTGTCACTACGAAATCAGTGAGAGTTTGAGTAGACCCTTTTTAATATTCAACACCTCATGTAAGTCCATTCGAGTCACAGTGAACTGGTTATGAGGATCTACCCCTGAAATAAAAAACGCAAATATATATAAAAAAAAAAAAGTCAAGTAAATCTTAACTTTTGTAATAAACTGTAATGATTGCTTTATAATCTGATGTAAATTTTAAGGTGACACCTGGTGCAACATTTTTTATATCTCTAATTTAAAATGAAATAAAGACATAATTCCACATTATTTTAAAGTTATGTTTAACGCATCCATGATAATATTTCACGTATACAATTTTAAGTATGAATATAGAAAGTACGAATCTTTTGTTAAAACTTCTGTCACAGAAAGACACTTTTCTTATGTCAACAACACAGATCACCCGCATATCAGTATCGTCATAAACTATCTGGCACTCAGGCTCTTATACTTGGCAACTTTTAGCAGCCAGCCTTATTGCCATTTCACTCGGTATAAATTGATGGCATACAGATTTGTGAAGAACAATTTTAGTACTTCGAGACTATATAGCGAGAAAACATTACTTAAAACATTTCTAAAATTCAATATTTTCCTGCTAGATTCGAATTCTGGCACGCTGTGCATGCCATGAAAAATCGCTTTGATTCAGGTTGAAAGTTGTGAACCTACGACTCGTTCTGTATCGGCTCTTGCCATGAAGTCTTTTCCTTTCTCACTGTTCTAATGAGGACAGTTCCATTCTGTGATGCTTCATTGTCCCTTGTTGAATTCCTGGATCAGATTAAACACAGCTTTCCATCACATACAGTTTTCACCATACATAGGTCTCATTTTGCAATCCACTTTCTCTATGGACAGTCTTTTTTGTCACAGAAAACGCACATTCGTGTGCTGTTCTACTAATGTACACTCATGCAACATACCCACCATCTTGCACTTGCTGCCACCCATTGACTGGACTGCAGGATATCATGTAGCTTCTACTTTCTAGCTTACATGTGCTCCTCTCTGCTGGCAAAATTCACGTGAGGAATTTAAAATGGTATTCGATATTCCAATGTATTACGACTTATTTATTGATTTACATTAGTATTGTCAAGGCTGTGAAATCGAGAACTAGAGACAATTTTGGGTGGGGTTGATGAAATTGTACCAGCTCTAAGCTCAGTATAAAATATTTTAAGAAAATACTGTTTTAACACTTTTGCTTCATTGCACAATTAACTCTTTGATGGCAGAATTTAAATACCTTTGTGATACATAGCTGACTGGGATTTAAATGCCATAATATTCCATTTAAATGCATGTGTGCTACTACTAAAATCGACTAGATTTTTTCAACATTACTTTTACTGTTGACGAAAGTTGATGCTAGGAGTCAAAAGGTTAAAAAGGTCCACTGAAATTTGAGTGTGGGACTAATGATTTTGAAGCCACCGGCATAGCTCATCACCTGAGGCACTTGCCTGCTGATCTGGAGTTGCGCTCTGGTGTGGGTTCGATTTCTGATTGGGCTTTTTTGTTAGATAATCTATGATGAATCCTCGGCCTCATTTCGTCAAATACCATCTGAGTCATTCCACGTCAGACCGGACACATTTTTGACATCACATTTTTAGAATTGTTTGACATTTTTTTTATGCTTTCTAAGGGTAAAAATAAGAGACCCATATTTTTTTGTTGGCCCCAATTCTGATTATTTTGAGATTTATACAGCATCAAAATTATTGAAAATGGCACACATTGACATATATAAATATTTGTTTCTCCCATTACGTGTATTGTATGAAATCGAGGTTAGTCTCATTTGGAAGGTTAAATATATGGCTTTTAGCGTGTGTATGTTCACTTTCCATTTTTATGTATTCACAGTACTTTATGCCATAATTATTATGTAAATCTTGATATTCATAATGTTTGGACACTTAGAATACCATTTTTAAATTATCACCATGTTCTCCATTTAATTATCCGTAAGTATGCCAAATTTTGTAGTGGGAAAGCAATAAATGACAGAGTAAAAAATACTAAACAAATATGCGCCCAGAGCTCTGTTGCACTAATCTTAATCCCTTGCCGCATCATGCCGCCACACCGTTAAACTGCTGAAGCCTATCCTGTGATAAACTGTCAATTGCTGCCTTTGTCTGTTATCACCACACTGGCGACTGCCAGTCATCTTTGTTTACGTCTGCAGAAGCTTAGCTGTGATATATTATAATACTTAAACTAGGTCCAAGTCAGAATGAATTATCTTCAGTTTGTTCCGAGATTTTCAAACGTTCCGGCATTAATAACACAGTAGTATAGTATTACTGTGACTATGTATGGCGTAGTATCTGTTATTGTTTTTAGTTGGTGCAATTAATGTGTAGCCTAATCACAATCTAGACATTATCAGTGTTTTATTCTTTCAAAATAAGCAACCACAGTCGTACGTTTAAGAAAGGAAAATTAAGGTGCATGACTTTCAACATGCTTAAAAATTGAACATGCAACACATTAAGTTGTCATACAATCTTCGGATTGTGAAAATTGTCGTAAGAAAATTTCGTTAATGTTAGATGTTGGTGAATTAAGTGGCGTTCAAATCAGCAGTGTTGATATCTTAGCCAGTTTTAGTGTCCAGAACATTGAACAAGAAACAACAGGCAATTCGGAAACTGATAAATGTAGCGCATCAAGTAATTCAGAGGTGTCAGTAACGGACATTGATAAGTTGAATGGAAGTTTAGTGTCAATGGGGGAAACACCAATTAAGAAGAATAAATTATCACAGAAAAATTATCCCCAACAGAAATAACAGAAAATAAAACAAACGCTTAAGGAAAAGATTTTTCGCATTGAGAAAAAGGAAGTAGAAACAACACCAGATGAGAAGAGTAGCAGTGACATAATTAATAAGCTAGCAGAGTGTTTCAGGAACACTATTGACAGAAAACTTAAAATTCAGATTTTAACTATATTTGAGGACTGGCCATACAGTAAAATTAGGGAACATTTTGTCTGTGTGTGCTCATCATGAGAATGTAAAATTGTTAATTGATGGTGGAAACATTGCGAAATTGACAGCCACTCTAGAACTGCCATTGAGAAATTACAAAGATCTGATTTCACATCCTGCGTCCTCTGATTGTTATTTCAAAAGGGTAAAAATTGCCCCTCAACAGCAGACTTAATTCAATATTTACTAAGCATTTGAAACAGAAATGATAGATGTAGTCAATTACAAACAATGCGTAACTATTGAACGAACTAATTTAGAAGTGTTCCACTCTTTAGTAGAAGAATTTTTAGATAAACTTTCGACCAAGTTAGAAGCCCTAGCTCCTCACGCATTTATTGTTTAGCAGGAAGCTGCGCTACTGGCGGAAAAGAAAGAAGGTCTCCAGGACAGTGAATGCCTTGTAATTTGTGACTTTTCCGAAAATTATGTCTGCGTGATTCAAGACTCAGTACAGGGTGTTCATTGGAATAAAAATTAGGTCACACACCATTCCTTTGCAATTTATTTTAAAGACAGAAGTTAATTAAAACATGAAAACTTTGTACCAATTTCAGAGTGTCTTAAACACGAAACAAATGCTGTCCACCTTTTCGAACGACAATTAATATGGTTTCCGAGGAACGAAATAGGAAATATAAAAAGTTGTCTATTTTTCTGATGGGACTACAAATACAAAAACCGAAGGAAAAAAAATTGTATATCTGTCTTTTCACGAAGAAGATTTTAGCGTAAGTGCTGAATGGCATTTTTTTGGAACTTCACATGGGAAGGGCCCTTGTGATGAGATTGGCGGCACCACTAAAAGACTAGCAACAACAGCAAGTTTTCAGCCACAACAGGACCCCATTACGACACCAAGAAATTTGTTTGAGTGGGCTGAAAAGAATATTAGTGGAATTCATTTTCTATTTTTCACCAATGATGAACATAAAAATGAATGTGACTTACTGCAGTCTCGATATAAGAGGGCAAAAGCAGTAAGTAGCAAGAGAACACTACATGCTTTCATACCGGTCTCAAAATCTGAAGCACTAGTTAAAGATTATTCATTGTCCCACGAAAGTAAACGTGTATTTATCTGAGTTGCTTAAAAGTAGTCTACGTTTCAGTTACCCAAGCCGATTGACTTGTTTTTGTGTGTTTTAAGTTAATTTTGTGGAATTTTACGTTAATAATTGTGTTCCAAAAGTGTTTAAATATTTCGTAAGTCGACTTTATGGTGTATAACATACTGACACGTGTGTACACACGTATCCATACATAGCGACGCGGTCTTACAGTGACGCTCCTACTCAACAGCGTGCGCCTGGCTGGCTAAGTTAATTTATTGCAAATTCATTTATGGATATCCCATTCTGAAATTTTGTACGCGTATAGTTGAGAAACTAAGAAATTCAGTGATATTTTTTATATTCCGAAAAAAGTTTCCGAACTTAAAAAAAAAAAAGGCATTTTAAAAATATATTTTCGAGAAAAAAATACAATATAAATTTTTATGTAATCGAAGGCCAGATGTACTAAGAGTATATGTTATGAGCTTTAAAATGAGCCGAATTTGAATAAATTGCGTTAATTAGTAATGGAGATATTACCGTTTATATATAACAGTGCGCACGCTATTACATAAATTTTGAATTTAAATACTTTTCGAAAGAATCAAGTTTTATGAAAATAAAATTATACGTATACTTTATTTTTGTTCTTTCAATCGAATAAAAAAGTTTGACAGAAATAAAAAAACATCAAGGTTAAAATTCCTTTAAATTTGTCCGGTTTGACATGGAATGACTCATCTTGATATCGCCAATCTCATCGACGCTAAATAACCGAGTAGTTGATACAGCGTCGTTAAATAACCAACTAAAAAAAATAATGAGTTTTGAGTGCAGCATTTCGAGCTGATTTCTCCTGCAGACTACAATAGCCTTTATAAGTCTAATGCAGAGATGTCAAGAAAAGAGCACATGAAACAATCTTGGCGTGTGGCAACGTGCAGCAGTGTGCTACCTGGTAAGAGTGGTCTGCTTGTGTCGGCCACAGCACAAAAAAGGGATGAGCAAATTACGGATCAACTTACAACGTTTTGTAGTAGAACAGTTTTGACTATTTGAATATTATTTTATTTATCACATGTCATATGTTGTATTTAGAATGGAAAATTAATTATGTAATAGTCAATATCTTCAGAGAAGAGTACATTTACAGAACTACATATACTTGGGTCCTTCATTAATGGTTTGGACTTGGCCATTAATAACAATTTGGGCGCAAATGCGTAAATTGAGAGATAATCCACACCCAACTGGATACAGCATTCCAATTTCACAAGAAGTTTGTGGATGGCTGCAGCAAACCATTCTTTAGGAGTACTGCGAACCCACTCATAGCCAGCCTGTTGTAATTCCTCATAGCTGGCAAATTGTCGACCATGCAGGTTCTCTTTTATCTTATCGAAGTGTGCGTAGTCCACGGGGCCAAATCAGTTGCGACAAAGCTTGGAATCCAATTGATGCGAAAGTGTCACACGATTGCTCTCTGGTGTGTGGTCTGGTATTGTCGTGCTGTAGAAGCACTTTGAGCGGCCATTCTCCTTTGTTTCGCTGTTGAATTGTGCATTTCATTGTAGTCAGAATATCACAGTACATGGCACTGTTTATTGTCTGCCAGTTCGGAAGCCATTTGATGAAGAATATTCTGGAAACATCCCAAAACATTATGGCCATTTGCTTCTTCTGTGTAAAACAGGGTGTTGCTTTTTCGGAAGTGAGCTATCCAGGTGTTTCCACTCCATGGATTGTCTTTTCTTCTCTGTTGTCTCAAACAGTAATACAGACTCATCGCCAGTCACAGGAAGAAAATTTCACGGTCTTCATTGGGGCACCCACTGAGCACAAACTTCATGCAGTCAGTTACAAACCGTCATGCACTATCATGTGTAGAGTTCCTCTGAGAACACGAATTTTACATTGTAGCTCATCGAAGGTAATGCTTTGATTTTTCAGTATCAAGTTGGACACCTGCTGTACTGTGGCTGGTCTACCATTGCGTACTCTTTTCACTACACTTTGATTTTCCTTGTTGAAGTTCCTAATTCAATTAAATACGATGCTTCACACAGGCACTTGCTCACCACATATAGCCACTAGTCGCCTGTGAACTTGTGCCACAGATTGTCTCTCTTTCCAGAGAAACCATGCAGTCCACTTTTTACCATGTGCATCACCCTCCATTGCACCATGTATGCACTTGTCAACAGTCATTTGCATCTTGTGTCACATTCTCACTTACTACTTCCTTCGTACTGAGACTAGGTGTTTCATCTTACAGCAAAATGTTGAGCTCACACCGCCATGATGCTCCACTGTTTCTTATACAAGTGTGAGTCCATATTATTATCGAACGTACTAAATGTAAAACTTCTGCAGTATTAAATGTGTCTGTTTAATCTAGCAGTGTACTGTTTCAAAATCATCAGTTGTAATTGACGAAGCCTCATCAAATTCAAAATGATATATTCTATTGGGTTCTGGAATGAACCTGGGTATGTCTGGGAATACGTTATTTGCAACAGCAAAACGGAATATCACCGACATATTGTCATTGAATAATCTTGATCTTAAACATGGCTTTGTTAGTTTTGTTAATGAAAGGAACTGCTCACATACATACTATCCAACAAAGAAATAATTTGAGCTGCAAATTTTAAAAGTTGTGGGTACTCTACAGGATTTAATGATTTATAGTAAAAGCTAACAATGTTGTCTTCCTCGACATCTGTATATTTATTGGCATAAAATATTTCGTACTGTCGTTTGATACTACTACTCTTAATAACAGTATATATATATATATATATATATATATATATAGACACACACACTTTGCATAATAAGTATATAACATCACATCCACGTTCTATGCATAAGAAATCAGTAGCTCAATCGGAATGGAACTTATTGTGCGATTTTTTGCTTGCCTGTATCGTGACTTTATGTTATGAAGATATCAATCCTCCCTTTCCTCGTTCTTCACAACAAACGATGTGCTTCCTGTGCAATTTAAATGCACGGTGTGCGGTTGGACACTTATGCACAGTGAATGACATCCCTAGTCTAATGTTTCATGATATCATTTGTTATTCTAGTAGGTTTATCATTGTGGTTACGTGGGATATTTCGATAAGAGTTGATGTTAGAAGTTTTGTGTACTGACTCTGCAACCCTGTTATTATTATTATTATTATTATTATTATTATTATTATTATTATTATTATTATTATTATTATTATTATTATTGGAATAATTCTTCTCGGGTCCTCATCCAGGTGAGTTGGATAGTTGCTTCCATGCTTTCAATGACTAGCTCTGCCATCTTCTTTAGGAATTGAAGCTTGGAAGCAACTATCCAACTCACCTGGCTGAGTACCTGAGAAGTATTATTCCATATCCAATGCCGGAAAAGCCTCAACTCCTGCATTATTATTATTACTATTATTATTATTATTATTATTATTATTATTATTATCTACATCATGAAAATAATTTAAAAAAATGTACTGTAAAAATATATTACAGTTTTAGTGGGATTTGCTGACCATGTTGAACTTGTTTTCATTGAACAGAACACCATGATTTAATTAAATTATATTAACTTTTATTTTAAATGTAGCTGACTTTTCAAAATGAAGTGTGTTTTTGTTCACTATTTACACAGGCTTATCTGCCTTCGAGTGAGAAACAAGGAGAAGCAAATAAAATCAACAAAGATCCACAGGCTGCTTCAGGTAAGTATACAGAGTTACGTTACTTCTTCATAAATATTTGTCAACTAGGATGTTTCTGTTCATTATAATGCAGAGTACAGTAAAACCTCGATAAGATGCGCCCGCTTATTGCGCTATCCCGTGTAATACGCTTTTTTTTGTCTGGTCCCTGAACATTTCGTATATAACGCCTTTATAAAATACCCCGTTTGTTGCGCTCAAGTCCCGCATAATACGCTGATTTTGTGGAATATTTTCGATGTAATTTTCAGCAATGTACTGTAACAGCAATGAAACATCTTGGTCACTTAACTCACTGGTGCCATTAACCTGAAAAGTATTGGTATTCGACCCTTTACCTGCGCATTTAAACCTTCATACTTCACACCTTAGTGTACCCCACCCTCTTTTTACGCTCTCTTATTCAACTCCTTATCTGCGTGGTTAAAGCCTACATACTGTACAGTTACAATACCTCACCCTCTTGCTAACCCCCTCTCTCAAACAGCATTCCTCACTCGGCCGTAATAAAATTCTGGAAATTTTTGCTGAGCAGTTTGTTATTCTTTAGTGTATTGAAGTGTCTGTGAATGTGATTACAATGAGTGTTAAACGAAAAGTGCTTTCTGTGTCGAAAAAATTGGAAATCTTACGAAAGTACGATGAGAACAGTACTTTTACTCAGAACCAACTCTCTGATTCATTAGGAATCCCATCATCGACATTAAGAATGATTATAAAAAATCGCGAAACAATCACTACAGCTGCGATGTCGGGGGGGATGTAAGCGCAGGAAACTGAAGTGTGGTAAACATGAGGACTTGGAGAACACGCAATGGCAAACAACTATAACTTTTTCTTTTTTTCGAAAGAATTAAGTACAGTACATATTGTAAATGTCTTTGACGTACAGTACAGTAATTACATAATGGAGTAATACTGTATTACCTTTCATGAATCATGTATTTCAACAAAGAAAAATGCTAATAAATACTGTATATAAGTCAAAATTAGTATACCCGCCTAATACACAGTCCCAGTTAATATGCGGTTTACACCTGGTCCCTTGAACAGCGTCTTATCGGGGTTTTACTGTGTGTAGAAATTGATGTATGAATGTGCTGAATCTCGAAACATACAATTTTGTAGTTTCAGACTTATAGACATCAGACATTATGTACTTTCCATATTTGAATGTTTCTTTCCCTCTTTTCCCATCTGATCATGTTAGAAGTAATGCATTGAAATAACTGAAAGAAATTCATTGGATTAAAGTACACAACTCTTTAATTTAACGTAGTTTCATTTCCAACAATTCAACATGTTGCTATATCCTCAAATATTGCATTTGAAGACTTTGAGTACATTAGTAATGAAATTGTTAATGGCTGTTAACTTCATCACATTCATTAAGTAGCCAATGACAACATACATCAGCTTAATAATTGTTATAAAATTGACGTTATCTTTAACTTGAAATTCTGACTGTACTTATTCCAATATACTTGTTAAGTCAACAGTGCCTTCTTTATGCAATGTTATCCAATCCTGCAGTTTCTCTTGGCCAATTCTATAAAAACAGCGCCCACAATCAGGTATGAAATGTATAAGGTATTAGTGTGCCTGACACACTAGCTCAATAGGTAAGGTACACTCACATTGTTCTGACTCTCCTGTCAATTTCATTGTTGGTTGGATATGATTTGTTAAGTTGAAAGAACAAACAGTGTTAAGTTACCGATACTAAGAATAGTTGGACATGTGGGTTACTTTATAAGGCAAAATGTATGCACAGAGGCTGCAGAATTTGGAACACTTAAGAAAGAAATCACTACTGCTTGCAGTTCCTTTGGGTTAACTCTGCAGCTTCTCATGTGCATTGTGCTGGAGAGTTCTTGTAAATGCATTGTAGTGGTTGTACTTCGAGCATTAACATCACAGACACTTCAAAATAAGTAGACATAATACAGTATCAGTATTAAAATTTATCATTACAACCTAACCATGTGCTTCCTTCATAAGCATTTATAAAAAGAAGAAAGTTCTAATATTCTTAGTGATCCAATAAAATGCTGAGTTGTCTATTTTCAGTAAAAAAAACATAGATGACTCACCCTAAAGGTATACAAGTTTCACATCTAGATCAAAGTCCTCAGTAAGTCTCATGTTTACAGCAACTGTATGTGGTGATCTCCCATCTTAAGTCGTTCATAAGTCAGACAATATGTGGGATACATGGATGCAAACTGAATTTGATCTTGAAAACAGTGTTGATCACATAAAACAGTGTAAAATATTCTTCATGACATTATCAGGACTCTGCTTTTACTTCTCCAAATCAAGCAAACGAACTTCTGCTCTGGATCAAGAATTAAGAAAATGATTTCTATCTGTAGCACCTATAAGGTAGATTGATCTGTACAGTTGTGGAACATAAGGAGGGACTCACAGGACTTTTCAGGCACATAACTGAACATAAAGATTAATGGGATGTCAAAAGCTACAATGATGCAAAAGGTTTCCTCTCTACTCTTCAGGACTTTGATTTCGATTTCATGCTAAAATTATATGGTTCTCTTCTTCCTCAAGCTGATTTGATTTTCGAAATTTTGCAAAGAAGGATGTCAGATGTAGGCTACTGCTTAAAAGTTACCTGGCTAAAATGAGAAGTGATTGTGAATATGACACTTTTTGGTCAGAAGTGACAAAACAAGATCGCTCTGAAGAACAATGTAGCAAAAGGCAAAGAGTTGAAAATGTTCCGGGGGGGGGGGGGAAAGACGCATATAGAAGACGTTACTTTGAGGTGATTGACACTATCAAATGTAAACTGAATCACAAATTTTCAGATATACAGCAACTTAATTTCCTTGCACTCTTGAACTCGTCAAGATTTCAAAGAGTTTTCTGCAAAGTTTCCCGAGCAATAATTTGAATGTCTTAAGACATCTTATGGCCAATATTTTGAATTTCGAAGGCTGAGGAGTGAACTTTCAGCGATTTATTGGAACTTCCAGTTCTTTCTGGATAGTGTGCATGAAATGCTCAAGTACTTGCATTAGGAGATCTTAGTGATGTCTTACCACAAATGTATAAACTAGTTAGCCTTGCAGTTACAATTCCAGCTACAAGTGCCTCTAGTGAAAGATCGTTTTCAACTTTAAAGGGAATTAGGACCTATTTGCGCAATTATCAGGCTGAAAATAGGCTATCTGCGTTGTCACTGTTGTCCATTGAAAAGGCATTTCTTTCATCCTTGAAAAATAAACCTAATTTTCATAATGAAATGATTGATTTGTTTGTCAAAAAACGTAGAAGAATAGAACTCTTGTACAAGTATTAATAGGAAATTTCCTTAATGAGTGCGTTTTAATGTTGCAATGTTTAAAATACATTTTTATTGTTTTAAATTTCATGGTAAGAGTGTAAAATTATTTATGAAACTGACTGCAGTGAAGACTGAAGAGCCAGGTGAATTACCGAACTGAAAAACTTGTGTATATTGTGTAATAATTGCTCTTCCACTGTGTGATTCAATGTCAACTGATTGTGAAAACTATACATCACGGCTTTGCAGTCTAATTTCAGGTAAATGCAGATATTAATCTATACAATTATACCCAGAGTACAGTATTGCACATGGGTAAAGAACATCACTAAAATGTTTATGAAATAATTAGATAAGGCAGTTGAAGCTGGTGGGGAGGCATGGGTCGAGGTTGAGGTTAGTACTAGGAATACTTACTTTAATTTTGTTGGACTCATTCCCTTTTTTACGAAATATTTAATGACAGCACGAAGCTGCATTTTGGTAAATGAACTTTGCATTTTTGCTAATCTGTTTGGTGGCACACAACTTCAAAATTAAACTACACAAAATGTTGTCAACAGAAAATTATAATCTTTCATCATTAAATCATCCTTTACGCTATCACTCTTATGCATGGTGCCTACATGTAACTTTTACAACTGCAGATGTAAATAACAAATTATTGAGACACGATATCTGGATGTGGTTTTCTGAATGTTAATTAGAAACTGTCAAAGTTTTTATGGGAATTTTGTTAGATTGTTTAAATGCGTTTTTTGGCTGCAAGTGTGAATTTTGGTGAAATCTGAAATCTGACAGTTAAGAAGATGTGAACACCTCAGGAGATGGTACAAAGTGTACCTGGTTTATTGAGACAGGTGCAACATCACATCCGGACCCAATATGGAAGAGAACCGTCATCATGGCCAACAATCTGGGAATGGCACTGAAAATTTATGGAGACTCGGAGTGTGCTGTGGCAAAAGGGCAGTGGGGGGGCAAAGTGCAAGTGTGGAGGACATTGAACGTGTGCAAGGTGCATTTGTCCGAAGCCCTTGTAAGCCCATTCGCATTGCTGCCAAAGATTTCAACTTGCTGCGTTTGACTGTTCACAAAGTCCTTCACAAGAATCTGAGGCTGTACGTGTACAAGTACAACTAGTGCAAGCTCTTCAGCTAGATGATCGTCCATGCTGCTCAGCATTTGCTGTCAGCATGCTGGCTAGAAGGATTCCTTCAGCATATTGTCTTCAGTGATGAAGCAGCCGTTGTCCAAATTCTTTAGCGAATATGGCAGGAAATCGAGTATTGGCTTGATGTGCTACATGTAACTAACGGTGCACATGTAGAGGTGTATTGATTTTGTCATAAAAACTTCGACAGTTTCTGATTAACATGCAGAAAACTAGAATAACTCTTCTCGGGTTCTCAGCCAGGTGAGTTGGAGATTAGCTTCCAAGCTCTTCGTCGAAGAAGATGGCAGAGCTAGCCGTCAAAAGCTTGGAAGCTAATCTCCAACTCACCTGGCTGAGAACCCGAGAAGAGTTATTCTATATCAAATGCCGGGAAAGCCTCAAGTCATACATGCAGAAAACTGCTTCCAGATATCTTGTCTCAATAATTTATTTACATCTGAAGTTGTAAAGATTTCATGTGGACACCCTGTACATTCCTATCCCTGTGACACTTATGATAATCTTCTTTGGGATCACCCTCCCTATTTGCACTCACTTTCATTTCTCCACTACCCCTCTTAAACATATTCTTACTCTCTCACAATGCTGCTTCATAACACTTACTAATCTGTTCCACATATCTCGCAGTCACTGTCTCATTATCCTTCACTTCACTCACCCGCCATTTCACTCAAAATTTTCTCTTCCTCATACTCATGAATTTTTATGTTCCTGTTCCACTTATGGCACTTCTTTTTAGTGTGCTTCTTCTTATCTGCTAACATTGACACATATTTTTTTCTGTTGCTACTATTCCTTTCTTATTCGATGTCCTCTTTCTACGTCTGCCTTCTGTTTACCATGATAGTTAATTCATCAATTTCAGCTCTCTGCCTTTTGTCATGTTCGGATTCTAACAGTTGCTTTGTGCCATTCTTCGAAATTAAACAAAACCATTGCCCTACGTTTTCTTCGTTGATTTCCACACTATGCTTCACTGTTCCTTCCCCTTCTTCTTCTATATTACTTCTGCTGATCTACTTTGAAGTCTGCTGCTCTATATTTGCGCCTTTTCGCATGTGTTCCTTCTCTTCGTCTTCCCTTCTGTCCTTGATTCTTTGTCCTCATCCCATTTGTTCTTGATGCTCTCTCTGTCATTATGTATTCATTGATCTCCCTCTGTTTTTGTCTGGTTGCGTTTTTACTTCAAATTACGGATGACTTATGTTATCCTGACATAACTCCAGATGATAGTACTTTACGTTTGTTTTCAATTTATCTTCTTAAATTTGAGCAAAATGACCCTTATTTCTAGCCGATTTCATGAACTTGCATCTGATTCTCATTCTTGTTTCATAGTTTCACGTCTTTTTCAATAATTCTAATTAGGTCAGGAGAAGGAGGAGGATTGTACATAGGCAATGGTGGTTTAATCCTGTAATTCATTGAGTTCTACATTAAGGATTCCTATTGGCAGCTAATCCTATTATTGTGACCAGTCGTCAGGCTGAGTGATGGGCATGTGATATCTTTCTTTAATTTTTCGATCTTACCATAATCACAATCACACTTCATTCTGCTGTCATATAATGTTGGTAAATATTTTGTTACAGCTGTCATTTTGACAGTATTGGCTCTCATTTAATGGCAAATAATTGAAAAATCATGAGTGTTCTTTATTTTATACTGACTCATTTTATTTTACCTCACTAATCTTGAGTTACCATGTTTCTGGGAATTTTTGCTTTGTTGACAAAGAATCCACAAACATTTTCGTGTCTTGTGTTCGCGTAGGCTTCCGCGGCTGGTGTACATGGTGTGTGGATAAGCTTCAGGGCTTCTACCACGTTGTCTTGGTGTTGGTGGCTGACATTTCGACCGCCGTGTTGTGGTCATCTTCAGAGCAGTTGTTGGATAAGGAAATAGTCTGTGAGCTGGTATATATATATATATATATATATATATATATATATAGTAGTCTCGATGGGGGGAGTACTTGCAGTGATAGGTCGTAGGTTCTCCTTCTGGCATCTGATTGGTCCTACATTGTCCAATCCGGTTGAGGTCTGTATGAAGGGGAGTATTCATCCGGACATCGGGCATGGTATCAAGGTCACTGTGTCGGACCTTATGAGGGCCAGTATTTAATATGAATACTCCCCTTCATACAGACCTCAACCGGATTGGACAACGTAGGACCAATCAGATGCCAGAAGGAGAACCTATGACCTATCACCGCAAGTACTCCCCCCATCGAGATTACTATATATATACCAGCTCGCAGACTATTTCCTTATCCAACAATTGCTCTGAAGATGACCACAACACAGTGGTCGAAACGTCAGCCACCAACACCAAGACAACACGGTAGAAGCCCTGAAACTTATCCACACACCATTTTCGTGTCTTGTTAAGAAAAAACATAATTTGCATATTTTGACACTTTTTCCTTCTACTGGAATATGATATTGATAAGTAACTTGTAGTTTTTTTATTTTTTAGTCATTTTCCAATAAATATCGAATAAACTTTCCTGCTTTTCTTCACAAATTTTCTCTTTACAGTTCAGACGACAGATAGTTAGCCTAGTGAAGTAACTTGTCCTGATCTCTTTTCCACTTTCAGTTACGTAAACCTTTCCTGTTCTCCAAAATGTTTCCTATTGTCTTTTTTTTTTTTTACTTGGTTATTTAACGATGCTGTATCAATTAGTAGGTTATTTAGCATCAATGTGATTGGTGATGGCGAGATGGTATTTGGTGACATAAGGCCAAGGATTCGCCATAGATTACCTGACATATACCTTACGATTGGGGAAAACCTCGGAAAAAACCTAACCAGGTAATCAGTTCAAGCAGGAATCAAACCCACACCCGAGCACAACTCTGGATTGGCAGACAAGCACCTCAGCTGGCTGAGCCTGTGACTTCTATTCGGTCTTATTTACCTATTCCTACAAAAATACCTCAGCAGTAATAAATTAAATTAAATACCACTTTAAAGATTACTTGCATTGTTGATAATGCCACTTTAGCCAACACAAGAATTAAGAGAAAAATATGGGCCAGCATAGTGAACATAAAATTATGATATACCGTAAACATATAATAGTACATTATGCAACGAGCCTATAATGATAGTAATTAAGATGCAAGTATGGATGTTTATGAAATGAGCACAAGCGAGTTTCATAATATTCATACGAGCGTCTTAATTACCATTATAGGAAAGTTTCATACGACTTTTTATGCTCGATCATATTTCTAACTTGAAATTATTCAGATGTATACATTTTATTTGTATCTGACAAGATCGGAAGTGACCTTGTTCTAGGTCGTGAATTGTGAGATGTGCGCAGACGCGAAAGTATTGATTTTTTCCGAGGAACAATAATGTCATTGACCTTGATGTAATCCCGTTAAACTTGATATAACATTGATTATTGAATTCGACATTGAAAAACGAGATGACAAATTGAATTTATTTGACTATTATTTACAATTAACGCTAATTATTATAGTAACAGAACATAACCTTCTGCGACAGTATTGGATTTCCAGCCTCCGTGACTTTTCGCTAATTCTCTTTCAATTGCATATCCAAGAATAATCGATACTTGCGGTTTTATAACTGTACAAAGCTGACTTGTCATTGGCTGAACACCTGTACTTTAATGAGTAGGTGTACTTTAATGACATGCATTAAAGGACTGCTACCAGGTGTATAATTACTACATTTCGGCATGGTCGAGCATAAAATATTAAAAATAATTAATAGGGAATAAGTCATAACATATGCTTTGCATATTACAAAATAAAACTTTTCAGGGTAAAAGGAAACAAGTCATTTTATTCCTTTTTACTCGGAGTATATCACATTGTCAATTAACTAATTATATTTTTCTTTTTCACAGACTTATTTTCAATCTCTTAATATAACTTTTCAATTATTCCCTTTTACTCAAATATGCACCTTTCAAAATACTATAGTCTTTTGACATAAACCGGGAGAAAAAAAAAAGTGACATCACCTTTTACCCTGAGACTGTCCATTATTTGGTATTAGACAAGTAAAATATGAAGGGAAATAATTCGAGAATTGCTTACAAACTATTCCATGAGGGAAGATATCTCAATGTGTCTGAAGTCAGCTATGTATCATAAATAGATACGGTATGAAAATTATAAATTCAGGCATATTGTCAACTGCTATAAATATTCAAATCTCTGAATCATTTAATATTTTAATACTTGTAGAATGCATATATGTATATTACTATAGTTATCGTCAAAAACTGGTTATATACATGATATAACACCAATTTAATTAAACAGAAAATTAAAAAATAGTATAATGTTTATTATCTGGCATGTTGAATATAGTTTCTCTTCTTTCCATGTCTTTCAGTTTCCACTTTATTTCGAATACTTAATGTGTAATTATAAAGTATAGGATATTTCTTCACTATCTGCACAAACTCAATATTAACACCAGAATCATTCATTGTTCTACTCGAACTTGAATGGCATGTAATGCAAAAGCTCGGCGTGTTGAGCTCCATCATGCAAGCATGATTCATGGATAATGCATGTTCTGTTTATGCATCTTCAGTCTGCGGGATTCCATCTATTTACTTGTGTCGAGCTTACGAGATGCGTGTACGTTTTACCTCATGCAAGCTTGATGCAAATGTTTCGTTGGAGTCCACACCTGTGGAGTAACGGTTAGCGCGTCTGGCCGCGAAATCAGGTGGCCTGGGTTCGATTCCCAGTTGGGGCACGTTACCTCGTTGAAGTTTTTCCGGGGTTTTTCCTCAACCCAATATGAGCAAATGCTGGGTAACTTTCGGTGCTGGACCCTGGACTCATTTCACTGGCATTATCACCTTCATCTCATTCAGACGCTAAATAACCTAAGATGTTGATGAAGCGACGTAAAATAACGTACTAAAATTAAAAAACAAAAATGTTTCGTTGGTGTGCGGGCTCCCGAAGTTTCCTGCATCATTTGCAGGGTGTCGCCTGCTAATTTGTTCGAAAGAACAGAAAACCTGAGTGTTGACCTTGTTCAGGGTTAGACCTCTTTATTACCACAACTCACGAATGTTAATGCATGCTTATCTATACTAATAATAAATCTGTAGCCGAAATTTTTCTGGTAATTTTCGATTTTCCAAAAATAATTGGTCCTAACATATAGAATTGACCACCCTGAAACCGAAAATCGCTTTTTTGAAATTTTTGTTTGTATGTATGTCTGTCTGTCTGTATGTTTGTTACCTTTTCACGCGATAATGGCTGAACGGATTTCGATGAAAATTGGAATATAAGTTAAGTTCGTTGTAACTTAGATTTTAGGCTATATGACATTCAAAATACATTATTTAAAAGGGGAGTTACAAGGGGGCCTGAATTAAATAAATCGAAATATCTCGCTTATTATTGATTTTTGTGAAAAAGTTACATAACAAAAGTTCCTTTAAAAATAATTTGCGATAAGTTTTATTCCTTGAAAAAGTTTGATAGGACTGATATTTAATGAGATAAATGAGTTTTAAAATTAAAATAACTGCCATCTAAGGCCGTATAATGAAATAAAAAACAAATGACTTCGTATATAAGGGGCCATGGACAGCAACAATCGAAAGCTATGAAAGATAGCCTACAGAGAATGTTTCTGTGTTTGTATGAAGTAATATCGGAAGCTAAATTAACCGATTTGTATAATTAATTATTATTTCACCATTGGAAAGTATAGTTTCTCTAGATGGACATAATGCTATAATGTTATTACAGTAACTTCTGATATAATATAATATGTAATATTATATAATATAATTTAAGTTATTTGAAGGGTTCAGAACCATAGTGGGCCAAGCGCCATTTACTGAATACGTAGAAAACAAGGGTTAAAATTAAGTTATTACCATAATTCAATGGAAACCTATAACAAGTAAAATAAAATATACACATTAAATCCAAATGATGTCAATCGTCATTAAACTATGGTTGCATGTAATAAAAATTAAGAAACATGTTAAAGGAATTGTCATTGCACCAAATGAGTGTCTCTGGACCAAAATGATCGCATTTTAATTATTTGGATGCAATTTAAATTAACATATTAAACGATTTATCCTTCTATCAAACACAAATGTTCCCTGGATCAAATGTCCTATTTTAATTATGTAATTACTTTATATTTATTTCTAACAGGTGCAGCGGAGTGCACGGGTACGGCTAGTTTAAATGAATAAAATCAGACTCGTTTTTTCTTGATAACCCTCGTACTATATGTTACTGTAGACCCAACTACTGGTGTTTGCAGATAAAGAATGATGGGATTCACATGCCATTTGGCACGTGTAAATTGATTCATATTTTCGTAGCTTTTATATATTTTTATAGTATCCATTAAGTATAAAATAACATTTAAAACATATAAGGCTCACGGAATCCTGGCAACATACTTTGAGAAACACTGCTATATGATAATTCAACAGTTGTTCAAACTGAACAAAGAGTGACCTAGTGTGGACATATATTTTCGGAAATTGCCATCAGAGATAATAGCGATGGTGGTAATCGCAATTAGAATCTCCAGTATTATAAACAGTAAAGACCCCTGGAATGGCATAGGATAATGTTTTCAGCACATGTAATATGCTACCGTGCCGCATGCTGCAGCTACTGTGACGATCCGAGCAGACCTAAGAGGCGAGGCTGTAAGCACTAGGGCAGTGGTCATCGGAACATTGCACCCTCGGGCTAGCGTCTCTTACTATCCACGGACAAGACACTGCCCTAGCGTGCATTTGTGGCTGCTGGCGGGTATGCTGTCTCCCTATCCCTTGTGCACAACGGAGCATATTTCCTTACCCTCCATTCTACCCTTTTCAGCGAGTGCTGACGACCACTGCACTTGGGAGTTCTCGGCCCAGGAAGTCAGACACACACAGTATATATTATATTCCATAAATATTAGGGAGCATGATTGCACCCGCAGTATATCCGAGTCCACGGTATAACAGGGTTTTACTGTATTGCAGTTATCTTACAAAAAAAAAGTTAGGTTGAATTTCTTCAGAGCATCCATTATGGTACAGCACATTTCAACAATATTGATGTGCTGTTTCCGCATTTATATTTTGGAAGTCCGTAAAATTGCAGAGACTGTAAGTGTATATTTTATTGGAATTTCTGATTCTTAAAGGAAAATAAAATAAAATTGTGGTTGAAAAGTGCTTTATACAATGTGCAAATAAACACGAAACTCGGTGGATTGTAGACTTAAGGCACGCTCCCACTTAGCAGAATCGAACTGAACTGAACTTTTGTGTTTTGTCACACAAAAGATTATTAAGATTTACTAATTTTTCTTCGTTCATATTAAATTGTGACTTCTGTATACTTACTATTTCAACAATAACTTTCAGTAGTAAATGAATTAAGCCACCAAGAGTGGATATGGTTCATTTACTTTTCACCAGAACTTACGATCATACTCGAAACAAGAAATTATATTCCGGCAGTGGAATGAATATTCTAACTCCCGAATTCTGTTCTGTTCGATTCGACGCGGCGCTTTCTGCTATCTTCCATTTAAATACATTGTGAAGAAAAATTCTGTTCGATTCGATTTCGCTAAGTGGGAGCGGACCTTTATTCTTATTAAATAACTGAGTGATGAAAAGAGTTTCTATATGATTGAAAGAATATGCAGCCAGCAACAGGCGGCGGCGTAATAATACTTTTTACGTTTGTGAATTATGCGCCGTCTGTTGTAACTTTTCAACGTCCACTTATTGTTAAGTGTACAGAAAATTTAAAATAAAACACGGAGTATCAATTACCATTAAGAAGCAACATGTACGATTATGATAAGAACTAAAAACTTCAACTTTGATTGCGAACTATACTTCACATTACGCTTGACAATTGTAAGTTGTGAGGCACGCGTCACGTGGTTATTTACATTAGATTTGGTTATGAACATGACTCACCACTGTTCTCTGACTGCTATGTACGTGTGAGCATTCTTCTGTCACGGTGTCTGTAATTTTATTTTCAAATCTTTCACTTCAGTTGACTTATGTTCATAAAACGAGATTAAGGTTAAAAAATATTGTTAGAAAAAATCTTCGTTAATTAACCTCTGCAGTGACTGGTCAGACCTTCAGACTGTTACGCAGGCAGCCCGGGTTCGATTCCCGGTCAGGTCTGGGATTTTTTCAATCCATAGTGACACTTGTGGCGGACAAGGTCGCAGTTGGGGTTTTTCCCGGGGGTTCTCCCGTTTTCCCCCAAATTAGGCATTTACTTCATTCCGTCACTATTTCTCCATTTCGTTATCATTCCGTAGCATTCCCCGAACGCCGGCTGGCGATGCATGGAGGGACGAGTGTGGTTGCCTGCTCGAAACCTGGGCACGTAGAGTATGGTCAGCTGTTGTGGGTTTGGGAATGCGTCATCAGAGGGTTAGAGTAATAGACCTTAACAGGTCGCATTGCTGGGCCATAGTGCCCCCCTCCGTTAAATTCAATTCATTTTGTTAATTATATTATAGTGTTATCAAAACCACAAGATTCCATAGCTATCGTAATCTTACATAAACATCATTACGGAAAATGTTATAAACGTTTCCGTTGAAACTCCAAAATTATCACTGGCCTCTTCAGGTATGACAACACATTTAATTTGTTTGCAGTTTGAAACTCTTTCTAGTTTCGACTGTCAGATTTCGAAAGCAATAAAGCCTACAAAATTGGATAAACATTTAGAAAATTGGAGGCTGTGCTATTTGAAACGACGGACTGAAAATATCTGACTCGAATGAATATAAATTTTGGCTTCCTTAGTTACGGTGATTACCGAAGTGTAACCTAAATTTCTACTCTAATGAATACATTATTTTTCATTAGCGTATTTCAGTAGTTTCGTGTAACTCGTAGTTGGTTTTACAGAATGTTATTCCGTAATAATGCATTCCTTTTTGCCAAGGATCACCATGACTTATAGGAGAATTGAAGACGATAAATCTACCTAGTATATCTACAATGACATCAAAAACTTTTTCCTTACATTTTTATTGTGCCATGGTAATATTTTACACTGCATAGATATAATCAGGACATAGTTAAAAATGCAAGGAAAAAGTTTTTGATGTCACTTTATACCTATAATGCATTTCTTCCTCTGCACGAGGGAAATTTCTTTACGAACGGAAACAAAAAAATATGCTTTATTATATTGATGTTACTGTTATTCAGTTTTCGCGATACCCACATAATTTTGAAGTTCTTCATTTGTGCTATTCATTATTACCTTGTTCTGTGTCTTGTATAGTAGGCCTAGGCCTTTTTAATATTCTTGAAAATAACATGTATGAAATAGAAGGCAGCAAAGCTGAAGAAATGGAACCAACTGTACCTATTAGTATATTCAAGTTGAATCTTGGTAATTAAATAATAATAATAATAATAATAATAATAATAATAATAATACTTATTATTATTATTAAAACAAACGTTAGAATATAAAATAAACCTACACGAGTGATAATAAACCGCCTACATTGCCATAAATTATTACCCAATTAAGGTTTTAAGAAGAGACTACGAGTTCTGGAAGCAATGTTTTGCTTCAGATAGTCTAAAAACAAAATTGGAGTAATGTGTAAACGTGAATGGTTTTCAGCAAAGAACAGTTTTTTAAATTTGTTTATTCATGATTCCGACTTCGATTTTATGGATATGAATGACTAAACTATTGATTGTATTCCTGGTATCATCATTTTCATGCATTGTTACTTGAGAACATTTTATGTCTTAATAGTTGAAATATCCAGGTTCATTGTGAATCATTAATTTGAAAACTTTATACATCACCATCATTTACAGGGTCTTCCTGTCTTCTTCTTTAGTAGGTACTCCTGCTTCTTATCATTCTTTCATCATGATGAAACCATTTTGTTCTATATTTTTCCATTTTCACCTAATATATTTTTTCATTTTCAGTTCTTGTACAATCTTTGTATTAGCTTTCTGATTTATTCGAGAGTAACCCTTTGTTTTTTATTATATTTAATTTCTGCTGCTCTTGTTTGATGCATCTGCTTGTCGGATTTTCCAATTGTCACTGTTGTATAAAATTAGCTGCAAGTTGAAGCATAGTGAGGAAGGGAAGCTTTCTCAGTCCACTTGCTGCTTCCTCTCACGTACAGGTAGATTTCACGAATTGCCCATACTGGGTTGAACAGGATCATGTAAGAAATATTTCTGGTGACATTGCTGACGAAGTAGATAAAACTGAAACTCATCAGAATGACAACAGTGATGGTTGGTCTGGTCACCTAAGTCAGAGTGATTATGATACAGTAACTGAAGAGGTGGAAGAATCTGATGCAGAGGATCACCTAAATGAAGAGATGGCCTATTTATAAGCAAATTCAAATGGAGTAAAAGCATACTTTTTGCTACAACTAGGACTAGCCTAGGTCATATAATATTGTAACTCACGTTCCTGAAGTAAATAGTATGGCGAAAAACGCAAAAACTTCTCTTTGGGCTGATTCAATTTATTCACTGGGATTGCTGAACATGATTGTCGTGAACACACATTTATCATAGGAATGGCTATGAATTACGGTTCTGTTCTTCAGTATGAAGTAAAAGAATGAAGGCAGGCAGAGTAAAACTTAATACCAGTGTATTTATGTATTTTTTCATATTACTTTCGATTTTCAGGTGACATAATGCAAGGCTTTATTAGTTGTAAAAGTAATAACAAATAGCTATGTTTCATTTTCAGTATTGTATATTTTATTAGCTATATTCCACACTATTATCAAGTTGTACTTAAATTTGAATAGCAGTAATAACATTTGAAAACTTACTTACTTGGTGTATGTTACAAACAGAGTTTACAATAAATAGTAATAATAAACATCTGAAATATTTATTTGGGCTCTTACATTCTAAATATTCTGCCAGGTTTTGTTATACCCCACCATAGTAACACAGCAAATTTAATTCCCTACAGTACCAAAGTTGCCATGAATTAAGCTAAGTTTTTGTCTGTGATTATTTAGTCAATGGGACCCTTATTCTCCATAGTGATACATTTATATACTGAAGCATTTATTTTTGTTATGTACACACTCATTGGGATAATAAATTTAAGACAGCTTTTACAAAAGAATTGCTTATTAATGGTAAAAAATATGATTTTGTACAGTTTAAGACTTTAGTCCAAAAATGGAAAAGTACATGGTGCCATTTAGAACTCCTCCTTAAGTGAAAAGTATATAGTTTTTGAAAACATGTTCAGAATATTCCTTTTCCATCCTCTTAACTTTTTTGTATATAGAGTTTCTTCATAAAATGAAAAAAAGAAAAGCTACAAGCAATGTTCCATACTTTTTGCTCATCTGGTTTAAGCTGTCTATTCACACATTTTCGTAACTGATATTCCTATGGACCTGTGCAGTCGATCAAAATTCCCAGTGTTGCTAGTAGTTCAGATGAGTGATTTCTCTTTGAGTCCTCTTAGAGCCAGCTGTTTTAATAAGGTGATAATTAGATAGTGACTGTAGAATATATGAAAATGAAAAAAAAAAAAAAACATATATATATATATATATATATATATATATATATATATATGGAAATGTATTGTACTGAAAGATCAGTACAAAAATTCATTATCAAATTCTTGCTTTGTGTAATTGCTTTCATTGTGATTTTGCAAAATAACACTGACAATTATGGATTTACTGCTGTAACAGCATCAACATTTGTCGCAAAATCCATATATATTCGTGTACTTGGCAATAGAAAATGTGTATGACATCACAAATGAAACTTCATGAACTCATAAGTCTGTGTGTATTAGTGTAATCTTAAACAGGACTTGTAAATGTTGGGGTTCTTGCTTTACCACTTAAATTGAAGCGTGATTTACAGGGCTGCAAGTCTCAGAGAGAGAGAGAGAGAGGGGGGGGGCGAGACTCCTGTTATAGAAACTATTCATATCATAGTAATTATTGGACAGTTTCTCTATCATTTATACATTTACTATATATATTAATCTTAAGCACTGATCTGATTTATCTTTGATAGGTGCTGAGTCAGAAGATGCCAATAAAGATAATGACATTTCCAAGAAAGAACCCGAAGGTGAGAATACGATTCCTAATCCATACAAGGGCCTGGTGTTAACAGCAAAGACTCTTTCAGGGCACCTTGTTGAAATAAAAGTGGATCAGGATCGACCAACAACGTTTAAGGTATGATTCAGTTCACATTAAAATATTTGTGTTCTTATTCATTAATGCAAATGATACAAAGGTACAGTACATTTGATTTTTGTAAAATGTTTAATTTATATTCATGTGTTGTTCTTTCATTGCTGCCACTATTGCTACTTAAAGTAACGTAATATTCATATTCACTTATTACTTTTCAATAGACTTGTATACAAGTTTCTGACATTGTCAAAATCTTAAAGCTACATATAGTCTTACAATTAAAAATTAGTAACACTACATTAAAACTATACACAATAATTAAAATCAGAGATTACATTTAATAACAGAATGAGAATAATAATAGACAAAATGGGTGTAGATTCTAGCAATGTAGAATTCTTCATACTCCAGGTCCAGATGACAACCTATGTTTTAGTTCGTTATTTTATAGAAATGTTATCTCAAACGATTTTGTAGTCTGTTATTATTATTATTATTATTGTTATTATTATTATTATTATTATTATTATTATTATTATTATTATTGTAATGATAATGTAAAAGTAATGTTAATATATAAAATTCATTTTAGTTCGTTATTTTATAGAAATGTTATCTCAAACGATTTTGTAGTCTGTTATTATTATTATTATTATTATTATTATTATTATTATTGTTATTATTATTATTATTATTATTATTATTATTGTAATGATAATGTAAAAGTAATGTTAATATATAAAATTCATTATGCTGCTAGATAGTTGACAGACTTTCTTGCCGCTATTTCAATGTCTTTTAGCTATTGTTTCATATTAATAGTCCAGGAGTAAGATCACAGTCTATAATTGTGGTGTTTCATGTCCAAATTTTGATGTTTATTCTCTCTCTCTCTCTCTCTCTCTCTCTCTCTCTCTCTCTCTCTCTCTCCCTCCCTCCCTCTAGGTCTTGTTTCTTGCGTTATATTTAAAACTGATAATTTTTATCAATTTTGAGGAGGAAATCCAGATTCCAAGTTAAATATTTCTTGCTCTTGCAACTAAATATAACTTATTTATGGTAATGAAATTATTTTTATAACAGTAATAGTACAGTAATTAAATAAAGCATATGTGCAATTGGCCATATAAATGTGTTTTGCCAAAATATAAAAATAATTCTTTCTGGGAGGGGGGGTTTAACAAAACACTATATAATAGTAGATATAAAATGGGGATTCTGGCACATGACCTACCTTGAAATAACCTTGGAAAAGGGTTTTTTTTTTTTTTTTTTTTCGATTTCGAAGGGTAATTTTGAAAATCTAGAAAAATAATATAAAAATTACCCAAAATATAATTCACTAAAAGAAACACATTTTAACCATCACAAAAAAACTATACTAAAAATGTTGTAAAACAAAATAATAAATTGTGACTACTCATCTCAGAAGTCTGGATTAAATGTTCCTATTATGTCAGGTGAAGAATAAAATGCATGCAGTTCTGTGTGATGTAACTTTCTCCATTTTCCTGTAACTTCATCCTTCTTAACCCCAAAAATTTTCCTAAGCACCTTATTCTCAAACACACTTAAGTCATTGTTGACAATTTTTTACATTGCAACTAGTCTGGATTAATTAGAGAAACTTGCATGTTTAAAAATACTTGAGGCTAATTGGACCTTACATCATATCTATATCATTGTATTCTGAACTTATTTCATAACAAAATTTGTTGCCTCATATTACCTTTTAACTATTTTAACATTCTCCATGAAGATCAACTGTATAATCGGCATCATATTTCTTTGATTAGTAAATTTGCTCTAGAAGTGTTGGCCTTTCCTTCAGGAAACTATAGACGTCCATGCAAGACAAATTTTTGAAATGACATTTTGTGATCAACATGGCCTTTATGGTTTTAACTTTAAACCGATTCTTTTCGTCAGACCAAATTGAATTCATCAATGAAAACACTCTTTCTGATGTTGAATTGGTGCCAGGTATTCCTAATATAAAACTTACAATTTGAATTATGTTCGTAAAGCTAATGTATTTGTCTTTCATAATTTGTAATTTTTCAGTCCACCTCTCTGCAATTTTAACATCACACTTCAATGTTCAATTTTTGCTCCATATATTAGTTCTTCACTTGATTTACTTGACTGAATAGGTCATCTTCATCTAAAAAGAAATAATAATTTAAGTAAACTGGTCGCCATTAAAAAAAAAACAGGACATTTGGCATCCTGAGCATATTTTTATTGGGACAAGAGACAAGAGGCTGAAAAAAGGACAATCCCGTTAAAAACTGGATGTCTGGTCACTTTACTGTACATTCCTAAATACCCCATGAAGTCAACCAGATGGATTGAATGTGCTTTCAACAATTATTGACCACTCCTCACCTGATCTCTTTGATGACCAGATTTAACTTCCTTGAATTCTTTCTGGTGAGGATTTTTAAAAACACTGTGTATCTGCCACCTTTGCTCCCGAACAGAAATGGCAAGATCTCATTACCACAGACAGCTATCGCAGAGGTGAGTTATGGAAATGATGCAACATGTATGAACTGTATTAAATTAGGGTAACAAACAAATGCACACATGCATATACACATGCACAAGCTCACATTCAAGCACGTGCACACTCACCCACACCTACATGCGTGCATACATCCACGCATGTGGCATGCTCATACTCATGTACACGCACACATAGAGGGTAAGAGAGAGGAAGGGAGAGAGAGAGAGATAGGTAGGTAGGGGTAGGTAGATAATAGTTCATTGTAAGCCTAAGTGCAAGGGTCTGTCCTGGATCGGCACTCGAAAAGTCATGCCAAACCTTCATTGAAGCAGCAGTTTACTGTCATGGGAAAAATGGGAAGGGTGTATGTGGCCTGTTCTCATTCCAGCTTTAAGAATAAGTTTCCGATAAGGTGTTTTCTTTTGGGATATTCCAAAACATACTCCTGAACAGCAACCCTGATGTTATGAGTTTCTTACATGCTACCAAAACAGAGTACATGTTGCAGTATTGCTCTGAACTATACAATTCCATATGTGATCAATAGAATTAGTACTAGCAATAGTCTCGCTCACTGACTTTTATTGATCATTTTGCATATTATTTACAGTAAAAGTGGTATAAACAGTTTGAGTTTGCAACCCATGAAGCTTGATATTTTGAGACCCAATGTCAATCTGCAATTGACAAAACAACGAGTGAATAGATACGGAGATGTAATCAGGGAAGGAAGGATTCTAGTGTGTTATAAATTTGCATTACAATTTTTAAATACTGATTTCAAAATCTTTCATTGCCTCATTTTATCGAGGTGACAAATGAAGAGTCCACTGCAAGAATGATGGATGTCATTTGGAATACATTTTGCAGGCAAAGCAATTGAAAGTTTGAAATGCTTAGCGCTCAAAGCTTAACTGTGATTTTCCGATCGTTACTGGACAATGACTATCAGTGTTAATGCCATATAACTCTGTATGTACATTCTATGTCTTAAGCTATGCATTGACAGTCTTGGTTCATTTTCGACAAGAAAGTAACATCCATCATTCTTGCAGTGGACTCTTCAAATGCCGAGACAGAGTAGGCCTAATACTTAATATTTTAATTTTGTTCATTTTAATGTACTTTTCACCTCCTACCATTTTTGTTTTATATTTGTTATCTGAAGATTCCATATTTATGTGAACAAAGGTGAGAAAATTTTTTTTATTATTTTTTGAAACCAGAGTGGATCAGTGAACAAAGTAGTCTTAGAAACATTGGTCTAGAGAAGGTATTAATCTGACAAAATTATTTGTTCCTGTAGTAATAAATCATGCTCTGAATTTTTAAATTTTAGGATGAAAAGGCTCGAAAGATGTGGGATGAAGCAGTATATCGAAATGCATTGAAACTGAGAGCACAGATTGAGAAGGGAGAATTTGTTCCTGAGGATATCAAGAAACAAATAGAGAGAAAAGTTCAAATGAAAGAGGAAGAAAGGTCGACTTTGAAGAAAGAACGCATGTTAGACCGGAAAAAAAATAAGCTCAGGTAAAACTCTCTTTGATCAGATGTTCACAAATTTATATGTTTTTAAAGTACTGATGCACACACGACTTTTAAAGAATTATAAATGAAAAGCAATCAGGAAAAAGATATAAACCCAGAGTAATAAATAAAATGCTATTAAGATTGCTTAAACATAGTTTATTTTCTCTTGCTACTAGTGACAAGGTGTGACTTTCGTCAGTTGCAAAAGCTGTTGACAAACCACCAGCACTGATTTAATGTCCTGACAGTAATCTTTTTTGTAAGTTATAGTTACTATCTTTCCTACTACACACACACATTTTGTACACGTTTTATTGTATTGACAATGATACTATCTGTTTTCTAGTCTATTATGATATCTAAATAACTTTACTATTCATTATAAACTAGAAACAGAAAACGATATAAAAACAACACTCTTTACTTTTACTTTTTTATTTTTATTTATTTATTTATTTTTTTTTTTTGTCAGCACTTGATTTTTATCTACTGGTTGATCTTCGTTCATACATCTCTTCCTGGTAATCTGGATTATATTCCCACTTCAAGTTACTCTAGATCTTCCACAGACTCGTTTTCTTGGAGGTGACCAGCCAAACACCTCTTGGCCATTTCGTCTCAGGATCATTCTGATGTGGTACCACTGAAAAGTTTCTGTTCCTGTTCTTTCTTTCATGGATTCCAGTTGGTTTATTCATTTTCATATGAATTCATTGAAAACTTCTTGGATCCTATAGGTATGATAACTCTCATAAACCATTCATTTCTTTCACACAGTGTGTTTGTTTCTTGACAATCTTCTTAAAGGCTATTGTTCACGCCCATATATTAATATTCCCTCTGTAATGATTCTCATAACGATCTTTTTCTGTTGTTTCATGGATTTTCCTCCGATTGAGGTTCTGTCTGATATGTACATCTATTAACAGACAGTATATGTGTCAGAGGAAGAACAATTGAATCGACTTTTGCAAAAGGGACATAAGTTACATTTTTGTCGAAATCGATTTTATCATGGAAACTGTAACTTAATGGATGGCCAATGGAATAAAAATATGAGTAAATTATATTATATATCAGTCACATTTGTAGCTAACTTCATGTAACAAGAATATCAAGTTCCAATTTTAAGCTTCCTACCTGCTATTATGTTTTTCTTGAATATCTCAAAACATTCAATTTGTAACCTGTGTCCTTTTTGCAAAAGTCGATTCAACTATTGTTTGTATACATCTGAAGGCTTATTAGTGCAACATGTAGCTAATCGGCGATGTATGCAGTGGAGGGGGAAAGGAACTGACCACCCTACCCTATTATATCCTGACCTAATTGCCTCATAAGTGGTGCCTTTTTGGTGTCACTTGTGAGGTTCAGACCCTGTCTTCGGACAGTTGACTAAACAACAAACATGGATTTCTCGACTCCAGAAGATCCCATTTAACTAAAGCAGTGCCTCCTCTTGCTTGGTGTATGTTATAATCCACATCTTTCCCACAAGTGTCAGACTTTCGTAATATTGTGCCTATGTACTTGGAGTATTCTCCTGACTGTTTTCCGACTTCTGGTCCTCTAAGTCATGTTCTTCTCCTCTAAACGCCAAATATTCAGTTTTTTAAGATTAATATTCAGATACAACGTGGATTTGTGGTCGACTTAAAGAAAGTAGGGACCGACTGTATACGATTATACGAATTTTATTTAGTTTTATCGAGCTTCAAGTCAAGATGGCTGTATCACTATCATGGCTTCCTTGTGTGATTGATTCATCGCCATCTGGATTGCTTTCTGTCCGTTCGAGAGATTATCATGCTCACGAACAGAGAGTACAAACTGTGTTCACTAAACGTCCACGTCACCAATGAACGTCACAAACTCACTTCTGTGTTCTAACCAAAGAGCTTGTGATACAAACTCTTTGCTTCTATTCATCAAAAAGTATATTGCATAATTGTAAAAATGTCTTTGATAGACATTGCAAACTACATCGGATCTTTAATAATGAAATATCAGTATGAAATTTCAGAATATAACATTTCATTGAAAAATATTCTGGATAGTAAGCATCCAGAAAAGAATTTAATTTTTTTTTTTCCTGCATAGAGGACTGTTTTCCTGACAATCCGGAAAAATTCTGGACTATTGGCAACCCTAATTTCCAGGTGCTGTGGGAACAGTAGGCTGTACTCACATGAATTCAGTCTCCCAGAGGAGACAGTGGAGCCCTACCGCAAGAGAAAATCGTATTTTTATATTAACTGCCAAACCATTACTGACCATAACTTATGTTCTTAATAAAAGATGGATTAACAGTAAAAAATATATTATTACAAATGTTATTATGACTTGTAATTGTAGTGAATGTAATAAAAGCGCTGTAGCATATTATTATGTGAATTTTCAAATATAAGAAATATAACCTATCTGGTGTGATAGTAAATTCTGTGGTTAATTTCAACTAAGTAGCTTGTTTTTCTTTTAGAGAACAGCCGTCGTTTTTATTGTTTTCAAGGACATTGGTGTAAGAGCCAACTATAGGGATACCACTTTGTAAATGCAGTTGTAATGTGCATGCACTAATCTGCCCTCCCACAGCTCTTGTTCATGGCGAATGCTGAGTTCGTAGGGAGTACAGTTGCATCAAAGTTAAGTGTAGTATAAAATAAATAAATGAATACAGGTAATAGTGCTGTGTGTTTAAGTTATAACCAAAGTATTGGCATATCTTTACGTGAGAAATAATCTTTGATCATAAACTAATGGTTGAATATTCTCCCGAAAAATGGAGGAAATTATGTGAGCATGTGCGGAAAATAGAGGACACATATTTTGAAGCAGAAGTAAACAACATAATCCAATGAGAATCACGATAATAGCGGCCTAGTACTGCCAACTTGGGTTAAGACACAGATTCTGAATGGTGATCGATGCCGGGGAATGCACAGAGGGGAACACGTAGCGAGTGTGGGTGAAGGAAATGAGTTAGGTTTCCACCATAGTTGCATTTTCTAAGTGGTCTAGCTATAGCTCTGAAAGAATCCCTATTTCACAGTCTGAAAAATTCGGGAGTCTCTTTTTGTTCTCCATATTCATTTTATATATCTGTAGCATATAAGCAGATAAATCAAACAGAATAGTCTAACAAAATCGAAGCGCGTAAGAATTGGGTACGATCTGTTTTTATCTTTGCTCTCCTATGGATGCTTTCCTTTGAAAAAAAATGGCATGTGATCTCTGAGTTAACCCAGGTGAAGAGGACAGTCAGAGGAATGGGTTTCTAGGACCGAGGATCATCGTTGATGCAGCATAATTGTATTTTGATTGTTGTTTTCTTTTTAATGTGTTTTCCTTGATCATTACGTTTTTGTTCGAGATTGATGCACTCGGCCATTAATGTTACTAGGTTCTAATTAAATTTTGTCACTGGTATTAGCTCGTTTGCCTGCTGACCTGGGGCTGTGCTTAGGATTGGATTCAGTAGGATTTTTCTGTTGTCTTCTCCAACTGTAAGGCAAATGTTGGTAATACCTGTTGAACCCTTGGCAGATACCTACCTCTATTACCAATTCCATTAACACTAAATACAGCATCGTTAAATAACAGACTAAAAAATAATACCACTCTCTCTATTTAAGAATTTTTCTCCACACAATGCATCATAAATAGGCCATATGTCCATATTGCTGTATATCCTACTTTTTTTTTTTCCAGCTATGTTTTCTCTAATCTGTATTTTATTATTACCTAAAACTGCCTCTAAGTTGGCCTGAACATTTTTCATTATAGCAATTTCATCAACTAGTTTAGCTCCAGACATCTGCAATGAAGTTAAAGGCAGGAATCTGAAATTTGACTTTATATGGAATAAATTTCCTTCAACATGAAGAGTGTTACTGCAGTTCATTCATACAGGACAACAGTGGATCGTTGACTGGGCACTGTGAGCAAGGTCATATGCCAAATTTGGTGGCTTCAGCTGTAATTGGAAACTACTGGTATATGTAACTACAATCTGTTCATTCAGATGTTTTGAAAGGACTTGCTGTACTAATGTTCTAGCATGTTTAATTTCGGAAGAAGACTGGGAAAGAAATGAAGAAACCTGTTACTCTTTACATGCATGTAGCGTGCGCGCACACACACACACACACACACACACACACACACACACACACACACACACACACACAAACAAACCCCTCTCCCCCTCCCTCTTACTCCCTTCCATCTCCTCCCCTTTCCACTTGTCTCTCTTATTTTCTCTCATAAAGAAAGATGCATAAATACAAAATTCTGTGTCCAGTCTTGCCATTACTCTGTTTTCAACCTGATAATGATTGGGGAGACCTCTGTTAAAAATGTGGAAACATGTTGATTCATAATTTTAAAAGTTAGCAGAGCCATAGCTGTAACCTGTCGATATACTAGTGCATTCATTCATTCATTCATTCATTCATTCATTCATTCATTCATTCATTCATTCATTCATTCATTCATTCATTCAAAGTTTTCTGCCTTCCTTTTACTCTATGATTCATATATCTTAATGTTATCTTATCACCTGATAACTTCTTCTACCTCTAATTTTTCTCCCCTTCACCATTCCTTTCAGTGCATCCTTTAGTAGGCAGTTTCTTCTTAGTCAGTGATGTAGCCACTTTCTTTTTCTCTCGATCAGTTTCAGCATGATAGTGCAAAATGTAGATATGAAAATGAGTTAAGTCTAGACCATTTGAAAAGAGCCTCAAACTTGCTGCTGCTGTGAATCCTGCCACCACTGCTGCTTCGTCTTCTTAAAAAGAAAACAAATGTATCTTTTTATCTTACGAAATCATATATTTAGAGAAAGTTTAATGCGAAAATAAAACTGGTTCATAATTTATAATTTTTTATTATTATTATTATTATTATTATTATTATTATTATTATTATATCATCATCACCATCGTCATTAGTATTTTTGTTTTTGTTGTTTTGCTATTAGTAGTATTGTCTTTATTCTAGTATGCCTATAGTCATATTTTTACATGGTAGAAGTGGTTGTAGTTTAATTAAACTGAAGTGTTCACTATGTTTGGTGGAAGGAAATAGTTTTACATGTCGGCCTGGGCAGTGTAGTTGGTATAGCACTGGCCTTCTGTGCTCGATGTTGCGGGTTCGATTCCGGTCCAGGTTGATGACATTCAAGTGTGCTTAAATGTGACATGCTCATGTCAGTAGATCTACTGGCATATAAAAGAACTCCTGCAGGACAAAATTCCGGCATACCGGCAACGCTGGCATTGGCAGTTGCAAGCATTGTTAAATAAACCATAATTTTTAACAGTTTTACTTTAGCTTGTATGAGGAATTTATCCGCAATAATTAATTTATTGTGAACTTTTAATTAATTTTGTGATGAAGGTGTTTAATTTTGCAACCATGTATGGAAATTTAATTTTTTCAATGTTTTGGAATTACAGATTTCTTACTGAAGGTAATGTTGCTCGGGTTTATATTGTTTGAGATAGCCTAGCATTATGAATCAAACCAAGTAGGCGAACTTTAGAGATCTCAAGCCCTGAAAATGAAACTTGTAAGTAGTTTCAAAACATTGGAGAAATTAATTTCCATGCAAAGTTAATCTCAAAATCTTGATCACAAACCAACCACTGTGAAAGCCTGAAATCTCTTATCACTTAATTTTATACAACAATTTTCAGATGGCTGAAACTAGAATCTCGCCTTGTAGAACTGGATGCTCTAGTAAAATCGAATCTTAGTCTGACAAAGGCAGATCCTGACCGGTGCTTGTCGCATTTAGATGAGATATCCTCACTCACAATTGATCCCCTAATGCTGAAGAAACATCCCCAGGTTGTGGAAACAATAAAAAAGGTATGTTGTAACACTTGTGTGCAGAGTGAAAGAAATGTCTTCTTTTGATCTTTTCTTCTAGATTTCTGTTATTTGTGTCCAGTATGTCTTGGGTTGTATCTCCTAAAAGAAAGAATTTAGAGGCAGTGGAGAAATATATTAAACAGTATGGAGAAATTTAAATTAAATAAGTTTTTATTCCTGTTTTTAAAATCATTAGTTTAAAAACCGTATTCCACTTAAGAAACTTCTAAATTAAAACACAGTGACATTCATTCTTTGCTTTCTTAAAATGTATGTCACTATTAGAGAGTTGGCTTAACTGATGTGATACATCATACCAATGTATTAAGCAGTTTCTTCACATGCTGCCTATGTATGCAGTTCATTGATAATATAATTTTAAATTGTTAGTGAATAGCTAAATGTACCAACAGTGACAGATGTAGATAGGAAGCAAGGTCCTGTATGGGGTAAGTTAATTAAAATTGATAAAGATTAAAGATGTAATGCAAAATCTTGTTATTTAGAAATGCAAGTATTAGAAAACAGACATAAAAACTCATATAAATTGCAAGAAGACACACTTGTTTAAAGTAATGAATCAATACACACAGTTGCAGTGGCAAAAGTGTTGTTCTCATCTCAGAGCAGTGCAAGATAAATACCGTGAATTTGATGGACTGATTGACGAAACAGTGAATGAAGTACTTATTAACTTAGGAGCTAATTCCAATACAGAATAGAGAAAATGCATCTCTCATGGTTAATCCTTGATCTCATCTCACCATCCATCTACCATCTTCCTATCGCCATTTCCATCGGTTGTAAATGATCTAGTAGTTGATATAACGTGGTTAAATAATCAACTAAAAAGGTATTTAGATATCTTCTCGACAGTAAAAATATTAACATCAGGTATCCAACCAACATACTAGGTTTGATCGTACAGCAGTTTCCAACAGTTTGCAACAGTCATGAGCATGCGCACATCAACTTTTCTGCTCGTAAGTTGCAAGTGTGCATGCTCATGACAGTTGGAAACTGCTCTATGCACAAACGTACAATGTATATTGCCCATATATATGTATGTATCCAATGCCTACCCACTTCACGTTACGTGATTCGATATTGCCCATATTTCACTAACTAAATTGTTCTTACACCTTTTTCTGAACTTAAAAGAGTGTTAGGTAACAGAATTAATGTATAAAGTGACTGTAAAGTCTAAACAATTGGAGTTGCACCAAACAATAATATTGGATATGGTTAGAGGATGGATTAAAGGAAAAGTTTTTTTTTCTTCTTTGTGAAAATGTTTCTAACAATAGCACAGTTACTAATATCTTTATCTTAAATTGTGATACATGTGTTTTACAGCAAAATAAATTATTTATTATTTTGGCAAATTTTATTCAATATTTGCATGTTCTTATTTTTTGTAAATATTTGATTCTCAGTGCTGGGTTTTGTAATAACTTTAGATTTTGATCATAACAACCACAACTTAACAACAGAAAGCTTTAATTGGAAAGACACATTCATTGCAAAAACCCCCTATTGCTGAACATTGCCAGTCACTGATACTTAGCAGGTAACAAAATAGAATGTCTTCGTCCCATACATCCATCTGAAAGATTGCTTTTATTCACTAGTATTACAGTTAGGTAAGGTCTAATGTGTGAGTATCCAGAGAATTTTGTGGAACTGGGAGTGTCACTCTAAGATGTTCCTCACCTTCAGTATTCAGATAATTTTTTTATATAATATATTGTAAAGATAACTGCACGCTTTGTATTCTTCACGTGACATAATTAGGAACATTAAATCCAGACGTTTGAGATGAGCAGAACATGTGGCACGTATGGGCGAATCCAGAAATGCTTATAGAGTGTTAGTTGGGAGGCCAGAGGAAAAAAGATCTTTGGGGAGGCCGAGACGTAGATGGGAGGATAATATTAAAATGGATTTGAGGGAGGTGGGATATGATGATAGAGACTGGATTAATCTTGCACAGGATAGGAACCAATGACGGGCTTATGTGATGGTGGCAATGAACTTCCGGTTTCCTTAAAAGCCATTTGTAAGTAGGTAATATTATAAAGATGGATAGAACAATGGCAGTTACATTGCATTCCAAGGCAGAAGAATTTGCAAGTGAGAGTCTTATCTGAGACTAATACATTAATGTGCAAATTTTCTAATGTGAGGGTAGATTGGGAGAAACGAGATAGTGTCTAAACATTGTTTAAAAAATAAAGAAAACCTGTGACTGAAAGAAAAAAAGTGAAGCACCTAAAAGCCAAGCATCAATTGAAAGCTCGTTAAATCATCAAAAGAAGGCCAAACAAGAAAGAATAGAGTTTGTAATAGATATGACGAAAATATTTTAAAATGCAAATACTCCTATTAAAAAGGTGGATGAATCAGCAGTTAGAAACTGGTTTCAGATATGTTCCAGGTGGGAATTTTCCTTAATATATACAGTATCTATTATTATTATTATTATTATTATTATTATTATTATTATTATTATTATTATAGCTGCTGCTGCTTTAATGAGGTTAATAATTCCATTTTTAAGTATCAGTACCATCTTGCAAAAATATTCAGTTACCCGTAAAATGAAGTTAATTTGAAGTTTTAAAAGCTAATTTGAAGTATGTTTTCAATCAGACCTACAATTTATATAACAGTTATTTTATGTTAATTAATAAAAATACTATTTCTTAATTGCTTAGGATTGGGAGACCTCTCCGAGGCCAATCAATTGAGGCAGAATATGTTCCTCACTGTGGTGAATATAATATAAGAAAATCTTTAGTTGGCGAACAAGATTTAGCTATAATTTGTAATGAAACAGAATTGGCAGGTCACTGCATGTTTGCCATCCTAGTTAAAAACAAGATGCTTCATTCCAGCAAGAAGTATATCTTTTAGACTGTAAATTTTTGGACTCTGCAAATTGTTTGACCTTTCACAGGTTATCCTTGAAACAATAGAAGTATTTTCAATTTACTTCAAAAACGTAAAATATTTTGTAACTGTTTCTGCTCCCTCCATGCTAAAATGTTTTAATTTGATAAAGAGCATAATGGGGGATCACCTGATTCACATAGGTCGTTGTACTCATAAATTTAGTCTTTTTGAAGATGTTTTGCGAAAAAATTGAAATGAAATTAAATCATTAGCATCGAAAACCAAGTTTTCATTTGTTATGGAAAATAGACACATGTACAGCTCATACCTATATGAAAACCACTATGCTGACCCAATTCCCATGTTACCTAGATGGATTTAAATCTGTAGATTGAATATCCCTATGGTCACATTCTTTGTGTCCAAAGTAAATGAATTGAAGTGTAGAATGAATGTAATAATTTTTGGCCATATAGGAGAATCAATAGGCGAAATAATTAAAACGTTCAGTTCACATTAAAAAAAATAACAACAGAATTGTTAAAGAATATAAGTGACCTAATCATCGAAAAGATTGAAAAATATAAGTTACATGATTCCTATTCATTGTTTGTAACTTTAAATGAATTATTTAACCCAGCAAATATTGTTCAGATGATTTTTAAAAATGTTACAACACTCATGGAAAGAGCTGGAAGATAAGATATGTAAAAGATATTAAAAGCCCTGATTGTAGTGTAGCATTTCTTGCTTTGAAGGAATTGTAGTGTAGCATTTCTTGCTTTGAAGTAAATAGTTTTGAAGCATGCAGCCATTACTTCCAATGTTTGGATTAACATGATTGAAGCATTTGCAGGCTCTCATATATAATTGCTCTGAATATACATATGTTGTGTTAAAATGTGTCTCAGTTCCTTTTGCATCTATGGAGTGTAAAGATTTTTTTTGAACCCCCATCCCCCAAATATAAAAATTTAATTCCCGTGATCGTAAGTGAAGAATGAAAGAAAAAACTGTGTGACTTGTACTATGGTTTTATTCTGCAAATAAAAAATAGCAAGTGCTACATAATGGAAATATGAAATAATATTCTCGCAGTATTGTAAAGTTGTGTTTAATTTTACCATATTCAATAAATTAATATATCAGTCGTATTTTTTATCATTATTTTGATCCCTAATACATGTTAATGTAATATAGCACTATTTTTAAACGTACAGTAAAAAAGTTCAAACAAAATTATACGAAATTGTTGTAATAATGTCAAAATTAATTTGCGATAAAACACGGAATGTGATATTTTTATCGTATTTTTTTCTTTCAAAATTAATGCGAATTTCTGTGTTCCCTAGTATAGTTAGGGTCAAGACAGAAATCATTGGCAAGTTATAACTTTTACTACTATATGGACAATGTTTGTAGCATAAAATAATCTGGAATGCATACTGGGAGGTAGAATAGACCTAAACCATCCTTTGACAAGAAAAATTCCTCAAGAGGGAGATGAAAAGACTGCTCTCAAGAGAAAAATGTGTGAAATCAATTGTAAAATGTTAAAAAAGAGGTGTTATATTGGTGATATTGATATTTCACTTGATGTTTCATCCCCCTCCCCATTTCTATTGCTGGTCAGTGTAGGTCCTCTTCCATTCTATATAAGCTATGTCTACATTTTTTACAGTGAAAACAATAATTATTAATTATTCATTGCTTACAGTAAAATTAAAGATGTACAGTATATTCATATATATTTTTATGAAGAAATAAATACAGTTTCAGAAACAACATTTACAGAGCTGTCTCTTCTATTTACTTGTGCTTTTTGTGTGTGTATATATATATATATATATTATTCTAAATGTCATTTGCTTTCTTTCTTTTTCAGTTAAGAAGATACATAGGTAATATAGCAGAATGGAACTATGATGATGACGAGAAAGTAAGTGTGTAATGTCGTGTGAAATAACACATGTGAATTCAAACAGAACTGTTTGAATATTTTATATTTTTAAATATGTTTTCAGGCGAAGTTTTCGTCAAAGGCCAGCCAAATAAGAGACAAAGCAGATCATATCTACAATAAATTCAAGGTCAGTATGAGGATTCCATGTTACTGTAAGCTAATATTTAAATTTAAAAATAGCAATTTGTTGTACAAGAGTTTGTGGATAAGGTTTTGTCTTTATTAAACATATATCATATTTAATATTGAAAACTGCTTTAATTGGTTTATACCATACAATGCAAAGCAGGAACAAAGTTAAAAAGAATGTTTGTGTGTGTGTGTGTGTGTGTGTGTGTGTGCGTGCGTGCGTGCGTGCGCGCGTGTGCACGCGCTCTTGATACATTTATCCCACTGTGAGATAAGACGATCATCAATCCCATTCTTGAAAAAGCTTGTGGGCTGTCTACTGAATCAGTTCTTTATTCAGTCACACATGTCTTCGTCTCATGCAAAACGAAGTCCGTGAATGTCTTTCTCCAACTCTCCAAAAATGTGACAATCGCATGGGGAGAGATCTGGGTTGTAGGAGGTATGTTGAAGTGTTTCCCAACCAAATCTCTGAATCCTACTATTGCTTTTTTCCCAATTAGGTGGTACAGCGGTATTCCATACTTCGTTATAAAGGGTTAACAATGTCGATCTTGCTCTTGGGCCAAGATGTTTTAAGAATTCTGGGTGTATGTCATCTGGACCAAGTGATTTCTTGTGCATGTCTTTGGTGATAGTTAAGATTAACTTTTGCAGTCATTGCCAATGGCCAGTCTTGACTACATCACTACTGGCAGGAGTAAAAGAAACCATTAGAGTTTGGAAATCGCGAGTCTTTACAATATCAAAAGGACAAAGAGGTTGTGATTATCTTCCTTGATACACCAACATGCAGTCATCCCAAACCTACCATTACAGCAGTGTATTGTCTGTCAAATTTAAAAATCTGGAGCAAAAGCATTTGAAAACATAACCACGGGAATATGTTTTAAAGTGCTTAGTATTAAACAAAGAAATGTAACGATCAGAGGATATAGCGAGTTTGTACTAAGAAGCACAATGTAAAATAATGTAGAACTCCAATCCTGCCATATTCATACACATATGCACAGATAAATAATTCTATTAAAGGTCTGTAATAAAATAACATGCCTGATTTTAATGCCACTGATTGAACCCATAAACGTCATGTGTTAGCAAGCATGAAAACACTTCCCCTCACTCTCTCTCTCTCTCTCTCTCTCGTATTCGTGTGCTTGCACGCGCGCACACACAAACATCTCTATCCTCCCCTTCCTGTTCAGTACTCAATATTTCTGTTTTTATAATAAATTGGACAAGTGTGATATTAAGAATTCTGTTTGTACTAGGCCTGTTTTTTAGTAAAGAGGTGAATTTTGTATGTTTACATAATTATATTCCATTGTTACATATTTTATATCAACCAACATTAATATTAATTTCTCTTTGTTGCAGGCTATGTTTACTGTTCCTGAAGGAAGGACGTTTTGGCAAGCATTTGCTGATTACGTTACATTATTTAAGCAACAAACAAGTCATCTTAGTCAAGATAAAATGTATGCTCTTACGGTGGACCCAAATGGTATGGTTTACTGTGCTAATTTTATGTAGATATACATTAATATACACTGACTGCAAATAAAAGTGAAACATTTCATAAAAAGTCTAATCATCGTCAGTAAACTACCAATTTAGAGAAACAATTATTAAATTGAGTAGGTAACTTTTATGACTAAGGAAACATGAATTCAACATTTTTGGAGATGAATATAATGTTAAGAGGTTATAAAATGCCACCCCATGAGGCACTTTCTACCCCTAAGCGCCAGGCTGTGTGCTTTATGATTTTACAACACAGACCAACAATAAAGCCTTTTTTAAGTTTTACAATTGTGCAGTGGTCACTATTGATGAATTATCGATGTGTGTCACTTTTCTGTCATAAATAAATATTTGTCTTCAGGTTCTGTTTTGAATTTAATAAATGGAGATGTCTCTATAATGTTCACATTGGTTGAGGTTGGATGACTCATTTGTTTTGTGGCTAATGCCATTGATGCATCTTTCGGGAGCATCCAACATGTCCTTCAGCTATTCTGTGAATTCGGTACCTACCATAGGTGACCGTTATCGGGCCATGGCAAGTCTACATCCACCAGGGATGACAGGTTTCTGATTCTCCATGTCCATGTCGTATGATATCTCCACACGACCACAGTCCAGGCCAGAAATCATCTCGAAACAGTAAGGAACGTCACTGTGAGTAAGAGGAATGTTAGAGGAAGACTCTGGGAAGCCAATTTGACCTCAAGAAGACCTGCAGTTTCTCCTTAGCTCACCTCCAGCACCTGCCAGCGTGATTACAGTTCACATGTCAATACTGGAATTGGATTGTGGAGCAGTGGTCAGTGGTGCTGTTCACGTATGAGTCGGGATTTTGCTTCTAATTACCTGATGATAGAGAGTATAGAAAAAATTTGGGGAGCAATATTCGTCTTGCAACTTCTCAGACAAAATGCTGTTTGGTGATGGCTGTGTCATGGTATGGGCCGGTCTCAGTTTTGGAGCTCAAATGGAGCTTGTTTTCGTCGATAAAAGCATTTTGAATGTGCACCGATACATAGTGAAATTATTAGCAAACCATGTAATCCCCTTCCCCATTGATCAGTCGAGATGGGTTCCTCCAAGTTGGTGATCAGGGGATGCAATGGTGGCTCTCGTGCTCTTTTTTTCCGCGCATTTCCCGACAGACAGTTGCAGCGACGTCACAGACAAATTCTGAGCCTGAGAGAATTTTATGTCGCACTCCTCGTATGGAAGAGAAATCGAGAACACACTCTCTATCCTGTACTCGATAAAGATCACGGTCAGGAGCACGACGTACTGCAAGTGAGTCGCCACTGTCGAGAACTAAACTGTCGCAGTCGAAGGCACAGGGTCATACAAAAGAACAGAAGGGAAAAATCCCTTGTAAAGCCACCATCATTATTTAGCTCCTCGTGATGACTGATATTATACAATGGAACGTGAACAGTGTACGCAGCAGGTATACACTACTACAACAATTGATCTATCATGAGAACCCTGCTATTTTATGTCTTTAGGAGACACACCTCCGACCTGAAAATTCCCTGAATATCTCAGGATACTATCTTCACTGGTATGATCATCTTACCGGTATTTGTGCCAACGGAGGTTGTGCCCTCCTACTCCACCAAAGTATCTTTTCCTCTGTCGTCAATATTAACACACCACATCAATATATAGCCGCAACAATAACTCTTCCTAGCATTCAGTTTTCAATAGTCTGTATGTATATGCCCCCCAGATACACCATTCACTGTGAATGACATTGAAGATATCCTGTCACAGGTATCTTCTCCATATTTATTAGTGGGGGATTTCAATGCATCCAACCACTCTTGGAGCTCAAATTCCGATGATGACAGAGGAAATAAAATAGCAGAGGTATGTACCCATTTAAATCTCGTTGTCCTGAATTCAGGGGAAGCAACACACCTATCCTTCGCTTACAGTACTTAATCCATAATAGATATATCCATTTGTAGCCCAGTTTTGTCCACGCATTTCGAATGGTCTGTGATTCACGACCTATATGGTAGTGACCACTACCCCATCCAAATATGTATGTCCGCTTTACGTCCTGCAGAATCTGGGAGTTTTGTGGTTACATATTTAAAAATATTCCTTGACCTGTGCTTTTGGGTAGTGCACTTTCAGATGTTGTGTGTTGCTAATCGAACTTCATAACTTTACCTTTAAACATTATTAAAATTAAAATTTATTATTTTTAGTAACATTTGTAATTTTCAAGCACCTACTTCAAAAAATGTTCGTTTATTTTTTTTCTTGTGACAGTAAGTAAAAATAATACGGAGTCAGGATCATCAGAGGAGGAACAAGTAGACAGGCCATCCCAAGATGCCCTTGAGGACTCTGAAGAAGAGGAGGAAAACAGAGCACCAGAACTAAAAAAACTGCCAGTAAGAGAAATTATTCTTATACAGAAGTTTTGTTTTTGTTAGTATTATTAACCATAATTAATTTAATTTGATGACACATTAAAGGACTTTGATGATAGTCTAATCTTTTGTAATTCAGCCATTCTTTTTTGTGAATTGAGTAAATAACTGATATCTCTTTATTAAAGACTTAAAATTGTACCTATATAAATTTGAGGTTAATGTTCGTTTGAATTGTTCAAATTCAAATGTATTTATTTAATATATTAGGTTTCACCTACATTAGGCATTGCAGTCCGAAAGAGCAAAAGCTCATCCTTGGGCGCAGTCAGTTCCGTTATACAAAATATTTTACAAAATTGAAGAGAATTCATTGAGCACAATAACATTAATATATAGTAAAACTACAGACAGCATGTAATAATATATACAAATATAGAAAATATAAAAGTACATGAGTATTAGATTTAAATTTTATACTCAGCTTAAGAAAATACAAAACAATTAAATAATTAATCTAATTTGTTTCCTAAATCTGTGTGTGTTAAGTGTGCTTAGTTCAGGGTAAGATCTAATATTAGTGCATTATATATTCTGAGTCCAAATGTTGAATATATTATTATTATTATTATTATTATTATTATTATTATTATTATTATTATTATTATTATTATTATTATTATTATTATTATTATTTGGAGACTTAATAGGAGAGGAAGAAAAGGAGAATCGTTTACGAAATAACAATGCAAACATTTCAGTGGCTCGGCAAAGAGAAACTAGCATTGAACACTTTGAGCGACATGCCGATATCTGAGTTTCAACTTGCCAGGTTCGAGAAAGAGAAAATAGTGCTGAATGTTCTCAGAGGATTAACGAACGACAATGTGTTACTAGAACTAGAGAGTGTAGTCGAGAATCAGTAAGCAGTAATAGTATATTAGGATTCCATCACGATACAAATATTGTTTATGATCATTTGAATGGTATTTAAATAGACAATAAGGATGAAAATATACAATAAATCCAATGGAAACAATGGGTTAATGGGCCAAGCGGATTATGTTGCACTGCTGGAAAAGTTGTTCTTGAGATTCAAGAGTCCCCACAACCAATTAAAAACTTATAGGAGTACATCCGTTATCAACACACTTTTTAAACAATATAGTAAGACAGTATAGCACCATATTCCAAATTGGAAGCCTTCTTCCAGCTCTCAGTTCTTACAAATATGTTCTTTGTTTCAGACGCTGGTAAATTGTCTGTTAGGTCTAATATAGTATCAAGCTTAAAAGTAGAATTGGTTGAACAAGTCCAGAAAGTATTGCATGATAACAGTTACTTCATAGTTTTAAATGCAATTTTGAAAATAATTCACGAGCAAACTATTTACAACTTATAATAAGAGAATTTTTTGCTAAGTAATAACAAAGTTGTATTTGAAAATATAATAAATTTAAGTCGATATTTATTTGTAAAAAGTGCAGTGTAGCACACAGGCATGGCTAGTAGAGTAACAAATTTTGCATAATCATTTGATTATAGAATGCTCCCCAGAGTCGTGGAAGGAAATAGAACCTTATTAGCTCTTTATTTTTAATGTATTATATAGACAAATAGTCTGGAAGGAGTAGAATTTTGACAAAATAAAATTATTTTTTAAATCTTGTGCATATTCTTAGTAAAATCTGATTAAATGTCATTATAGTCACACTTTTTTAATATTCTCACATGCTCCTCTGCTAGATTTAACTATATTTTAATAACCAAGTTACAAGGATTTATAAAGTTTATGTTCAGTTGCTAGGTGGTTAGTGTTCATTTTCATGGCAGTAATTTTAATGATAACTAAATAATTTGATATCACACAATTTTTCAGTTCGTATACTGTACAGATATGAGGTAGGGCTGTTTAATCAATTCTTTTTTTTTTCTTTCTTTCTTTCTTTCTTTTCTTTTATTTGTCTTACTGAATTAGAATAAATGAAAGATTATATTGATGTGATCAATAATGGCTGAATGTGGTTACCAAATTTGTACATACTGCATGGCGATTTTGTAAATCTTCCCTTTTCCTTCTATATAGAAGAGAAGAGTGGACTAGTATATACAATAGGTATTGATTTTGGAACTAATTGTATAATTTATGTCCACTTAGTCTTAACAGTAAATATCTCGATGACTAATGAGTATTTTTAAATTTGTAATTTATTGTACACATTTCAGTTCATTATATCTAATACTGTAACTTATTACTATAGTGTCCTATTATGTGAGTTTTTATGCTATTGAGGAAACAAATTTCTTTTACAGAACCGGGATGAAGCAAGACGAAGATGAAGCAACATGTTCATTGTTGAAAATGGTGTAGAGAAATAGCTAGGAGCAAACAGGTCTGATTAGTGTCAATTTCGTGCTTTCATTTCTCTGTTGACATCGTTACAAAATGGCAGTCAGTTCATTGTTAGCTTGCACAATTACCACCCGAAATGCCATATAGTATAATTCTGTAAATACGACCCTTTTGGTTATATGAAGGATAAATATCAGTTATTTCTTTCATTACTGTATATTGATGAAATTAAAGGAAGTAACAGTCTATACTAATACCTTTGATTAATATAAAATATCTCTTTAGTTCCTGGGCATATACAATAAATGTTACTTACTAAATGCTTTTTCAGTCTCTTCATTAAAAGCAGCTATATAATTATTTTCCTTCACATATTTGAGATGATTGTTTTAAACTGAGACCTTAAGTGGCTGAAATAGGCTTAAATACAATCTATTGATCACATCAGTTACTTGATATAAGCCATATTTAACATGCTTTTCTTAATTTTTATATGATAGTTGCAACTGTTACAGAATAATAACTTTAGATTTTGTCATTGAGAAAATTTATCTTTAGAAAATGGGCAATTTTATGTGCTGGTATATGTAGTAGAATAATTCAACGTGAAAGAATTGTTTCATCTGAAATATTAACATTTATTATTATGTAACATTTTAGGTTATTTAATTTGTTCTTTTCGTCATAACAGAGAGCCCATGTAAATTCATTCAGAATGTTGCTATTGGATTGTCATGCATAAATTATGAAAAAGATACAACAGTTTTACTCATGCAACTTTCGGAAAAGTAATATTTTGTGTGATGTTTGTATATGTGTCCTAATGTCAAATATGCACTCTTCTAACATAAAATGTTTGTAGTCTTATGTATAATTTGAATTTTCACTTATTTCACTATCAGAAATAATGCTAAGGACGTGAAATGTATCATACTAAAATACTTCCATGTTTCTTATCGTTAGTGGTTATGTATTAGTGAGTTTGGAACAGGATAAAGAGAAATTTACTTTTTAATAGTTCGTAATTGTAGATTGCCACTTGTGCTCAAGAAAACTATTACTGGAACATAAATCAACTTTGAACATACTCTTCATCTGATGCTTATTATAGTCTTAGAATTCTCTCTTATCATATATGATCCAAGGAATAATACTGCCTGGTTGGCATTGTATGAATATAATGTAAATCGATTTTATACTTAATATATCAATAGTGGATATAAGGGATGTTGGTTCGTTTCAGTAATTGAAAATTTGCAGGCAACAGGTGAGCAATAGAAGATTCTAAATGATTGTTTCAAAACTTCTACTACCTGGTGTCTGGAAAAAAAAAAAAAAAACTATAGGAGATATATATACTACAATCACTCTTTCCCTTATTCTTCTGTTTGATGCATATAATTTAATTTTTTATTATTTTAAAATAAAGTAAACTGGTAGGTTAAAGTCGTCCAGTTAATATCAGTTCTCTTAATAAAAAGTAATTAACATAGTTGTTGTAGTTCTTTAAGCTGTAGTACAAATTGAGACTTAGTATTTTTTTATTAAAAAGGTTAATATTTTGTTTTTATCTGTGTGGTATATATGTATTGAAATATTTTAAATTTATAAATTGTGAATTTCTTAGGAAAAAACGTAGTTATCTGTATAAATATATTAACATAATAATTATTAATACATAATTTACTACATCTTTTTTTATGAGTCTGATGTTCGCTTTAGCAAATAGTATTCAGTCTGTGAGATGTTTCATAGACGAAATTAGTTCATTAGACTTGGCTAAGTTTATGCACATGTCAGCATTTTATAGACACTACTGACATCAGATCTTTGTATAAGCCTGTGGCAACTCGTCATCAGATTGTAATTTGCCAACAGGTTGGAAAAGTGAACCTTACTGTACTACTAACTGCCTGGAGTAAGAAGTACAAAAGAACAAAATTAATTTCAGAGATCTTTGAGATTGAAATTTCTTTAAACACTTAAGAATAGTGTTAAAATAATTATCATTTAAATAATAGTTTTATATTTTACAGTTTGTATATATTCAAGTTAGGTGTCGTCCTTGCAACAGTTTTTATTTCTAACATCTCTTCTATGGAATGCAATGAAATATTTTGTTATAATAAACTGAATACCAGATTCATTTTTATTGTCATTTACAAATAAATGCTTAACACAACACGAATGTGACAAATAAGTCATACTGTAATCACTTATGTTACATGAAGACATAAGAACATGCTTAAAAATAATTGTTAGATTGCATTGAAGTAGCAACATAGCCACACCCGAGTTGAAGCCATGTCGTCAGATTCTAGAACTGTAATCTGTTAACAAGACCAGCAGCAAGTGTAGCAGTTGACTGAAACTGTTCCATGAGACACTCATGGTCTTCAACTCATTTCTTCAGATTCGCTAAAACCACTACTTTCACCATCTTCCTCGATGATCCTGCATTTTACTGTCCTACAGTTGCTATATTTTTCAGCTTACAGCCAAATGCCCCAGCAATTGATAACAGAATTTGAGATAAATTAGGAGCTGAATTCTTTACCGTTAAACAGTCTATCAGTTTTTATCTCCTAGCTCAACTTCACACCTGTTACCAATTGGTCAGCAAATTTAAATTCGAATCTAATTTCTTCGGCACAAAGGTGAAGAATATGCACGCAACACGTTGAATGTAGAAGTTTGCTACAAACACACAGCAACAGCTCTCATGTAAGGAGCACTGTCAGATATTAAGGCAACCACTTTATTTCTATGAGCCCTAACCCTTCCCATAGCATCAAAAATAGTTTCTATGATTACATCTGCATTGCACCATTTAACTATATTAATTTTAATCACCAGGTTCACCAAGAAGCACCATAAGGATACTCACTAGTTTATGATATTTTGCATCACTTATTTGTTCACTGCCACATACACATCTTTGCCTTCTACGTTTGATCGACTATCATTTAAATGGAAGGAATGGTAGACAGGAAAAAATTTCGGGGCAGAAGATATCAAATGATAGACAACATTACCTAAGATATATGGATTGTATGCAGAGACTAAGAGGAAGATGGAAAATAGGAAAGATTGGAGAATGCTGAGTTTGCAGTAAAAGACCTGTCCTTGGGCAGAAAACTATGAATGAATGAATCATTTAAATTGTCTTCTCAACAAGCGACCAGATTTTTCCTTATAATTGTTTCATATGGAACGGTTTAACATTAGTTAATGTTGCTATCCAGTTTCGAAACATGAAGAGGTATTCCAACCACTTTTACCTTTTTCTTCATTCTTTTCTGCCAGGTTGTCATGGTTTCCACTATCTGATCATTTTCTTCCTTTACTAGTTGCTGGAGTATCCTGGTTAGTTTCGTTATATCCATGTTTTCTTGTGTAATGCTTAGCACTTTGAACATGTCCTGGCACCATAGACATCTTGTCAAAATTAATAATATGAGAACATTGGCAGCAAAATAATGATCAACACTGAATTGGTCGAGAAGAAACTCCCGAATTCTTTAGTTTGCGTGGACAATAAAATTAATATTGAAATTTTTATGTTCAGATTAGAGGAGACAGGAGCTGACTGAATAAACTTACAGTAGTTAGTAAGTTATAGCAGCAAACAGAGCTATTCATTGTCGTTGGCAAACGTTCAAATTATGCTACTTTGTTGACGCCACCCTTGTATTCTTCTTAGATTTTTCAATGTAATGACTCTGGAAACTTAAATAAAATTTAAATAATAGCTAACAATTATCATTGTTTTATACTTTCGACTAAGAACAAGAATGACTATAGTCTTATTTTTTGCGGATTGTGCTTTATGCTTTATTTTTTTAAATTATGCTTTATTGTGATTTCAAAATCTGCGTTTTTCAGGCCTATGATAGTTTACAATACCTTTAAGTGTATCAAGTGTGTGATATGTGGTACTGGTACCAACCATTGGTCCAGTATGACATTGTGCTTTTTATGCTTTATGGTTGTCTTGGTAATCAACCTCACTTCATAATTTAAGTCAGCAAAGTTTAATATTCTGGTTCATTTTCAGTAAATGAAGCTGGTAAAACATTATATGTAACTTATAACTTGTTAGATATTCTTAGTGCTTCAACACAGACGTAAATTACACAGATGAGAAAGAATGTACTGTAACTATTTTTTACTGCAGATGAAACAACTTTATCTTTGCAAGCTGCAGCATGAGGGCCAATACATGTAGCACGGCTTATGGCATGAGCTATATAATTATTATAATAAACACTGGAAAACAACTGTGATGATGGCCCATGTGCATAAACTGGTACATCTTCTCCACCGTGTGACTCAGAAGAAAGGTAAATAGGAGAAAAATGACGATAGTAAATATTTTTTCTTTCCGAACCTGAATTATTCAAATCTCTCCATATATTTGAATCAGAATTATTTAATCTGTGATACATATATCCTGGACCATTTGCATAAGTTAATGTCTCATATACTGCTTTTTCATTATTACTTGTGCCCAGAATATCATTGCCACGTTTGGGATATCCATTGAGAGTAATAGAATGAGAATGATCAGCAGTAACAATAATGAGTGTATGTTTTTTATCTGTCATTGATATAGCCGCTGCAATAGCTTCTTCAAATTCCAACGTCTCTTCTAGGGCAAGCATGGCATAATTCTCGTGGTGAGCATGATCAATTCTCCCTCCTTCAACCATAAGAACAAAACCATTTGGATTTTTCATGAGAATGTTAATAGCTTGGATAGTCATGTCAGCAAGAGAAGGTTGGTTTGTAGATTGGTTTTGTCTTTCTCCAGCATATAAAATATGATCAGAACTAAATAGACCGAGTAAATATTCTGTTTTCACCAGATCTATATTTAAGAGCTGTTGTTTTGTTAATACAAATATGCTATTATTTTTCTCCCTCTTCCATTCTTCAGCAAGATTTCTTCCATCTGTCCGGTTGCATTGTATTCGTCCTTTTGTGTCAGGCACACCAAATTGGCTTGCCCCACCACCGAGAATTACTTTAAAATTTCTACCTGGATCATCTTCAACTAGCTGCAAAGCAATGTCTTTTACACATTTCTTAAAAGTGAGTGGAATTTGGCTATCACATTCCCAATTTCTGTTGTTAGTGTGTGCATATAATCCTGCAGGAGTAGCATGAGTCACTCTAGTTGTTGTCACAAACCCCGTGTCTTTACCAGCGTCTTGTGCCCAAGCCATTATAGAGGAAATTTTACTTCTGTCATTAACAGATTTGTCACATTTATTGTAAGTAGCTTTGGCATCTAATCCCAGTATTTGAAAATTAGTTTTGACACCAGTGAACATAGCTGTGGCCGAAGCTGCAGAATCTGTCACTTGCTTGTCTACTGCAAATGTTTTTGAAAGCCCAACAGTTGGAAATTTTTCAAAGCATAGGTGTCCACTTTCACCTGAATCTCCATTTTTTTGGCCTTTGTAAATTCTGGCAGATGTTATAGTTGACATTCCCATTCCATCCCCAACAAAAATTATTACACTTCGTGCCAGCTCTGATTTTTGTTGCTGTAGGATTTCATTCAGTTGTTTCTCTCCTTCATTCATCCAGTACTCGGCATCTTCATTTATGCTGTCTCCTACAGCCATTGCGAAGAGTAAGATTATTTTAAAACTGAATTCCATATCTGAATAAAATGCTGCAAATAAACAAAAATGCAATTATTATTACTGAAATGAAATAGTAATAGTACAGTATATTGGGTTAGTCATGGCATTAATCACATTGGAGTCCTGGATTCTTATGATTTTTCTTAAAATATTTGTGACGAATTTATTAGAAGTGCATTCATGAGAAACACGTTTGCAGCATGCAGTGCTGCATAAGGGTGAGTCCACGTCCTTTTTATCTATTTTTATTTTAGAAACAAGTCCAGTCTCCAAGTTAAAAATGTTTACATAACTATAAACCTATTTATATTAATTACAGCTGGGTAATTATGCTGAACAACTACGCACAAAATAATGCTGAGATTTTTTTATGTAGGCCTAGTTAGGAGAGAATCTTAATAAAATGAAGATTTTTATTTTATTTGATGGTCACAATTGGTACCAGTATTCACAAAATTTAATAGTTAAACTTTCTCAACTAGGTGTTCTAAAACAAAGAATAAAGAATGTTAAACAGTAACATTTAAATGGCAACAAGAAATGATTTACATAAATTTAAATTTAAAAAATTTACCTGCAAGTAAATTAGATACAGGATGGAAGTGAAATAATCCTGCAGATTGAAAGGGACGATAGAATACACTTAAATGAATAGAAAACCTATATTACGTTTTGTGATTAAATGCACGGTTAATTAGAAAATTAAGTTGGAAATTTCAGCAGTCTGACAACATCACTGCTAACACATGGCTCTTTCTTCTCGTAATAGAGATGTAAGAGTTCAACGAACTCAGGTCTGTCTGTCTTATTGAACTACCTCCCATCTCCTTTCTCACTACAATTTTGCAAGCTGGGCACGTTGATCATTGGCTTTAAATTAGTGGTTTTCAAACAACATTACAAGAAAACCATTCACGCTATTGAAATATGCCAGAAGGATAAATTATTATTTATTAGATTTTCTATCGATATGGACAAAAATCACGATCCTACTTGCAATAGTTACCAAATAAGAGGTTGTTAAACATTTGGGGGGGGGGGACATTTTTTTCTGAGAGAACTATAGCCTTTCCACCAATGTGGTATTAACTTTTTTGTTACATATAGCTAGGAACCAGATTTATAGGTTTTTACCTATTTGTTTTTCTTTACTTCTAAACTCATAATTTCTCAGATAACTTTCCGAATTATGATCATAAAAATCTTATATGTAAATTCTGATGAACCTAAAAAAACCTAAATTGGACTTAAAAAAAAAAAAACATAATTAATAAATATGTATTTTTACACATTTACTGCGTTTTATATAAATATATTTAGAAGTTTCAATAGACTACATCTTATGATTTTTATTTTCTTCTGCACAGGAGAAAGCGACCCAATCTGCGGTCTTTAACCCCTCAGTTTTTTGTTGTTTTGGATAAAATGGTTAACAGGGAATTCTGTCTTTCTTTGCATAGCGGACCGTCCTTCAGAGGCTTCACCCTCTCAAGGGCATTGATCGGGACTGTAAGTATTTTGGAATTTCTACTGATCGCAGATATGGTATGCCAGTAGAAGAGTATGAAGTGACTGAACTTTCTCTTGAGATGAATGATCTGCGAAAAAGTCGCATTGTTGAAATTCGTTAAGTTTTCAGGCATATTCTCTGATATAAGTCTGATCTTGCATGTGCGGCTATTAGCTGTGAACCTTTCTGAGATCTCTGTGAGTCTGTCTTATTCTGGTGTTTCTGGCGTTAACATTGAATTTTTATATTTTGTGTTTTGTTAAGCTATGCCAAAACAAGTGAAATCTCACTTATTAAGACAGTGGGTTGGAAATGATTCCCTCTTTATCACTGAGAGAAAAGTTATGTTATTTAAAATTGACTGTAAGTGTACATTTTTTTACAATCAGAGAAATTTTGCAACTCCTTTCACAGTATGGACAAAAAAACCTATTTCACATATTCCAATAACCAAAAATGGACTTCTCAAAACCTAAAAATCCGATCCCTACATATAACATACAAATCATTCTTAGATCTCCATTTTGTTATTTTTAGCATTTTATATGCCTACTATCCATAATCATATCAATATTCTGAAAAATAATACCATGACACATGTTATAATGCTTCATCAATGGAAGAAGGAACAAGAGAAAGTATTTTATAAAGTTTCCCATAAATTACCTGTCTGAACTCATCAATTTCAGAAAAAAAAATCTCAAAATTATTATAATTTTCTTTAAGGCTTTTTCTTATAAATCACCTTCCCCCCAAGAACCAAATTCTGTCTGCGCCACTGTTATTATTATTATTATTATTAATATTATTATTATTATTATTATTATTATTATTATTATTATTATTCCTCTGATTGAGGTTATGGCTGATATGTATATCTGTCAGAGGAAGAATAATTGTTTGCATGCATCTGAAGTCTGATTAGTGTAAATGTAGGTAATCGGTGATGTATGCAATGGAGGGGAAAAAAGGGACTGGCCACTCTACATCATTATCTCCTGGCTTTGTTGCCTCATAAGTGATGTCTTGTTGGTATCACTTGTGAGGTTCAGACCTGTCTTTGGACAGTTGACTAAACAAACTACTACTAATACTACTACTACTACTGCTGATGCTGCCACCACTGCTGCCAACCAATGGATATGTTATATGGAATGAAAATGGTGGTGAAAATTAAAAAAAAAATGACGAAGATGGCAGTGATGAAAATGTTGTAGAAGAAAAAGACAATATTCCAAGTGTTACTGAAGTGATATCTCATGTAAATAATATGTCTTGGTTGGAAAGGCAAAGTGAACCAAACAATGATCGTCTCCTCTATCTTGCTAATATAAAATAATATACAGAGAAGAAATGCAGTGAGTTAGTCTGCCAAACAAAACTTACGGACTTCTTTAAGTCAGTGTTAAACCATGAGCGTTTATAAATAGTGCAACAGAGAAATGAACTATTGCTAAAAACAATACAATAACACGTTTTATGGAATAAGCTGCATAACTAGTGAGTGTCTAGTTTATATTACAATATGTGTTACATTATTTAAATTCATGTATAGAGTTATAGTGTATTAAATTACCAGCTTTCGTAACAGGCCATATGGCCTAATACTTGAAGGGAAGAAGAAGAAGAAGAAGAAGAAGAAGAAGAAGAAGAATTACCGGCTTTACCCATCTCCATGTGACTTGTCATTTCCTTAACACATGGACTATAATTACTTAAGATATATTGCAGTTCAGCTATAATGCTGAAAGTAGCTCCCCCTGCTATATCGGGCTTTTGCTGTATTTTGAACATTTTTAACTTACATGTAAATTCTAGCCCTGCTTATCACCATGGCTACTTTATTTTGGTTCCTTACAATATGGCGTACGCATTTTCAATTGGCTTCAAATAAGTTCTTTGTTCCAAGATAATTTCTTTGGGATCAAGATCTAATTTTTATGTTTCCCCATCTCGTATGTTTGTTGCTAATAAATCCAGTTGCTGTTATGATTATAGGGATGAATTTTATGAACTGAAGTTTGTGTATGACTTTATTTTCAATTGAGAATGGAATGTAATTCGATATGTCATTGGCTAGACTTACATTTATAATAGATATTCGACTTTAATGTATTGATGTTCTGATCTGGAAAGTAGGCAATATTCATTATAAAGATAGGTCATTTAGATAAATGTACTATAAAATATCTGATTTATTTATTAAAGTATCTACCTAGTTTGTTTGTAATAGTGTGCTATAAAATAGTCTGTAATACTGATTTTTTGTTGTTTACTACTAAGCCTACTGTTACTACTACTACTGCCATAGGCACCAACTTGTAAAATTTATTGGGGGTACTCACTCAGAAAAGGTAAACTACATTCACGTTTTTAATATAATTTATGTTGAAACTGTCGAAAGATCTTCTCCATAACAACAAACGACATTGTTAATTGGTAAACATAAACACTCTATTCATAGTTTGTTTAATCAATAATTATTTCATTATTAACAACACTACCATTTTTCAAGAAGATTAATAAAATCTTAACATGTTGTACCACAGAAGGGTGGTCCTTTTGCGAATTACGTTTTCATAGCATATATCTGCCTGCGAATTTCATTTCTCGTGATGAACTCATTTGCTATTTAATCCAAATCTAAATCCAGAGCTTCCCAGTGAGAATGAATGACATCATTCAATTGCTATTGACCCATGGTAGACCTAGTGTAGGATTTAAGTCTATGGAGAGAGGAGAATGATAGCTCAGCAGTAGAGGTAGACACTTGTAGTCTATTGTAAGAACTAGTCTCATGAACTTAAGTTCTGGTAGCATGTCACGAAAAAAAAGCTTCTTTGTGAAAGGGGTCAAAAACAGTTTGAAAATCTGTGATGTGGTGCAGTTTTGATCTTGCAATATCTAATACATATCTCTGCGTAAAAGTAGACTCTCCTTGTCCAAGTCATCTCCATAAAATGAGTCCCTTGTCATCATTCAAACCACCAATTAGAAAATTCTGTGTATAAATAATATGGGTGCTCAACACCCCCAGTAATTTTGGGGGTGCTCAAAATGCAAAGCACCCCCACAGTTGGCAACTACTACTACTACTACTACTACTACTACTACTACTACTACTACTACTACTACTACTACTACTGCTGCTGCTGCTGCTGCTGCTGCTGCTGCTGCTGTTACTACTACCACTATTGCTACTACTGCTATTGCTGCTGCTACGTAGTATGTGTTCAGAAGGAAATGTACTAGCAGAGATGACGTGTTTCTTTTAAAAACGAATTACGGTATATAATAATCAGAAAGTTAAAAAAGTGGCACATTTCAGCTACAATGAAGATACACCAGAGTATGATGATTGTACAGCAAAACAATTTTAATGTTCCATTAAATTTTTCGTAAAAAGCAAAAGCTGCTGCCACTGTCTGTGTATCCAGTTTACTGTACACAATGGTTTTAGTGCGTGTAGCTTTTTCATTATGTGGAAGGTTTACAGCATTATATTTTTTGTAATTTAGTCATTATGATTCTCTGGATGGCCAAGTTCCTGAAAACTTATGTAAAATTATATTCCTTTGGTAATACAAAGCTGATTATTTGAACTTGAGTGTATTTCTGAATTGAATTCATACTAGTATTTATCTCAACAATCCATTAAATAAAGTACCAGTAGTCACTTTTTGAACACAATGTAGGAACTATGTTAAAATAAATATGCTTTCACACCTTTTTATATGTTGTGTTATGAATCTTGTAATATAGATCTACTTAGGATCTTAAGAGATTTACACAATGCATAAAAAATGTTGTATAATAGACTCATGCACACGCTATGTTGACAGTAATAATTAAGAGTTTACACATGTTATAATTTCTTTTTACCTAATTTGCTGCTGAACAATATTATCAGTATATTTTTTCCCCTCTGTCTGCACCTCACTGAATAGGTAGAAATAATTGCAGGATTACTGTCATTCACTGGCAAGGGAACTTTCCATTACGGGTTTCCTTTACTGATAGCGAACCAGTTGACCTTTCTATGTAGTGATAAGAAGTTGTCTTGGACATGCAGTCGCATTTGTTCTTGAAAGTAATAAGGAAAATTCATTTCGTTATTTCTTTCTGACATATTCATGAGCTTTAACCATGACTTTGCATGATTATATTTAGATGGGAAAATATATTTTTATAGCTTACACTTGGTGTAAATTGGATGAATGAATCACATGCTTAATGTTGTCTCATTTTGCCTACGTAAAAAATTACATAACAGTATTCATGGAAAGACCAAATATGATTGATTTGTGGTTTTTATTGGAGGTGGTTAGTGATTATCATGCTCATCATCAAAACCTAGCTTTGCGGGTTCAAGTTTGACTGAATGCTGTGGAGTTTTGAGGACAGTAGGTTAGCCTCCTTTAGAAGGAAAGTGAAGCTGAGTTTCTTGGTTTAAAAGTGATGCGTGAAATAATTTGCTGAATAAGAGGTCTTGCCATTTTATCTTCAAATTAAAATTGACTCTGCCATTTATACCCTCATTTTCATTGGATGTGAAGAATTTTGCTTTTTAGATGCCTCATACATCAGAAGGGCGGCACTGCTACTTACAGACCTGTTACTAAATCTACATATTACTCTGTGAAAAGATTTATTAAATCTACATACTTAGACTTCAACAAACAAAATTTGATAACACAATTCCTGGGAAAAAATGAAACTCCCTGCATCAAAATCCACAGTTAATTCCCGATTTACCACGAAAATCGTCTGTAGCTGCATTTAGATTGGCAATAGGCCATGATTGTTTGGCCAAACACCTGCATAGAATTTGAATAGATCAGTCCCCTAACTGTCCATTGTGCAACTCAAACCAAGAAATGGATTCGGAACACCTCAAAATCTGTGCTTCAGTGGCTGGTCATAATAATATCTTTGAAAAATATTGGAGTGCAAGAGATCAAATGACTTTATTGTCAAATGCCTGGCATTAGAAAATAACAACAACAACAATAACAACATCAGAATTGGAATTCAACTCTTTCAGAGTACAAGAATTAGAAAAATTTTAACTCTTGCACACTATAAGAATTGGGAAAATTCCATCTAAAAGAGAGAGAAAGCAGTTTTGGATTGCAGGGATTGTTTCTGGTCTTGTTGCAGGTTTAATTGAATCGAGATTGAATTGTTGCTTCTCTCTGAGTAACATTTCAGTTTTATTAATTCTTTCTGAGCAGTGATTTGTTTACAACTCAGCACAGCAGCGACACAATTCATTTCCATTCAGTCCGGCCAAGTGTGGTAATTGTTCTTCTACCTAACAAACGATCAGAATTCTCATTTGTTTCTCATATTGCCTTATTAACTTCATACGATGTTCATCCAGGAAGTAAGTTCCAATGGTCGATAAAGAAAACTAAAACATCAATAAGGAAGAAATATTTATTGCACTATTTACATAGATTCACTGGCAACTTCTCAACACTGTCACCACCGTTATTTAGGCATTTATCGTATCTTTACACCAACATTTGTATGCCCGTGTCATAGGAGTTTGGAGCCATGAAGTGACTGCTGTCTGTACCTCAGTGTTATGGGAAAATTTTCCTGTCAGGAAGCACTTCATGACACAGAAGAGATGGAAAGATACTTGGCGCGAGGTTGGGGCTGTAGGTTGGATGGTCAAAGATCTCCAATCCAAACTGAAGCAACAGATTCCTTGTGACATTGGCTGAGTGGGGTCGTAGATTTTCGTGCAAAAGTGTAATGCCTCTTGTCAGCATTCCGAGTCTCTTGTTCTAGATTGCTCTGTCTGACAATACTGCTCAGTATTAATGGTTGGAAATTAAATTTTATCGTTGTCTTTCTTCTTGGCACGATAGCTTTCAGTTGCTGGAAAATCTTCTTATGTGGTAGACATTAGTCTGTAGTTGACTGTGACCTGTGTTAAATAATGCACATCTATACTAATAATAAAACTGTAACCAAAATTTTTCTGGTAATGTTTTATTTTCCAAAAATAATTGGTGTTAACATGTATGATATAATTATCCTGACACCGAAAATAGCATTTTTGAAATTTTTGTTTGTATTTCTGTTTGTCTGTACGAGTATGTTGTTACCTTTCACGCGATGATGACTGAACTGATTTCTTTGAAAATTAGTATGTAAGATAGACTTAAGTTAGTTCCCACTTAGATTTTAGACTATATGACATTCAAAATACTTTCTTTAAAAGAGGGATTATAAGGGGGCCTAAAAGCAATAAATCGAAATATCTCGCTCATTATTGATTTTTTTAGAGAAATGTTACATTACAAAAATTATATATATATATATATATATATATATATATTAAAATAACAGTGTATTTTGTCGGTGCTGCCTCAATCAGACTAATATGATGAAGTGAAAAGAAATGACTTTGTATTTATATTTTAAGGCGGCTTGCATAACAAACGGAAGATATTCATTTAACACTATATATATAAGTACTCTATAATAGGCATATATAAATGTTTATTAATAATAATATACAGGGTGGCCAACTTAACTCTTTTACCTCCGATAGTGTGTGAAATATTTCAGATATACACAAACCGACAATTACAAGTTAAATTACATCGAAGAGGACATCTGATATATGTAATGTATTTTTTGTACATGAAATAGTTTTCAAGTTATTTGACTCGACTTTCTATTTTTAAATAGGAACCAACTATGTTTTGTATTGCAAATGATGTGTTAGCTTTGCCTAATAACAACTGGCTACTTTACTGACTGTTTTAATATCACCAGTAAGAGTAAACATAGACAATGTCTGACCAAGGATCGAAAAGAGGGAGGAAAATCCTGGTTAGAGTTGAGCGTTAATTAAATCACAATCACAGTGTACTGTACATTTTAATACTAAGGAAATATATTGCACATGGTGAAGCTGACACATAAAATTAGTGTACAATAAAAAACAAACAATTATTCTCAAAAAACAAAACACAAAATCTCCGGTGTGCAATCAGATTTCTTACCGATGTCTTATCGTTCAATTATCCAGTACAGAACTGAAGAAATAAGGGTTGTATTGAGTAGTGTACAGTACTGTGGATGTGTTCAATCTTCAATTACGTGAACATTATGAACTAGACATAAGGAAGAGTGCATCAGACATTGTTTATTTTTACTCTTACCGGTGATATTCAGTCTGTAAAGTAGTTAGTTGTTATCAGACAGTGCTAATGCAACATTTGCAATACAACATTGTTGGTTTCCATTAAAAAAAAGATAAGTTGACTCTAATATCTTGAAAATTATTTCATGTACAAAAAATACATTACATGTATCAGAAGTCTCCTTTGATGTAATTTAAATTGTAATTGTAAGTTTTTGTATATCTGAAATATTTCACATGCTGTCGGAGGTGAAAGAGTTCAGTGAGCCACTCTATATAAAGAGATGTTTGTGTGAGATAATCTCAGAACCTACTTAACCGATTTGAAAAGTGTAGTTTCACTAGATGGACATTGGCTATATGCCATTAATGTAACTCCTGAGTGAATCGAGGACTTTGTGTATACAAATGAGCTTTAAGACAGGATTAAAACAGATCAATAGCTACGCACAGAAAATTAGATATACTGTCGAAATATTGTATTACCTTAATTATTAGTATAGATTACGTATTTGAGTAAGCCACTGTAATGTATAGGTCTACTTAAACTTTATTTGGTCCACACAAAATACTAATTTTATACATTTCAATTTCTTTTTGTCCACAGAACATAATCGCATATTTACGAGTTTTTTCGTAAAAGACGAGTCTTTTCCCTGGATCAAAAATACAATACATAGGGAGTAAAAATTAATATTTTATTGTTGAGCTCACTGGAGCTGAGTCTCTCTACGAAGTGTCACGAAATGATGTTCCTGTGCTCATCATTTACCCATATTTGTTTCCTGTGTTTTTAAAATAATATTTATGTACCATGTTCATTTTCATTTGTTTTTATTTACGTAAACAATGATGCACAGTGAGGCCAACACAGTAATTATATTCATACACAATCCACTCTATATTGACATTAGTTTGAAGTGATATATTAAGGGATGTATTTTAAGACTAATTTAGAAAACTGTTAAACGAATTATCCTTGCATCAAAAACGGATGTTCCCTGAACCAAATGTTCGTATTTTAATTATGTGCATACAATAACAATTAAGAAATATGTTAAAGGAGTTATCCTTGCACCATAATATCATATTTTAATTATTTAAAGCAGTAGTAGTGTCTGGGATTATGCAGCTAGTGCCATCTTCCCACTCCTAATCGCCACCTCATTCAGTCCAAGATATCTTCTTCTTGAAGTCCCATAGCACTGATGACCTCTCTGGTGTTCCAATACCATATTTTTCTTGGCTTACCCCGCACTCCTCTTCCATTTGGTGACCAATCAAATATCCTTTTAGGCCAGTGTTGTTGATCCATCATTTTTAGATGTCCAAACCATCATAGTGTTCTTCTTTCAATCCTTTCTAGAACCAAATTCCCAAGAAAGTGGTGTGCGGAATCTTCTGCGGACCTCTGGAAAAAGAACTAAGGAAGATACTAATGAAGTGCTTTGTGTGAAGTGTGGCATTGTATGGGGCAGAAACATAGACATTACAACGAAGTGAAGAGACTCTACTAAAAGCATTTGAAATGTGGATATGGAGAAGAAAGAAACGTGTGAAGTGTACAGACAGAATAAGAAATGAAGCTTTGCTGAAAAGAGTGGATGAAGAAAGACTGATGCTGAAAGTGATCGGGAAGAGGAAAATAAATTAGCTGGGTCACTGGCTAAGCCCATATACCATTATTTCCTGGCCAAGTTGCCTCATGAGTGGTGCCTTGTTGCTATCACTTGTGAAGTTCAGACCTGTCTTCTGACAATTGACTAAGCTACAATTACCTACTGAAGGATACACTGGAAGGAATGGTGAATGGGAGAAAAGTTCGGGGCAGAAGAAGATTTCTGATGATATACAACATTAAGATATATGGTTCATATGCACAGAATAAGAGAAAGGCAGAAGATAGGAAAGATTGGAGAATGCTGGGTTTGCAGTGAAGGACCTGCACTTGGGCAGAGAATTATGAATGGGTTCTGAATGAATGAACCCAGGAAATTGCATGAGAACAGAGGTCAAGTTTTGGGGGAAAAAATCGAAATTTGAAGTTCTGTCCCAAATAATTATTTGAAATTTTGTACATAATTTGAAATATAATTTATTGAAGAATTCTAATTGTAAGTGCTTTTTAATAAGTAATAAGTTTTATGTGTAAAACTACTTTTTTTTCTCGTTCTGCACTATTGCATAACATTATAAATACAGGGCTATTCATAAATCCGTGAAACATAAAAAATATTCATAACTGCTAAACTACACAACGAATAACAAATTACTTTACACTAGAATGAAGAGGAACTCTCCAAGTTCTGTTACATACCTCACAGATGCTCATTGTGTCCTCCTTTGCTAATACGGCATACATCCATGCGATAATCCATTTCGCCCCATACACACTCCAGCATGTTATGGTTGATCAGAGCCACAGCAGCTGTAATCCGGTGGCGAAGTTCCTGGAGATCAGATGTAAGTGGAGGCACATAGACAATATCCTTCACAAACCCCCACAAGAAAAATTCACACGGAGTTAAATCCGGTGATCGTGGTGGCCACTTCATTAACGCGTCATTTTCTCGTTCTGTGCGTCCGATCCATCTCTGTGGCAAATTTTGATCAAGATACTCTCGCACATTGTGATAGTGACAGGGTGATCCATCTTCCTGAGAGATGAAATCATTGCTGTCTCCATTCAGTTTTGTAACATGCCCAAGTAAATCATCCGAGTGATGGTGGGCTCTAGAATGAAAAATAGCCCATACACCTTCTCTTTCGAAACCACACTGAAATAAATAATAGGCAACATGTTGCGGAAACCTTAGGCGAGTCTCACACATGCTCTATGACTGCGCGGAAAATGTCAGTTCCCCATAGGCACATATTGTGCCGATTCACGTTTCCGTAGAGATGAAAAATTGCTTCGTCGCAATGAGCAAGTCAGCGAAACCGTCTACTTCAAATTTTTGACGAGGTCCTTGCATATTCCAACATACAGAACGATTGATCACGTTTAGTAAACGTCATTTTGCCATTATTGATAACTACTGCTACCTAGCGATAAATCATGGCAACTAAGAGCGAGCTTTTCTTATTAAGGAAAACTTAGAGAGTTTCTCTCTCTATCGGCATGTCAATTACCATGATATGTTGCGTACTTTATTTGTATTAAACTTTAAAATGCTTCACGGACTTATGAATAACCCTGTAAAAAAGATCGTGGTTTGACGTGTTTTATAGCTGAATATATATTATTGAGGATTGTAATGACAGTGGAGGGAGTAAGACTAACTTCCTCCACTGTAATGACTGACTTTGTTATGAATTTTCAAAGCAAATTTAGTAGGCCTATCATATATTTTTGAAAATGTAATTTGTTACACTCGACGACATTGCTGATTGCTTACAATAACAAAGGCACCATAAATAAACAGGTTGTTCAGAAGCACGCCAATGCGCGAGATTATTACCTACATACCTACCAGTAATGAGCGTTTTTGTTTTGGGTACCGGTAGGTCAGTAAATTGCCATATAATAAGACACAATATAGACAAAATATTGGGCTACGTAAGCGATAGTGGAATAAAATTAATATCAAACTTAATACAAGCTTATGAAAAATCAAGCAATGACGGGTCTCGAACACAGTAATTTTTGTTTTCTACCGGAAAGTACTACACATTATTGCTAACTGTCCTGCTTTAAACACAACGAATATAACATAAAGAAAATAAATATAGGCAACATGTTGCAGAAACATGTACAGCATGCATTTTTTTTTCTTCGCCTGTCATAATTAGGAACATTAAATCCAGACGTTTGAGATGAGCAGGATTTCCGATCTTTCTTTCGATTTCTGAAGAACAAGCCACAGTAATAATAATAATAATAATAATGATAATACTAACAGTAATGCTTTATTTTCTGGCAGAGTTAAGGCCGTGAGGCCTTCTCTTCCACTCAACCAGAGGATAAAAAGAAAATACATGATAATATATTATTGGTAGTACAACAGAAAGTTATCTAAGACAGTATCGAAACAGATAAAACATGCATAAGCCAGAGGATTATCCAACTTAAATACAGTAAGTATTTTGCCACTTTTGTAACGATTTTAAATAACAATTACACAATTATTATTATTACAATGAAATACAACATTTATATTTAGCCCTATAGTTTCCCTGCAACTCTGTAATTTCACAATTTAGTTAATTTTTCTGCTAATTTAGATCTTTCCTGAAATAAAAAAGTTAATATTTTGTTATTTTCTCGCTTATGCCGTAATGCATTGACAAACAGTGTGAAATGCAGCAAGGTCACGACACTCATATTTTCTATAAAGAGTACTGTACTGAAAATATGTGCTTCCCAAACATCAATGCTGTTGCACTGTACATTGTAATTTCAGGAGTGTATAATTCACAGTTTCTTGCATTTTTAGAGAGCAACAGGAACAATGTGAAATCCAAGTTGAAACAATGCATCCAAATTCCTACATTTGTAAATGTTTGAATGTTTTTACTGACAAATGTGTCAATGAACCAAATACCTTACTGTAATAATATCGGGCAGTTGTATACTAGCAGCATTGCGTGAATGTGAAATGTCACGGAGCTGACATCTAGCGGAGAGGTGTGGTATTATGACCACAAATATTAACATGGCGGGAATCAGACTATTGTTTAAAACGTGAGGTACTAATGTGGAATAATATATGAAACACTTAAGGAATGTTGAATAGTATGCTATTTAATGTAACATTATTTTATAACAAAGCTGCATATTATGACAAATATTGCATACTCCGTGTTACTTTCCGTAATTAATTGTTACATATTTTTTCTTTGCTTTAGTGAGAGAAAATTAATTCTGACATTAAGACTGAATTTACAATAACGCTTTATACACGCATTGCTGGCAGCTACAAAGATAAAATTGATAGTAATCTGATGCTTGTAATAATTATTAAAGGCATGTGAACAACAATAAAACTTAATTTGATAAAACCTTAAAATGCCCAATACATTTTAATTTCTATTCATTTATTAGGCCTAAATAAAAAGCTAATTATTATTATTCTATTAACACAGAAGGCATCAGGCCTATTACAGAATGTTGTTGACTCACGTTTTATGATCCCTCGGAAATCGAAAGTACGATTTGGAGCAGTTTGTATTGGTGTAATTGTAGCAGTTAACACAACACTAATTAATAAAACTATTTACTAGCTCTGCAACAATCTACATTATATTAGCTTGCTTCGCGGGTTTCAGCACACACTGTTGCCTAGGTAGCAACACTTGCGCCGTTCGCGGGCAGAACTGTTAGCTGTCCGGTTTTATTATAGTAAGGTATTTGAATGTACTAAATCAAAAGTCACTGAAAAAAGAAGAAAGAACACAAAAAAGCGCATCAAAGAATCCGAAAGCTAAAAACGTAATGCATGATAAATGTTATGCATTAGAATCAGTGATGTGAAGAACAATTTTATAACGTGTTTTTTTTAATCATTTTACATATAAGCTAAATACTGAACAAAATATAATCTTACGAGCTCTAATTTTCTCGTTCACTGACGTATATTAAATGAGTTTGAATTCCCGCCTGATTTGAGAGGTCGAGCCGCTAGGAGCGCCACATGCGAAATATCGCAAAATGTCCATAAGTCTTTGATGAAACCAAAGACGTTGTAGTTATATATGAAACATTGAAAGGAGACGAAATTATCCAATTTATAGCGCTTATTAAATTTCGTTGAGGCATCATTCAGATTGCTGTACAAGCCGAGCTGCCACCACAGTCTACTATATACAGCCGCGAAGCTCAATATGTAGTAAAAATGCAAACATGGGTAGTTGCCCACCACTAGGATCGCTACTATCGCCTCATCATCGCAGATCTCTCTCCTAGCAGCCGACAAAATATGTTACACTTTCGTTGTCGTGTTCTTTTGGAAAAAATTAACACCTTCCTTCCATTATTGAAATATTAAATGCATAAAGTTAATTTATTATTTTAATGAAGTATATTAAATTCCACCATAAAATCGAAGATACCTGCAAGAAATAAGTTAATATAATTTTTGTTTGTGCAAAACGAACTGAAATTTGCTATAATAGCTTCACTCATTCAAGATTATAGCGATAATTAACTATGAAACCAATAAATATTAATTTGCATTTCTCTTTACAACAACAATAATGGAAATATGAATTAATGGAGTAACTTACGTGTACCGGTACTTGTAGTGTAGGCTTACGTAGTTAACAAAGTGGGATGAGGTTAAGCAATAATAATAATCACACCAGAATTGGAAATAAAACGTGATCAATAAATTTTATTGTAACAGACTTTTTCTACGTCTCTAGTAAAGCAACAAATACAAATAACAACAAAATTAACAGCTATAATTAAAAACATATCCTTTGAAGAAAAAAGTAGGCCTAAGCAATAATAATCCCACCAGAACTGAAAATAAAACGTGATCAATAAATTTCATTAAAACAAACTTAATTTTTCTACGTCTTTAGTAAAATAACACATAAAAATAATAACAAAATTAATAGCTACAATTAAAAATATATCCTCTGAAAAACAAAAGTAGACCTAACCTTTATTTCTCTGGAAATTTAGCAGCCTAAGTGACAGAACTTTAACCGGTATCTAATGTCCTTTCGGTTAGACTGAAACATTTCATTGTGAAATTTAAGGATATAATGTATTCTGACAGTCACAAAGAACTTCAAATTAACAGTTTTGTTTCTGCACAGCATTCTTGTGGAAACCCAGGAACCTTTCTGAATCTTTCGGAAATCGGAAAAAGGATAACTCTGGCCTCTTTCTCTTACTGTTGCTACAATTTATATCACTACAAACGTCTCCTCTTTGTCCCATATTATTATTCCAATTATTATATTTTATCCATTAACATTTTCATTACAACCAATAACGAACATTTCACAAGCATCGATGTGAAATACGCAACGAGCTAGCACTCGATAGAAATACGACACAGTCCAAAGTCGACCATGGACTGTCTATTGTTTCTAGTTGCTAACCGCTTGGAGCGCTTTATCACGAGATTTGCAAAAAAACACCTCAAGCTTCGCGACTGTATATAGTAGACTGTGCTGCCACTCTGTCAACTCTTTCTAGCTCGTTGTTTTGATACCATGGACAGAAAGTTCGCTTACACGATCAGAAAATAGTAGGACTTTTAACGCTCGTGTACTCTTTGGATCATCCTTGGTGAACTCTGCCATCTTTTGATGAGTAATAATTAACAAAAAATCAATATATTGTACTCTTTGCTTTTAAGGTAGCAGAAGATCTAACGAATGTATGTTATTATAATAATATTGTAAAATGATTTCTCTTGTAGTCAATTGGTAGAATCTTCGATGAAGGAAAGTATTTTTTATTGATATATAAGTATAAGACGCACCGTTTCCGTCACGGCTCTAGTCTAATATTACAAGAAATATGTGAAAATAGTAGAATCCTTACAACATAATATATTGAGAAAGTCGGCTGTGAAGGTATCCAACAAAATGGCTTCCGGGGACAGCATCGATGGTATTGAAGTGGCAGAAACTTCATTTAATACGAAAGGAGATGAACGCAAAGGAGTGAAAGAAGGATACGCAGAAGAAGATGGTACGATTCAATATCCAATTCTCTTTCTATTGCATGTTTTACAAGAATAACTGTAGTTTACTTTTATTTTTCTTGGGCGATTGACGACAGGTTTTTCCGAAATCGAAATGAGTCACAGTGTTCTTGTTTTGGAGTTCATTTCGGTAAGTTAATATTTCTTCGAGTAAAAGCGTAAAGGAATAAGTCATTACATTAGGTATTCAAATTTATTCGACATTTTGCAATCATAGAGTCCTCTGTTTTGTGTGGGAGTGTATGTTTTAAAGGTTTGACAGTAGATTCCTTTGGCGTATGTAATCTGTCAAAAATCCACGTTGTTGTATAAGTAATTTGTGAACCACTGAACTTTTAAGCAATATTGTAATTTGAGAGCGGTGATGAAATTGAATTTCTGTGAGATTATAGTGTCAAATTCGGTATGCGTAATTTTTTTTTATTTATTAACTTACGTGAATGTGGGCCATCGAATAATTTGGCATGACCCCAAACAAATACGAAGTCAGATTCATTGTTTATTTTTCTGGAATTCACATTTTTGAACAAAGACAAAGAATGATGTAAATTTAGTATTTTTAGGCCTCGTTGCGTGACTACAAAACGGATGTGAAATAGGCTTGGGCCCAGGCCATACTTGTTGAAATTTCAGGCTGTACTAGCGCTGAGGTAGTTCCCTTCGTACTCCAATTATACACCTTGCATATACGAATCTGTGATAGGTTATGTTTCGTTAGTTTAATCTTTTATTATGCCTTACATATACGATCGACTGCATCTCCACAAAAAATCTTTTATAAATTCAACGATTTTTCGCTTCCGAAATCACCGGAACTACCTCAGCGCTTAGACCCGACAAATGATACTATTCAACATACTAATTTTGAAGTAATTACAACTATTTCATTATTTACTATTTCTTCCTAGCCTAATTCCATGTGTTATTTACACGACAACGGACGTATATTTTAAGGAACAAAATATGATTCATTGCTCCCTATATACTGATGTGATTCAAGCTTGGGATCGCAGTTTTCTCTAATAGTTCCGTGTAATAAGAAAAGAGTGAGATCATACAGGGTGTCTCAGGAGGAATGTAAAATACTTCAGGATAATGTAGTTTGGATTAATGTACAATATATAACCTGATATACCTATGTCCGAAATATAACTGTTGGGAAGTTATTGATGGGCGAACTTTTAAATGGAGAGAAGCATTATAGACGTATTTCTATGTTCTAGAACATCGTGATATGATATATTATTGAAAATGCTGCATCTTGTGTTGTTTCAATAGGCTACCTAAGTTTATTTCATAATTAAGTACAAACTCAGTAAGAAAATAAAATTATTACCCAAGACAAATTACTAAGGTTGCCCTTCTTATGGATTTCATGAAGTGTGAATTTATATCCGGTACCAGTTTTCTTTTCAGCCTCACTGAAACACTTGGTAGTTTGCCAGTTAACATCCTATAAACACGAGAAAACACAGCTAGATTGAACCCTTCGATTGAGAATATGTCGTCTGTTTTCCTCCTCAGCAGCCAGTGCATTGCCATCACAAAATCCATAAACAAAAAGCATGTGTGCATATTCACTATGCGAATACACAAATTAAATATCGAGTGAATGTGTATTCAAATGAATGTAGGGTAACCAGCTCTTCCGTATTTTCCAGGAACTGCTGTATTTGAGCTAAATTTTTTGATCATCCCGGCTCCATACTGATGTCCTAATCCTTCCGTATTTTTGTTTATTAATCATGATCACCAATTTTTTTAATGTAATCTAATAACTGCTAAATATATTTAGATAGGCTTATAAACTGACAATATCAATAATTTAGTATCAAGCAATACAGAAATTCTGCTCCAGTGATATTGTAATGTTGGTGTGACTGTATGCACATATGATTTTAAAGAGTTTTTTCAGCTTCAATAGCAAGATAAAATAATTTAATGTTCTGCGGCATCCTGTTAACAAATACAAACAAGTTAACACTAAGAAACATGCATATTTTGAAATGTTACTATACTCAACATTGTGACCTAACTCATATTTGTATTATAATTAAATAGACAGGTTTGTATTATTTGATATAAACCATCCCATCAGTGAAATCTGGCGTCACATTCCAAAAAATTGCGCTAAAATTTATCGTGACCAAGTCTCCCGTATTTTTGTGATCAAAAGTTTGTCACCCGAAGTGAATGTGTATTCAGTTGTGTGTTTTGTGTTGGTGTTGCGGTGCTCAGATGCTGCCACATGCAAAAGATATGGCATAATTATAGTACACTGAACTGCAAGACGTTCCAATATTTCTCCCCAACTGTTAGACTTCAGACATAGGTAGCCTTCATAAATTTAAATCGATGTAATAGGTTAACCCAAACTATAATATTCTGAAGTATTTTACATTCCCCCTCAGATATCCCGTATATATTAAAATTGATGGACTTTTTTTTTTTTTAAATTAAATGCGACTTGCACAATATGAAAGTACAAATATATTTACATCCTGGTTCTAGTTGAGTTATACGTATCATGTACAAAAAAAATATATATATATAGTACTGACCCCAATTTCACACCGAAAATAAGGGTCGAAAGTTGCTGTGAAAGTGGTGGTTGACAGAGAGGTGCAGGCAGACGGGATCGCTCGAGTGTGGTGGAAAGGAATATGAGGCAGGGAAAGGCAGCACATACGTCACATTTCCATGCATTTCCTTACTGATCACAGAGAAAAAGGAAGTTTTCGTAAGGTCAAATTAGTTGGGTTATGTTAGGCTTTTTGTATGCCTTGGAAGAAGGACACATTCTTAGACAAATGTGAGTATATTTAAGGTATACCAAACTAACCTAACCTAATACTAATTCGATCTTACAAAAAACAAGTGGATCAAGCCTGGAATGGCTGCTATGATGTGTTATCTGGTGGCAATAATATTAACTATAATCACATAGTGTTATGAGCTATGAAATTCAATATCGACAAGTGGATTGCTGTTTTATAAAGACATACTGCATGATGTGTTGAACGCATGCCAAATTAATTTCTACAGTTGTGTAATTAAATTGATCAGAGTAATGTATCTACTTTTGTTTGTAGTTTAAAAACACATAGATTTAACAGTTTTCTTTTTAAAATAAGTTCAGTTGTCTTATCAGTTATCATTGTCACTCTATAGTAACTACCTAGTTTTCCATTGTAGGCTATATTCTATTCTCCATAAGCTTATCATAGTTTCGTATTAATAAAACTTTATCGTTTACGTCTTTCAATCATGTTGTTTAGTCAACTATCTGATTGACAGGTCTGAACCTCACAAGTGATACTTAACAGGGCATCACTCATGAGGCAACTAAGCCAGGAGATAATGGGGTAGGAGGGCCAGTTTCTTTCCCCCTCCATTGCATACATCACCAACTGGCTACATATTGGGTCATTCCATGGTAACTGACGTAACGGGAGTAGCATACCCGTGAATTGCCAGTCGTGTGCTTGGTGGGAGGCCGTGCTTCTGCCGCTGAGATCCAAGTGCGCTCACACAACTTAACTTGTTAAGACTTATAATGGAGCTTCATGCACAATATCTAGTTCTCTGATGATCAATAACTGTCATTCTGTGATGCCGCGTGGCAATGCAGATGAAATCAAGCCTCGTCATAAAAAAATCGATTGGGGTTCAAGTTATTCTTTATTTACTTTTTCTAACACCTAGTTACAAAAATTATAGCCTGCGATTGTAATGTTGGGGCTGTAATTCATGACGTGATGGAATTCTGAATGGTTTTAGTTTCAGTAATTTTGTTGCCACTCCTGCAGATGCTTTAGAAATCCCTGTCTGGTTTGCTAAACATCTCAGACTTGTGTGCGCTATGCTCTAATTTCATTCAGTTTTTCTTCTGTAAGAACACTGTGCTTTTTGTCGTCTTTTTCTGTCATTTACAGAATCTATTTCATTGAATCTATTAAATAACCTTGAATTGAATTTAACGGAGGGGGGCACTATGACCCAGCACTGCGACCTTGTTCTGATCTATTGCGCTAGCTCTGGTGATGCATTCCCAAACCCACACCGACTGACCACACTAAGGTTCTCTGGTCCAGGTTTCGAGCAGGCAACCCCACTCGTCCCTAAGGCCAACCCCCTTCCATGCGTTGCCAGCTGTGGTCGGGGAATGCTATGGAATCATAATGAAATAGAGAAATGGTGATGGATTGATGCAAATGCCTAATTTGGGGAAAAATGGGAGAACCCCGGGAAAAACCTCAACTGCGACCTTGTCCGCCACAAGTGTCACTTCAATGAAAAAACCCCAGACCTGACCGGGAATCGAACCCGGGCCGCCTGCATGACAGTCTGAAGGTCTGGCCATTCAGCCACCACAGAGATATTAAATAACCTTAATATTGTTTGTGCGAGATTGTGTGTATTTGCTTGTTTTCCGCACAGAACCAATACGCGGTAAGTGTGAAATACCACATTCAGTATTCCCAACGTAACACACATCTTAACAATTTCCCTCTTCTTACCGCTTAAGCGCGACATTCATTTTACTGCTTTAGGCTTTTAACATATTATTTTTAGAGACGTTTAACATAGTAATAATTATAAATTGGAAACTTACCACTGCAATTTCACCTAAATTGCAATGTTAATTATTGTTTTTAAATATTTGCAAAAATTAAGTAAAGTCTACTACTCCACGAAACTTATTGCATTCCTGATACAAGTAACATTAAGGAAGCCATGAAAAAATGAACAAGATTCCAGATGCCGATGTTATTACTGCAATATGTTACATAAATAATATTGTTAAAATATTAAAATGAAAAATAAATCATTACATAACCTTACCGTTTGTTTTAAGTTCGCATTTATAGACTTGGGGAAAAAAAAGACACGTATATCACGGCCTGCTGGAGTATAGTAAACACAGAAAACATTTTATAGCAACAATGTTGAAGAAAGATATTTTGGTTTTCCGAAGTTGCCGTCATTAAACAGAAACCAACATGGAGATTTCATTGCAACTAATTAGAAATTGGTCTTTCAGGTATGTAATAAACAATCTTCGCACAAAATAATGTACGATAGACGAGCGGTATGTTTGTTTTCATGTTCTTGGAAATTAAAAAAGTTGAACTACGTTTCGCTTTTTCAATCTTTTCTCGACCATGAAAACGTCAACATACCGCTCCTGTAACGTATATTACTATTTTCTACAGAGTACTGGCCTGTCAGGAAATTTACGTCTGAATTTTCGCCTTGTTGAAGCACAAGATTTTCTTTTCTTTATGTACATGTTGTACCGGTATATGTAAATATTTTCCCTTAATGAATATCTGTTTACCATGACGAAACGATCTGTTCTCCATCATAGCTACAACAGAAAAGAAGCTACTTCATGAGTTACAAGAGGAAGGATTCATGAGTGAAAAGGCATTTCAGAGCCATGAAGTTGATTTCTACAGCACATGTGTGGTCTAAGCCTATATAAAAAAATGGTCACTGTTTATGCTGAAATCAGACAGTATGTCTTGGGTAAAATTGACAAATGAAGCAACATCATTATCTTGGGAAAATGTTCTTCAAACAATCCAAACTATGAATGAGACTGCTGTCATATCAAACATTGCTGAATATGATTTGTTTGATGTTAATGTTAATGTTATGTTTTATTTAACGACACTCGCAACTGCAGAGGTTATATCAGCGTCACCGGATGTGCCGGAATTTTGTCCCGCAGGAGTTCTTTCACATGCCAGTAAATCTACTGACATGAGCCTGTCGCATTTAAGCACACTTAAATGCCATCGACCTGGCCCGGGTTCGAACCCGCAACCTTGGGCATAGAAGGCCAGCGCTATACCAACTCGCCAATCAGGTCGATGATTTGTTTGATGAGGTAATGATGGTGAAAACAGATCTGCAGCACAAAGAAGACACTGAAGTGAAGGACATGCTAAAATCCAAACATTTAGATGAAATCTGGATGGATCTTTTTAAAAGTACAGAAGGAGAACTCTCAAATTTTAAGAGGATAGTGGAGTTTAGTATGTGTATTTCTGGAACAAATGCGTGTGTCGAAAAATTTTTTTCTTGCGTAAACGCTCTATGGACTGATCAGAAAAATAAATTGTCTGTAAAAACAGTAAAATGTTGTTGTAAAATCATTCTTCAGTCAGGATTGTGTTGCTTTTCATGACATGATTCTTCAAAATAAACAGTTGTTAAGTGAAATTTATTCTTCAGAGCAATATTGCGAGCCCAAGATGGATTGATTTATAAGAATATTGTGACGTGAGATTGTATTTTGTAGCTATTTCTGTAATAACTTAGTAAAAACAATTTCAAGGCAACTTACATGACTTAATGCAAATATGCTCACTAACAATTTTGTTTACTATTTGTTTACTTATGGATCGTGCACTACACTTACTCAGTTATAACTGATAAGTGTCTCGTATTTTTTTTTTCCAATATACCTGGGAACCCTATACAAGGCTGCTTAAGTCTACAGGAAAGGAATAACATAATCTTTTATCATTTGTTGGTTCAGGAATCTTGAATTTAGCCTGATTATCTGTATCTGTGTTGCCATCTGTGTGGATGTCATTTCATCATCATTATCATCATCATCACTTGCACCACAGCCCGAGGTGGGCCTTGGCTTCTTCAAGAATCTTCCTCCAGGTATCTCTTTCCTGTGTTTTCTTTCTCCAATTTTGTCACCCATTTTAGCCAAGTTGTCCATTACACCATCCAGCCATCTCAATGCTGTTCGCCCAGATTTTCTTTGTTCCCATGTCTCTCTGAAAAAAAGTTTTTTTGGGAATGTCTTTGTCATTCATCCTCATTAGATGAATATGTCATTTAGGGTCTAAATTTTTTAGTAACATCTTTGTGATTCAGAAACTGAATTCTAAGACTTTTATTCTCCACAGACATAAACTGGCCAACGTGGTGTGCTCTTGTATTTTTTGTACAATACTTAACAATAACCCGATTCCCTCCTTTCAGCACTTTTGTACATGGTACTACTTCAGTGTTTTCAATCTTTTCTTCTCTTTGCAGTTTTTCAATTTTTCTGGCTTCCTCATTTTTGAAGTTAAAGGCAATGTCATTTTCACTGCCAACATAAGGCAAACACGTAATGGTGTATGGTGCAACAGCTTAAAAATAGTGATTACTTCTTGTGTCAGGAAAGTTCATAATTATCTGCTCCTCAGGAGACTATGTATCATCTAGACCTTTAATGTCTGCTGCATTATTTTCTTGCTTTGGCAGCCACACATATATCCATCTCTCGACAGCTCCACCTGGACCATCTATTGGTCCTTTTCCATGAGCAGTTTCTGAGAAAGTCGAAGTAGCTGGCATTTTATGTGTAATAATAGTAGAAATGCTCACAAGTGTGCAAAGTCGAATTTGCATTAATCTTATTCTTATTCACCATATTCTGAAATGGATATTTTTCTTTCTTTATGGTATGTATCACATTTGTTTTTGCACAATTTACACACACAATTTTCGTCTGGTGTACGGAACTTTGTTTCTTGGTACAGTTTGTGGTGGTACCCATGCACTGCTAGTTTGGTGACATTGTGCCTCGTCTGTTAGTTCCAACTTCCATCTTGGTCTTGTAATATAGAACTCCTCCTGTATTTCATTCCTCTTTCTATTTCTCTTGGCTAGAAGTTCCTTGTAGGCTCTGATATGTGGCATAATAAAGTGAATCGTAGTTTCTGTACCAAGAAAGATTCTCTCACAAATTAAATTTGCGTCCCGTGAATGCAAGAGACGAGTGCTATTAGTTCTAATTGTTAGTATACAACCTACTGTTTCGTCTGTGAGTGAGGTCATGTTACAAGAGATAATGCAATGAGTGAGGTAATATATATATAATGTGTATAAGAAATAGGGTATATAATATTAACACTTTCAGAGTATTTATACGGGTACAACACTTTCAGCACCTCCTATACACATGTATTCACCAGTATCTCATACAACTCGCTGGCACGAACAGTAAACACCTCTTCATCAGCTCAGTATTTCTTCATAGATCACAAAGGCCAGAGGGAGAGGGAACGGTGATTCACATTCTTTCCAGATGCAGATTTAACTTGGGCATGTAGTACATACACGAATTTGGACTGTGGGAACTGTGGTATGCATAGAATTCTTTTGATGTATGTGGCTTTTACATTTTCTCAGATTTTGAGATCTCTTTTCTTCATATACTCCCACGTGACCTGGATTCCATATATTATGTTAATATTGGGATGATTTTTGCCCTGAAAAAAATCATTGCGGTTTCTAAAGACAATGCCTGCAGATGTTTTATTTTGCTGATGAACCGATGGCCGCCACTGCTCTTCCCTTGTATGTATTGCAAAAGTCTTCCCTGTGGTTTGGAAGGTGACTCCAAGGTAGGGCCTACTTGAAATTGTTCGTTATATATTCAGGTGGTATGCTCCATGAGTTATTCTATCTTGTGTCGATAATCTGTCGCCTTTGCAGAAGATCATTTGTAAGGTTTGTGGTTCGAGTGTATAACATAATCTCTTCTAATTAGGTCAAATGTTTTTGTATAGCAGAGCAGATGTAAGCAACCCCTTCCATTAAAATAAAGTTCAATAGACCAGCAATTTTGTAAATATCATATACCTTTCGTAACTAAGATCATACAATGAACCTAATGAGAACTAATTTTAGATTGAAGTTCATTTTTTAATATGGCCATTACAAAAATAGAATAAAAAAGTTTCGTTTGGCATAAACTGTGACTTGGCAATGATCTAGCCAGTTACTGCCGAGTTTATTAGGTCATGTTTGATTACTACTCTGGACTAAGTTTAATGCAATTAAATTGTTTTAGTGTAATCGTGTTTGCAATACATCCAAGTTATCATTGTAGAGGATGTCGAAATGATCCACACTATGTATACCACTTCAGATTTTCACATTACACCATTCTTTCCCCTATGGTGCGTTTAAATACACTGGGCCCTTGGTTTAATTTCAAAGGAGAAAAATAGCGATATGATCTGCATTCAAACAAAACTGTCCATTTCAAAACGGCAATGACAGCAGTGGTAGAGCTTGTGGTAGTAATGATCTTACATTACATGCCGCTTATTCAGAAGCAAATATGGATAATGTATTTTTCCTACAAATTTTAAGAAGGATATGAACATTTCCAAATACTATAATGTCTCGTATTTCCTGGTCTCAAAGTTTTGAGATTCTTGTTATAAACTTTTTAAAACCTTCGAGATACATAACTAAAAGGTCCAATGAAACTGGCACAAACTCAACTTTACGTTCTACATCAGGTTTATATAAATTGCTAGTTTCTTATATTTATATTCACATTCATTATTCTTAACTTATTATATTTGTATTATATTATTATTATTATTACTACTACTACTACTACTACTACTACTACTACTACTATTACTTACAAATGGCTTTTAAGGAACCCGCAGGTTCATTGCCACCCTCACATAAGCCCACCATCAGTCCCTATCTTGTGCAAGATTAATCCAGTCTCTATCATATCCCACCTCCCTCAAATCTATTTTAATATTATCCTCCCATCTACGTCTTGGCCTTCCCAAAGGTCTTTTTCCCTCTGGCCTCCCAACCACACTATATGCATTTCTGGATATGCCCATATGTGCTACATGCCCTGCCAATCTTAAATGTCTGGATTTAATATTTCCTAATTATGTCAGGTGAAGAATACAATGCATGCAGTTCTGCTCTCAAATACCCTTAATCTCTGTTCCTCAAAGTGACAGTCCAAGTTTCATTATTATTATTATTATTATTATTATTATTATTATTATTAAATGACACTGCCAAGGATAAAGGTTATTCACAGTAAGTGACAATATAGCGAATGATACCCAACATACTTAAATTTTGCATGGGTAAGAAAGGAAACGCAAACTTTTTTTTGGGACATTCAGCTTTGTTTTTTTGCTGAAGAAAGCTACAGTAGGGATACTCGACCACCATAGATGACTACATCTCTCTGATCTATCTTTATTTTCATCTCATGCTGATGTTTCATATCATAATCAATGCATATTCTGGGAATTTCGTAATTCATGAATATCTAGACATTGGTATCTAATGTTCAGTGACAGCCTAAAAGAATGGAATTTTCAACACAATATAATCACAGTCTAGTATATACAGTCGCGAAGCTCAATACGTAGTAAATATGCAAACATTAGATAGTTGCTCACCACTAGGATCGCTAATATCGCCTCATTACAGGCAATGAAAAATAGTACCGTCACAGTCTATTGTTTCTAGCACCCTCAAAACTCAAGCTTCGTGAATGTATATAGTAGACTGTGATATGACAATTAACCTGCATATGTGAAGTGGTATACATAGTGTGGATCATTTCAACATCCTCGTACAATGATAACTTGGATGTATTGCAAACAGGATTACACTAAAACAATTTAATTGCATTAAACATTAGTCCATGGTAGTAATGGTACATGACCTAATAAACTCAGCAGTAACTGGCTAGATCATTGCCAAGGCACAGTTTATGCCAACGAAACTTTGTTATTCTATTTTTGTAATGGCTATATATTTAAAAATAAACTTCAATCTAAAATTAGTTCTGATTAGGTTCATTGTACGATCTTAGTTACGAAAGGTATATGATGTTTACAAAATTGCTGGTCTAGTGAACTTTATTTTAATAGAAGAGCTTGCTTATGTCTGCTCTGCTATACAGAAACATTTGACCTAATTAGAAGAGATTACGTTATACACTCGAACCACAGAAATAAAAGAAGTTAGATATTTTTAAAACTGAAATAGTTTGATCTTAGTCGAAACAGCAGTGGATCATTTTAGTTTTCAGATTCTGAGGGATTGTCACAGTTTCTTAGGTGGCTTGTTGACAGATCATTTGAAAGAGAAAAATATGAAAATGAAGTATTACAAAGTACCCGAATAGATTGTTTTGTATCACTGTGATCATTTGTTAAATTAGCCTGTATGCTACTCGTACATAAACCATAAGACTTGACGAATTTATTCATTTAATCACATTGTCTGCACTGAAGTTTTTTTTTTTTTTTACTTCTCTCCATAGTTTATGTTGAGTCAGCTGTAAGTTAATCAGCTGGTCATTATGTAATGGTAGACCTACAATTTATTACTAATGTCGTTTCTTTCAATTGCACATTCTGTAAGAAACTCGGATACAAGATTAATATGCTGAAGAAAAGATTAAATTCATTTCTTGAGGTAGACTGATCAGGAAAAGTTTCATTTTTCTCTAGAAGTATTTTGTAATCACTCTATGAATGATAACAATATACTACGAGCTAGGCTACAGCAGTTTAATACAAAATCCTTTCATAAATATGTTAGTTCATTATATTATATTCTCACGAGCATAAAGTGTCTGCAATTGTGTAAAATAAATACATGAAACTAATTAAAACTTAAGAAATTAATATGTTAAGAAAGTAAGTGCATAATTAAGTACATAACTGAAGAAAATGAACAAATAAACATGTATAAGTAAATTAATACATTTTCCGAGCTATGAAAAAATAAATACGAGTAAGCCTAGATAAGCAAATAAATAAAAATGGGTCAAAGTGAAATAGTTTTATTTTTATTACATATAATTGAAATTACATTATAATCAGTGAAAGTAAAAGTGCACCTTCGATGTGTTGAACAGTAAGCTGTATTCTGCTCCCATACTCACATAAGAAGTTGTATCTAGGTAACTTAAAATAAAATTCTTTACTCCTTTGACCTAGTGAATGCAATGAGCCAAAATAAGAATGACTCTGGCACACAAATGCATTGTGAGTAACAGAGTGGAGAAAGCTGTTGTGTCATCACATCTTAGAAATAAGGAAGAGAAGAAGATTGTAGATTAGTCTCGCACAAACTTTGAAGACTAATTGTAGTGTCTCTATTGTGGTGGTTTTCGTCACTCTTCCTACGAAAATTGTGGGATAGAATTTTAAGAAATAAGATCAGAAATATGGATTGGCTTCGAGCAAGTAAGAAGAATTGTATTGAAAAATTAAATTTCTCTACACTAACGCACACAGACTAATAGCACTTGCACATGTATTTTGACTAATAGTACAAGACTTGAGACAGAGTATAGTTGTAGAGCACAACTGTCATTTGAGCAGACCTGGGTTCGATGTAAAAAAAAATATAATTACCTATATCTTTTATATAGTGAGTGCATATTATATTTGTGTATAAAGTGCTGTGTTTTCCCACCAGAGGCCTTGTAATACGTTCATCACAATATAGAATCTCGCACTTTGTGAATTGAATGTACGAGGGCTATTCATAAAGTAACTTCCGTTTATTTTTTACAAATCTGTGAATGACATTACAGAATTGGGTTACAATACGTATACACTCTAGTTTATTTTTCCAAATAGTTTCCAGTCACATTGAGACACTTGTCATAGCGTTTGACGAGATTTGAAATTCCGCAATCGTAGAATTCGGCCGCCTGCGACTGAAGCCAACTTACGACGCTGGTTTTCAACTCTTCGTCATCGTCAAAGCACTTCGAGCCAAGCCACGTCTTCATGTGCATGAAGAGATGGTAATTGCTAGGAGCCAAATCTGGGCTATAGGGACGGTGATCCAATACTTCCCAGTTGAACTCTTGCAGTTTGGTTGCAATACGACGCGCTGTATGCGGCCGGGCATTGTCATGCAGGAAAATCACCCGAGAGCTCAACATGCCACGATGTTTGTTTTGAATGGCCCTTTTCAATTTTGTTAGTGTGTTACAGTAACGCTCAGAGTTAATTGTGGCAATCCTCTCCAAGAACTTCACTAGCAAAATTCCTTTTCTCTCCCAGAAGACAGTTGCCATGAGTTTCCACGTGGAAAGTGTTTGACGACACTTTGTGGGTTTTTTCAGGGATTGAGTTTGGCCCCACTCCATTGATTGATGCTTTGTTTCTGCATTCACATACCGCAACCAAGTCTCATCTCCTGTCGCAATCTGATCGAGAAAAGCATCACCTTCTCTTTCGTAACGCTCAAGAAAGGACAGTGCTGCTCCCATCCGCTAAGCCTTTTGTTCCTCAGAAAGGAGTTTAAGCACCTATCTGGCAGAAAGTTTCCGGTAGCCCAAATCTTCGGTAATCACTTTGTACAGCAGAGTATGACTAATCTGTGGAAAATTGTCACTAAACTCCGACATGGTGAACCTGTGGTTTGCTCTAACCCTTTCATCAACCAAAGGAATCAGATCTGCATTCACGATACTCGGTCGACCACTTCTCTCTTCATCATAGACATTGGTTCGCCCATTTTTGAACATATGGCACCATTGTCTCACACAACCTTCACTCATTACGTCTGACCCATAAACTTCACAAAGTTGGCGATGGATTTCACTAGCTTTACAGTTTTTGGCCACAAGACATCTTATTACAGAACGTACCTCACACCAGGCGGAACTTGCGATTGCAGCACACATTTTGACAGCACGTGGCTCAGAGAGGAACAAAGACACGACCTTGACTCTACCGCTGCTCGACGCGTACTGCTTCAAGGTACACTACACCGCAAGAGTGGCGCCACTGTCTCTGTAGTTGCGCACGCTATATGAAAACGGAAGTTACTTTATGAATAGCCCTTGTAGATAATGATGATGTGTTAATTTTCATGCTTCGACTATCACTTTCAGTGAGAAATAAAATATCATGAATTTCAATATTGAAACTGATTTAGTTTTTGAGGCTTATTTTGAATAAGTGATGTATGCTGTATGGTTCGAAATTCAGTGCCTCTTTGAAGTCAGCTTAATCCTCATAGAGCAAACAGATTTGTATAGTTGTGTTACCTTATTTTTTCCACTTGTGGTAACTACAGTATACAGCATACACAATTTACTGGGATTGTGACCAGTTGTATAGCACGTATTTAGTGGGAAGATCTGACTGCTGTCTCTCATGGAAGGAGGAACGAATCAGTGATGAATGGCAGTGATTTAGGCCTAAGTCCTATACAAATAATGCACCGGTAAGAACTAATAAGAAAATGCTGTGTTGGTCTTACTTTTTATCAAAGCATATGTTGAAAATGGTGTCCACTTTCTGAATGCAATAATCACATCAGTGTAGAAAATTCTGAAACACCTTCTGCAACTCTATCCGTAATTTCACTCAGCACTCGCTTGATTTAATTCTCTAGCATGCAGTAAATCCACATCACATACCCACTTTCTGGTCGTGAAGGGGAACTTCATGAGGATTTTCAGTGCCCCAGTACATTGTATTCTGAGAGTGAACATAACCACTTAAATGGAACCAAGCTTGGGCCGTCATTGTTGTTAATTGAGATGCATTAACACTACTGTCATGAACAGATTGAAACATTCAATCACAAAAATTCGCGTGAGTTGCTGGATTCCTTTGCTATAATCAATGAACCAGTGTCTCTCTATAGTCTATAAGGATAAAAGTGCAGCATTTTCAGACTTCTTAATGCTGATCTTTGTGACATCACATTCTTGTGCTATTTGACCTGACAGTTTCCTAGGATTGACTACATCCTTGCCTGAATATCTGAGTTTCACCTCTGTCAAAACTCTCCCCCTTTGGTTTCTTCTTTTATCTAAAATGTACCCTGTTTCATATCACTTTCTAAACATTTCATTTAGGTACTGTCTTGAAGGGACTGTAGTTCTAGGGAAAGGATTTCTAAATTTACATGCGCATTTGTCATAATTTTTCTTCTTTAAGAGCTATGACTCAATAACGAATATTCGTTGTTCGACACTGTTTCATACCATTGTTGATATCTCAACTTTTGTGCGTTCAACAGGAAGTTAGAAATGATACAGGGATTCACCACCACAGCACGACAATTCGTTTTCTTCCTGTGAGTGAACAGTCAGAGAATGTAATGAGGTGAGTGCTGAGTGAAATTACAGGTAGAGAATTGCGGAAAGTGTTTCAGAATTTTCTACAGTTATGTGATTTTTTCATCCAAAAATATGGACATCATCTTAAGCATATGCTATGATAAAACGTAAGGTCAACATAATGTTTTATTACCTCATTACTGGCAAATTATTAATATGGGACATCAATTTAAATCACCGCCATTCACATGTTGCTTGTTGTACATAAAAGTAAGAATTTAGTATTTCTAGTAATTCATTTTCACACTTTATTTCAGGAAAGGGAAAGGCTTCAACTATTCCTCCAGTGGACGTAAGTATTTAAAAAAAAATTAAACAAATTCTTGGCTAAAAAACAAAGGAACTTTAACAGAATATTTTGTTTAGCTTAATGGCTATTGTAATGTACTTGTTTTCTCATAAAACTTTAAGACACAAAATGCTTTCTCTGTCAATTTGATGTACCTGTAAATGCACCTCTGTTTATCAGCAAAATGTTTCAGTCAAGTATCATATACAGACTTTGATATTTCTTCTTTCATGTAATTTTTATTTCAAAGCAACTACTTACTTATTCTAACTGTGAGTAATGAAACTTTAAGATCCGACATTTGCGAATATGGTTTATATATTTCAGATATGTATCTTCTAAATTTTTCTCCTTAGAGACAGTTGTTTATATTTTTAATTTCATTCTGAAAACCTCACTACAGTTTCATATATACAGACGGCAGCAGCTACAACAAATATGTCCAGTGGTCCAAAGACACCAACTGGCATCACACGCCACAAGTCAGAGAGGGAGCGCAAGATTGGACATCGGCGTGTTGGTGTTGGAGGAGAAATTACATACAAAAAGGTACAAAAATATACTGCTATATATGTTTTGGTAATTAATAAATATTGGCATTTTTATTGTTTGTTACACGAATGTTTTCTTTTTAGATTCAAACAACTCAAATTATGGGTTCCATTCAGCTTGGTATCCAACATGCAGTTGGTGGATTGGCATCGAAACCTGAAAGAGATCTTCTTATGCAAGATTTCATGACAGTAGAAACAACTAATTTTCCAAGTGATGGTTCCAGCCACACACCAGCTCATCATTATTCAGAATTTAGGTTCAGAACTTATGCTCCTATTGCATTCCGTTATTTCCGAGACCTTTTTGGTATACAGCCTGATGATTTTCTGGTAAGTTACGTAGATCTTAATTCCCTCTAAGTATTTTGTTACATTTGTACTATTGAGTACAAAAAGTTAGAACTTGTGTATGCAATTATCCAAGCTTATTTAATTGTGGTACAATATCGCTGCTGAACCTCCAAAATCCACTATGTGCATTGAAACAGATTTTTGAGGAGAAAGAGAAAAACGTTACAGTATCACTTTTAATTCCCTTGATTTTCAAAGTTTCTTTCGATTTAATTTCATAATTTTTTATGTAATAATTGAAATTATACCGAAAATAGCCTTGAAAATCAAGGAATTAAAAGTGATAATGTGACGATATACAGGTGGCCATAAAGTCTATCCAACATTACAACTTGTTACAAAATAAAAACTATTAAAGTTAGAGTTATGTTACTTGTGACAGATGAAAGACAAAGTTTCGAAGTTTGTAAAAAAAAAAAAAAAAAAAAAAAAATGTCGATAGGCCTACACTTCCACATGTGCACCTCTTGTCGTCCGCAAAACATCTAAGCTATATTCAACTTCATGCCATACGTTATGCAGCACTGACACTAGCAACAACGTCAGTTATCCTTCTTCTCAAAGTGTTCAGATCAGGTACACATGTTGCATATACCCTTTCCCAAAATAGACTTTTTCGTGTAGTGAGGTTATGTCTCAAAATTTCGGTCGCAAAAGCAGCATGCTGAGGGCAGTCATCTGGCTCCAAAGCTTGCGTTATCTGGACTTTATAAGCAAAATTTTTTGCACTGAGGACTGTGGGATTCCGAGTTTACGAGATGCACCGTGAGTAGACTTGGAAAGGCTTCTTTGAAATGAGTACCTCACAGTCTCAACTCTGTCTTCCATCATGGATGAACGTCCTGATCACGGACGGAAGTTTACACTTCCAGTCTCCTTAAACTTTGTGTACCAACCAACCATGCTTTTGTAATCGGGTGGTGGTCATCCATATTCCCTCCTAAAATTTCTTTGAACAGTAATTGGTGACTGTGTCTCGTAGTATCATAAAACACATGACGCCATTTTGGATTCTATCACAATGAATCTGGAATCAAAAGTAAAAAACATTAAAAACTTTAAAAGTTTATCTTTCGTCTGCCACAAGTCATACAACTCTAACTTTAATAGTTCTTTTTATAACAATTGTAATGTTGGAAAGAGTTTATGGCCACTCTGTATGACTTTCAGTATGTTAATGGACTTGTGCATGATGTGATAGTTTTTATACAAGACAGTGATGGATAGGTGTTTCTTTATTTTGTTTGTATATAGATAAATTGCAAATCAGCTAACTTCATGGGAATTACATTAATGATGGGGGGGGGCAAAAAAGAAGAGATTGGGGTGAAGGAAGGTGAGAAAAGGACAGGACAGAGAGAGAGATAGGAGGGATGGAAGAGTAAGGATAAGGAATAGCAGTGAGAAAGAGAGAGGAAAGGAGGAAAAACAAGAGATACTGTGTACGTGCACATAAAAAAACACACACACACACACACCCACGCACACACACACACACACACACACACACACCCCCCGCGCGCACACACACATTAATATTATAAGAGGCAAATAATAATGTAAATTGAAAATTATAGCATGTATTGCACTGAAAAGCAATGGAGCATGCTGGTTAAAAAAAAAAAAAAATTAAAACGAAATAAATGAAACACACACATTAAATTTTATTTATATATTATTTTCTACTGTGCTACTTATTTAGTTTTCTTTTACAAGCATAGTAAAATTTAATCCTACATGTTTCAGAATGTTTCTAATAATAATTATTTTAAAATGTTTTTTTGAAGGCTGTAGTAAAATCATATTTTGAATTTTGAAATAATTCTAATATTATGACTCAGTAAGGGTTCATTATTTGAATTGGTCTCATATTGCAGTTTGGAGGTGAATAAATTACGATATTTTGTGTGTTCTAGATTTCTATGTGTAGTGCACCCCTTAGAGAACTGTCAAATCCTGGTGCTAGTGGAAGTATTTTCTATTTGACAGAGGATGATGAATTTATAATTAAAACAGTGCAGCATAAGGAAGGTGAATTCCTTCAGAAACTTTTACCAGGTTATTATATGGTAAGTTACATTTCTCGTGAGTAAATGCCATTATTAAATGTAAGATTTAATTTTATTATAACTTAAGTGAAGACTGTTGATGGAATGTGTATAATAGATTGGAGTACGAAAGGAAGTAGCTGGGCTCATCACTGTACAAAAAACTGTCAGATTGACTTGGTGCAGTTATTAATGTGACTTTTGTTAATTATCGCTATCAAATGCATATGCTTTTTGTTAGTTGTAGATTAATATTTAATAATTTTATGTGTATTTGTTTGACAGAACCTGAATCAGAATCCTCGTACGCTGTTACCAAAGTTTTTTGGACTATATTGCTACCAATGTAATTCAAAGAATGTCAGATTAGTAGCAATGAATAATTTATTACCTTCTTCCGTAAAGTTACATCAAAAATATGATTTAAAAGGTTCTACATATAAACGCAAGGTGAGAACTATAAATTTACGTAATATTTATTAATTAAAAGTAAAATGAAGATTGTTGACATTATTCTTAAGTTTTGAAGTGCAATTCTTTATGTGAGTTTGTCTTCGAAAGGATGTAATAACATACCAAAGAATTTAAAATATGTTTGTATTGGCTCAAGATTTGGATATAACATAATATGATTTCAAAGTGTAATTGAGGGGCATTTTCACAAAACTCGTTATCTACATTTTTTTCGATTTTGAGGTTTTAATCCTTATGTTTTTGCGTCAGGAGAATCCAATGGTGCTATCAGAATTAAGCTAAAGTTTGTAAATATATCAGTAAATTGATGTTGAAATAAAAGAGATTTTTCAAAACTCGGTATCTACAGTTGTGTATGTTAGAAAACAGCTCTCTTGAAAAAAACAAGATTTTGTAGATAACGACTTTTGTGAAAACTCCCCTCAATTGTTCTCACTCCAAGTGTATGGTCTTCTCATTATTATTAATAATTTCACTATTTCGTTTTTGAAGGTGTGGTGGACACTGAACTTTCGACATTGACATCTGATCTTTTTTAACTTATAATTGACAGCTTACCATTTTAGAATGAAACTTTCTGCATGCAAATTTAAATTAATGAATTTTAATGAGAAGTATCCAATAAGTAATAAAATATGCAAAGAAAATGTTATAATCGCATATGTCGAAACCTTAAAATATCTGCAATTTAATTTTCCATTTATTGAAGAAGACATAAGTAAAAATATTCAAATTAAGTAGTGTCACAAGTGTAATAAATCAAATTTCCAACCATCTCAAGTTCAAAAATAGTCGGAATAAGGTTCTCTATAAATATTTAGCAAAGCCAGTCTTGGTTATGAGAGTGAACTGCATTGTGAGAAAAGTCGTTGTTGTTTGTTAGTGCTCAAGACTTTAATTCACTCCATTTTCTTGCAAATGTCTTGTAGTATGTTGTAAGTTGAGTAGATATATCAGATTCTATCTTCTTAATTGGTATGCACCTCATTGGATGGTTTTTTCAATATAGAGTTTGGATTCATACAAAGAGTACATTGGGCTGATAAATATATGTTTATCCTAAGTAAATGAGCAGCCAGACAGTCATGTTAGTTGAAAGATTGCAATTGATTTATTTCTTGGTAAATCTAGGATGATCCTAGTCTTTTAATAGAACGTTTCAAGGTTTATCTTCACTGTTATCGTGAAGTTATTTTTTTAATTTTGCCTGTAAAATATAGTTGATCCATAATTTTACATTATAAAAGGGAACACTTGTTAGGGGGTGTGTATAATTTTTGTTCCTTTCTTTGCCAAGGAATCTGCTATCTCATTTTCTTGGATTTCACAATGGGAAGGTATCCATTGAAATGTTATTTCTTTTTGTAGATTTCAGTGAATTTTAATAGTATTGTGAATTTAATTAATTTTGCTATTTGTAGGTTCAGTTCATGTAATTGCTTGTAGGGTTGATTTGAAATCGCTCAGTATTACCACCTTGTTAAACAATTTTAAGTAATTGGAAAGTTGTCTAAGAGTTGTCCCTGTTGCTTCCACTTCACCATCGAAGTGTGTGTTTCACTGCTGTGTTGATGTTTTTACATAAGTTGAGGGTTTAAATGAGCAAAACCAAGAACTGTGTAGTTCCTGAATGTGAACAAGTTGTAATGTCACTATACATATAAGTTGGCAACATTTGGGTACAGTCTAATAATCTAAAAGGATAGTGAGCAGTGTTCAATTATTTACCTATAATTATTCAAACCAGTGTAGTAAACCTCGCTTTAGGAATATTGGAATAAGACACTTATTGAATAATTTATATATATTGTTTTGATTCAAATATGAAGTTGCTTTTGGTTTCCTTTAATTTATAATAAATTTGTGAAGTAAATGGTAAGGTTGATTTAATACCACACATACATTAATTAATAATTTATTTTAATTTTTATGTGGTGCTGTAATTCTGTCTTACAGGCCTCGAAATCAGAAAGGCAAAAAAGCTCACCAACTTACAAGGATCTCGATTTTATTGATCATCATCCGGAAGGTATTGGACTTGAGGGAGACACATATTCAGCACTTATAAAGACTATCCAAAGGGATTGTCGAGTGAGTCTTCTGTTTCTATTGGTGTTGAAATTATTATATTAGTTAGAGGAAGTCTTAGTGTTTTCTGTGATCATAACTGATCAAAGTTGCCTGTAGTTTAGTGTCATGAAACTACCTGAGCCTGTAAAGAGCAGGAAGGATCAGCTGACATATTGTAGGTCTACTTACTAAAACCAGACATGAATAGTGGTACAGTATAGTTTTTAAGGAACATTTACGTAAATAGCACTAGCTTTAGTGTTGTGATTCAATGGAATTCAGTATATTGAATTTTTTTTTTTTGATCATGCAGTAATGATAGAGTAAACCTAGAAAGTGTGTTTTAATTGTTTTGTAGCATTTGGACTTTTCTTGATATTGTGTTTTTGGAAGTTTTTGTATGATTAGCTCTTCAAATACAATAACCATTATAATCTCTTTTACATTTGAAGATAAAGGTAATGGACAATTCCATGCAGCTTCTCTTAATATATGATTTAGTTTATGAGAATATATGTAATGTATTACAATTTTTACAAAATTAAATTTAAAAATGCCTTTTTTTTCTTCTTCTTCTTTTCTTTCAGGTTTTAGAAAGCTTCAAAATCATGGACTACAGTTTGTTAGTAGGAATTCATAATTTAGATCAGGCAGCACGAGATAAAGCGGTGAGTATTATTGTTGTGAAACTTACGCTGGTTTTCCTCAAATATCCATGTTCTACATTACTAGACGTTTTTAAAAATATATCTGTATGTGTATCTGTTGAGATTTTTGTTTGAAACTGAATGAAATTTTTATACCTTGTGCAATTAATCTATATTTATTTCTGACAGGAAGAGAAAAGCAATCCTCGTCTTGAGTCTGCAGATAGTGAAGACCAAGAAATCACAGCAGAAGATAAAGAAAGGGAGAGAGGGGCAGCTGCTCTTAATCGCTCACGGTCTATAAATAGGCAACGGTTAGTCGCTCATTCCACAGCTATGGAGAGTATTCAGGCTGAGAGTGAACCAATAGATGAAGAAGATGATGTTCCGTAAGTGAAAAACATTCAGCATGTAACTTAATAAAACTGCACCACACTTGTTCACTTGAAACAGTGCATAGGTATCAAAATTGTCATTGCTATCATCCTTTTTTTGCCCTACTCTTTCTCCTCGTTTTTTTAATCCTCCTCCTCTTTTTCTTCCTCATTTTTCTCAAGAGAAAATTCCATATTGTTGCTGTCAATCTTCATTACAATCTTTAAATCATTTTATTCTTGTCCTCTTTTACCAGTATTCTCTCTTCATGCTTTTCCTTTTCTTTCTGCTTCTTCTTTTCTTCCATTGTGGTTCTAAAATCTATTTTGATTACACTGATCTTCCTCTTTTAGATGTTCTTAAATGCTGTCCCGAGAACCAACCATTTTAGAATTTTTCATCTCCTGGTCCTCATTATTCTGTTCTTCTTAAATGTGAATCCATAATTCATTCTGAGCATGCAGACTGTAAATAATGTGACAGTCTTCTTCTGATGAGGCCTACATTTTTGGTTCCTGAAGGTCTATATTTTATAACTTGTTGGACTGTTGCTATATCTGAGGCCATTATTATCAAGAGTTCATACATTTTCTTTTTCTCTCTATAATCTTTAATCTTCTTCCCATTGTGGAAGGATTTCAGTTCTACTTTTGATTTCTTTATTTACCTCTTATTGTAAAATATAGTTTATTCAGCAATTTTTTAAAAGCTAATTTTTTCTTTTGACGTCTTCATTACATATGTATGAGGTGCCTTGAATCAAAACCCGTCAAGCCCACTGAAAGGAAAAAATAAGTTGAAGTTGCTTTCCTGTGTAACTTTGCATGGATAAGTCAATGCCGACATGATTCAAAGTTTGCTAGATTCCTTTGAAAATACTGGACAATAAATCTGAGTTAGTTTCAGTAACTGCTAGATCCAACTGAATTTTCGTCATTGTTAGTTTCAAAACCCGCTAAGTTCATTTCAGCCAATCAAATGCAAGATTGCATTGCCTAGCATTCCTCTATACTCCAGTCGGCTGTTGATTCATTTTCATTATTAAGCAGTTGTTGTTCAAACATTAATAATTCTAGATATTTCTCCCTAATAATAGTGATTGAAATCAGGATACAATGAGCAAGAGCAAAAAATAAAAACACAATGCTGATTAGAATGTGCTGTAAGTGGTTACTCACTGAAGCACAAGCAAATATTGATGAAGTTGAATTTATGTTTCCTGTAGTCAGGCACTTGTTTCTTTCTACCGATAGCGTATTCGGAGTAATTGAAAAAGAAATAATGAAAAAGGAAGTAATTACAGATCCTCAAGAATATAAGAACATAATTGGCAAACATGGAACGGTCTTTAACCTTGGAGGCAAAGACGTATCTCTTAGAGACTGGAAGAAAGGGACAGAAAAATCTTAAAACTCCGAAACAGGCACATCAAGTTCAGTCCCTGTAAAAGATTCATTTTAAGATCTGCATTGGAGGAACAAATAACAATGCAAGGTGAGGTTAACTATAAATCAGACGCAAGTGTACCAAAGGTAGTAACAAGAAAAAACAGAAGAAGAATTTCGATGGTTAATCCTGATATTCTAAGCCTTGGAGTTCCTCTGAAAGCACCTGAAATAAGAGATGTAACCAAACTTTCAAACTTTTGGAGAAACACTATTGGACTAATTGGCGAGTTTTATATTTTATGACGTTTTATGTGGAGATCATAAATTCAAATAATGTCATTAAAGGTGCTGAAAATTAAATTATTCATCTTGAAGAGAAATGTGACAAAATTGTATTAACTCCGTATTCTAAATTGAAACTGCTCTGAAGATAATAATAATAATAATAATAATAATAATAATGATAATAATAATAATAATAATAATAATAATAATAATAATAGTAATAATAATAATGGCTTTATTTAACCTGGCAGAGTTAAGGCCGTAAGGCCTTAGATGGTATTTTGTATAAAATAAAGTTAATATTTTCATATTATGATGAAGGCATATAACTACTTTCTGTTTCGTTTTCATTAGTTACATAATTTACTATGGCTAGAATTAAAATATCTTCCTCTTTTCCACATCTTCATTTGCGGAAATAATTTTCTTACTTTCAAGAGCCTCTAAATCGACTCTTGAGTTTCAAAAACAGTTAAGTCCAGATTAAATTAAAAAAAGAATGTTATTTGCCATGAAGAGGCAAGCCTGGAATTGACATGATTACATTTAATTATAGTAAACTGTTTTATAAAAGCGTTACTTATATTCCAAGAATGTTTGTTCACATAGAAAATGTTTTCTTCATTTTCCCGAGAATTTAGTTTTTTTTTAATTTGGCAGGTTTGATTCTAGATGCCTTATAGATTGAATATATCCACTTCTTACTACCATTCACTAATATTAAAGCAGTCCTCAAGTACCTCTACTGAGGAATTTAGGCATGAGTCCAGTAATTGGCTGATTGGCCTTATTCCTTCATTGGCTATCGCACTAAGAGTCACTTTATAGCATCCAATTTATTATTAGATACAAACTATGTATTCAGTCACAAAAACGATGAAAACTAATTCATAAACATTCTACTGAATATAAGCTAATTTTTTTCATAGATGTAAACTCATTTACCAGGTGACTTCTTACAATAGATGCTGGAGTTCAGTCTCCATTACATCTTTTCAGATTTATGCACAAAGTGATCTTATATTGTATGACTTCGTCCCTGAAGAAGATGGCAGAGCTAGCCGTCGAAAGCTTGGAAGCTAATCTCCAACTCACCTGGCTGAGAACCCGAGAAGAGTTATTCTGATCTTATATTTTAGTATCTTCTGTCATTCTGACTATGTTATAAGTGTTACTGCTCTGTTATCATATCATTTTCACTTTGATTCTGTTGTTTAAAATGTCATTAAATATGGAAACACCAGTGTGATACTCTCTAAGTTCAAATTAGCAGATCTTACAGTTATACATTCTTAAAGTTGTCTTACAATGCTGTGCCCCATTTTTCACATAAGACTGTTTAAAAAATTTTCTTTGTGAAATAATTGTATGCTTATTTGAATTTATATTAAATTTTATCTTTTCTGAACAATATAACTGATTTTAATACTTGCTAATATATGTACTCTCAGAAACAATAGATTAATTGCATCCTATTTCCATAATTTATGTAACTTAATCATAGGAACAATTTTGGTATATGTCAACAGACCTGGTGGTATTCCTGCACGGAATTCACGGGGTGAACGGTTACTATTATTTATTGGCATCATCGACATTCTTCAAAGTTATAGACTAAAGAAGAAACTTGAACACACGTGGAAAGCCATGATTCATGATGGGGTAAGTTTTCTCATTATTGTTTGTGTTACACTGTTGAAGTATGTAACTTACATTTCTAATATATCTTAGATTAACACAGAGTTCTGTTTTCTTACTCGTCTCAGTACAGAAAGTAATTTATTTTGTAAAGAAACTAGAAGCCATTGAATGATTGTGAGTCAAGTATGATTTTTTTTAAAGGTAGATTATTGGTAAATATGTTTCAATTTTCTGATGTAGTTGAGACATGCATTTCATACCTTTTCATTTTTGGTTACACAATTATTGCATAAAAATTACTTGGGACAGAAGGGATATATTGATGGATTTTCACAGAAATAAACATCATTTAGATTAAGGCTAGGTTTTTAATGTCCTTTGTGTTCGTTAATGTAGGAGTTATAAAAGATAAACATGACGCAGTTATTAACAGTGCTTGATGTAGTTACAATACTGTATTTTGAAATATTGTTGGAAGTGCCCAACAATAATAATATGCTCATTCAGTTAGCTGGTAGCTTCTTACAAAAAGGACTGGTGTTCGAGCCGTGAAATTGTGTGAAATGAATAGTGAACAAAATGACCATAAGGAAGATTTTCTGCAAATTCTTCTTTCTTCTGCCATTTGCAATCCATTGATGTTATCACCATTATCATTATATCTGAATAATCAGGGTAGTGTAAAATGAAAATAAAATTTTAGAATATTCACATTAAAGTGAAAGGGTTGCAGCAAAATTAAAATATTTGTGATTCATACATGTATCTTGTCGGTTCTCCTCTCATAATCCTTTTAGTTAGACTTGGTCCAGTGCTGAATACTCCTAACTTTGTACCCACAATACACCATTGAGAGAAATAACATTCATGATTGTAGTTTAAATAACATATCCTTGTAAAAATTATATTTCACTTTCATTGTGCATTAATAACTATTGTCCAAAGAAAAGAAGATCCTAAAGACAATAGGTTTTTCAAAGAAAAATATCCAAAGAAACCCAAGTCATTACCATAGCTCAGATGATAGCCAGTTGGACTCGAGATCTGTGACTATGTTCTGGTGTGGATTCGAATCCTGCTTGAGTTGCTTGAAAACTTTTCCGAGGTTTTTTCGAAACTGTGAGGCGAATTCTCGAATTCATCCTACCAAACGCCATCTAGCTATCACAAATTCCACTTACCACCACAATAAGCTTTCAGCCTGTGGTGCGTTTGGAGCAGAGAAAGAGAGATTGTTGTTTAGTAAACTGTCTGAAGACAGGTCTCAACCCCACAAGTGATACCAACAAGGCATCACTTATGAGGCAACTAGGCCAGGAGATAATGGGTTAGGGTGACAATTTCTTTCCCCCTCCATTGCATACATCGCCGATTAGCTACATATTACATTAATCAGACTTCAGATGCATACAGACAATAAATTGTTATTCCTCTGACACATATCGAAAGAGAGATAAAAAGAAAAAAAATAGGAATTGTATATATTTTTATGGTTGGATTATTTGCTGAAAATTAAAATGACTTTACTTTGAATTTTAAGGCATATATTTCTGATCAAAAAAATCTACAAAAATGCTTAATAAAGGAATAAGTATGAATACCGCTATATAATTCATGTTTATGCAATAATCAGTACTAAATGTAACTATTATAACATAATGTATGAAGTTTTATTTGGCATTTTTCAAATTTTGTATTTCAAGATTTTGTATTAACTTATTGTTATAATGTTTACAGGACACAGTTTCAGTACATCGACCTGGTTTCTATGCACAGAGATTTCAAGACTTCATGGCTAAGACTGTATTCAAAAAAATTCCGTCACGTAAGTACTACTTTCAACTTTTCACTCTTAAAAACGTTAATCTAGGTTTTTGTAAAAGACATTTTCATGTTATGGTCTTAACTCTTTGAGGCTTTCTTACTTCGAAGAAAACTTCTTGCCACTTTCAATGTAATATCTTCATAAATAAAATGGAAACATGATTTCTTCTTTTATTTGTTTGAATTTTCAGACTACCTAAAAGGGTTAAGAATTCTATCATAATTTAAGACGTTTATTATTGTTTTTCGTATTTAGGAATGCCATATGAATTAAATAATAATCTTATTATTAGGTTAAATGATCCTTGTTTATCAGCCAATCAGTGGTTCTGTTTATGTTTATGAACTGTTTGTCTAGCATTATTAGCATTATAAAAACTATAATTAATTTGTAATACCAATTTAACTTTTCTGTTTTATGTGTGAATATAGTTAGGAAAATTTCAGTGACATTATTTTTTTATTCTAATTATTTAATTTCTGAAGTGCCATTCATACATTGGTCAGTATTATTTTAGAATTTGAAAAACTGTATTTATTAGTGATTGACCTCTTTGTTATGTCCTGAAGATATTTTTAAGGAACTTTTAATGAGCTGTATATAAAATATTTATTTTACTTATGTATTTCAACTCACCATTATGTTATAAGACTGTTTGTCATTGAATTGTATTCTTAATGTATTTTATAATGATGTTCTTTTTAGATTTTATAGCAGTTTAGATTGAGGCTAGGAATAATGTTATGAAGATTTTCATTGTATTTATTACCATCATAATCATCAACGTCATCACCATAATACAGTTACTAGTTCTAGGGAATTTTCAGAGTGAATTTTTTTTATGAATATTTTTCTATTGTTAAGCTATGTTAAATCAAATTTTATTCCAGTCTCCATGTATAAGAGAATACTTTGATACTCATAGTTCTGTAGTAGAAAGACGTATATTTAATACTATTTTCTTAGTTACAATTTTAGATAATGTTTGGTCCAATTTACTTTCTGGATCCACATAATAGCCACAAGCAGTGGGATTTTGCTGTGGTGCTACAGGGTTGGTAGTCAAGCATGTGTGTGTCTGTTCCATTCTTAGATATTCATATAAAGAGCGTAGATATCTAATATTATAATGTGAGAAAGTTGTCTTCGTTTTTCATTTCGTATCTTATTTTGTAGATTACATTTTTTTTCTGTAGTCTTTTCATTATTTCAAGCTATCCAAGCTGAGTTTATTGAACTAATTTTGTGTGTATTTGGGCCACATCAGACATTTAATTAATTTTGGAGAAGGGATTACTGGTAGGCACTGTTATTTTGTCAGACGTAATTTCACACTTTTGAAATTTAAATTCTCTTTTCATGGCTTCATTTTTATATTTATTTTAATTTTTGTTCAAATTCCTAAATAAATTTGCCTTTCCCAAAAACCTCATATCCTATATGTGCTACCCATATTTAGTACAGTGGAACCTCATTGCATCATTTCTGTTATCGTCGTTTTCCCGCCTTTTTCGTCTGCTTTTTCTGGTCCCAAAAACAATTTCATAAATAATGCTATTTTTCCCTGGCTCTATCGTTCCTTGAACTTTAGTTTTATCACATTGATCATTGAAAAATTGTGGTTTCGATATAATATTTTCTCAAATGGATAGTTTGTGTTTACTTTGAAAGGATAAACTCTTTGCTCTCCGTTATTATCTTTAGACTAAGGAGATGCAGAAGAAGATTGCGAATCCGAAATTGTGCCAAACTTAATGGAGAAACACTTGTGTTGTGATACATAACATGATTTGTCATCTAAATGCAATGCGCAAGCTCTCCTGAAGAGTACAGAGAAAAAACGAACAGAGTCACAATTCTCATAAGGGTGACAACATCATTTAATTTAGTATATTATTGCAAAATTTATGTGTTTTTCTTATGAAAACTGGTAAAGGAGAATTATCACTATGGATACAGTCATCCTTTCCTACTTTTTCATTAGAAACAGAAATAAATTTTGCAGTAATATACTGAATTAGATGATATCACCCTTAAGAAAATTGTGACTGTTCATTTTTTCTCTGTACCCTTCGTGTGTTTGGTATAGTATGTTAATACGAAAAGTAGTTACTATGAAGACAGGCATTACATTCTATAAAGAAATTCATTTTTATAGTAGGCTACCTTATTGATGGTAATGCGATTTGTACACACAAGAACAATTTGGTGGTAAATAAATACTTGATAATTATGAAGTGTATTATAAAGTCTTTTTACCTAACGAATTTTGTCGATTTAATGCTGCAACACAGACTCCAATCTCCACAGTGGCAAGTGTCAATTCATTTTTTATGTCCAGTATATGTTTATATGGTTAGGCACGTTCAGGATGATATCTTTGTAGAGTTACTAAATGAGACAAGTCTCGACATTGTTTTCATGCAACATAGTATGGGTCTAAGTTGTGTTGTAATGCAACAGTATGTGATAACGAAAGCCCGCTTACTTGTAAATAGTAATATTAATTTTATGAGAATAGATATGTCGTAACTCGTCTTTATTCTGAACTTATCACGAATCTTGGAATCTTAGTTTATGGTTGTAACATCACTTTTGTCTAAATTATTAATAATCACCATCTTGCAAGGAAAACTTGCATGTAATCGTCACTAGCCAATAACAGAACACACCTGACTTGACACAATGGGGTGTGGGAGGTGATAAAATTCTACTCTTCTTTTTATCTCAGGATTGTTATCTGGAATTCACTACAGAACTCAGGCATAAAATGTGCATGAAACAAGTCATTAACTGATTATTTAAGATAGGGCTGTTAGAAATTAAATGGATCAATTATGTGGGTATTTCTCCTTTAAATTTTTGTAAGGAACAGTGGAATGCGTCTATAACACCGTGATGTCCATTATACGCGTAAATACTTGTATGGTAATTTTTTTTATGGCTTCCCTGTTTTTATCATTCATTTTTCCCTGGTCCCCTAAAAAACGATGGGTCGAGGTTTCACTGTACTGGTTCCTAATACTACTTTGATGAAATAAGAAACTGTTACAGATTTCATTCATTGTCTTACTAAGGGCCAATTTCACCAACATGTTACTAATCCACAATTAATTAATTGTAATTTAACTTAAATACGGAAGTTAAATCATATTTAATTCGTTTGCATTTCACCAAACCAACATACATTTAAAATAAAGTGAATTAATTTAATTTCCAATTAGGTCATTATGGCCTTCTGAATCATAGTAAAGTAATTTCGAAGATCAAATACCCTATCTGTAGATACTGGGCTTTATAGTGAGTTCATTGGTTATATTACAGCAATAAAATGCCATCAGAAATGGTGGTAGAAAGTGAGGAGGTTTTAACTACAATTGGTTGTTTCAACATTAGTTTTATTTGCTATACAGTATATGTTTTGAAATAATAGAATATGAATTTCGTGGTAATTAAAAAAAGACCAATTCCAAAATATTATGAATGTACCAGTAGTGTTTGTAAATTACTGTTCTAATGTCTTCAAATATATTACATTAATATGTTATTGATATTATTTGAGTTGTTTGACGCAGCAGAAGATTGATGGAATGTTTAACCAAAATCTCATTTGGAAATATTTCTCTTCTCTTTCGAAAATTGTCTTCGACCATGTTAGTAAGAAATCATCTTCAAACAAGTAATCGTCATATTCAAATATTAAGTCCATTATCCTCTCTATGATGATAATTATCGTCGTTAATGCAGGATTAATTATTTAAATGACCAAATATTGGCCAGTTAACTTAAATGCAGTTTAATGAGAGCTTATTGCCTAATTTGTATTGATGAAATGTATTGTCCCTTTAAGTCTCAGTTAAAAAGATTTTAAGTGACAAAGTTAAATATGTTTGGTGAAATAGACCCTAAGCATGTTTTTTATTAATTGTGGGTAATTTTGTCACTCTTATTTTGTTTAGTTTTTGATTGTATTCTAGTTCGTTATTTATCATAAAAGTACGGTATTTAACTGAATATTGTCACAATTTCTCCCTTGAAGTTGTTTATTTTGATATAGTTTTTCTTAATGAAGCTTCTACAAGTTTATGTGAAATTTCCACATGTTGACTGAAATCTTCTGTATCAATATCGTTTTAAAAATCGAGTGAAGAATATCATATGATTCAAGAAACTTCTAACTCATCTAAATAACTGTCGAGAAGTAACAAAAGAGAAGAAAAATATGACTGTGATTATATAATTATGAAAGGTTTTATTTTATATTAGAACAATTACTTGTACATTATTACAGTAGGTATAAACTGTTTATCAGTAGTATAGTGGTGAACTCTAAGAGCATATAAACTAACAGAGCCATATTGCGTTAATAATACCTTTCCAACATTTAAAAATAGGTTTTATATGTTTCATCTCCTTTAGTTCTGCAAGAAGAAAAATCCAGAAGTGACTCATTTTGATGTTAAATCTCTTTTGTAGCTCCTGCCTCCAAAAAAAAAAAAAAAAAAAAAAAAAAAATACTGGTAGCAATTGGGATATCACATTTATTGATGAATTATTTTCTTTTTATCTGTAAATCCGGTATATCAAATGAAATACAAAATTTAGTAGTTCTCTTCACTTAGAGTAAATACTGTAGAATTATGACACTGCTAGAGTAACACGGACCTCAACTAGTTGAACTCCAGTAAACCAGTCATTGGCATCAAACAAAGTTCTCAAGAGTACTTGTCACTTCTCGTAAATAATTCAGTAATTTAAACATTACGGTATTCTTTTGTCATTAGCATGCATAAAGAAAGCTTAAAGATATCGCTGATTGAATTTGGAAGAGTTAATAGAAAGTAAATTACGGTAATATTTTTTGACACAGTTGTACTATACCAAATGGTGTGAAGCTTGGAACTGAGTAATGGTAATCTTCTGATCCCTATTTTCATGTCATCTGCCCTATACTCTAAATGGTACATTACATGATCATGCTATATAGATATTTGTATATTTTATTTTATGTATTTTAGTAGTTAAAATAAGCCAAATGTACATTTGCATGCACGAGTATCAGTTTATTTTATGCAATGCTATTACTGTATGTAATATTGATAGTTATTGAGTAACATGTAACTTCTTTTTGGCTCCTTGTGGAAATCTTTATTTTGCTTTTGCGTTTATACAAAAGTAATGCCAAGCTGGCGACCATTGATGAGTAATTTCTGGGAATTAATAAACACTTTCTTTGAATTTTATTTTAATATGCAATACAGAGTGATTCTCAGGATTCCTGTTCTCTGATTAACGAATTTTATTCCATGAACATGAGATGCACAACTTATTTTAAATGCTTTTATATTGAAACTTATACTTATGTGTAATTAGAAAACCATAACAGAAAATCTTGGAATTGTCCGTCATTTTGTTGGGTACACAAATTCACCTAATACTTGTGGGTGGACACGCTTTTCAGTTTGTTGGCTGAGATTTTTCTCGTGACTCTGATGTTGTCCTAGGGTTGTTATGGAACACAGTGACTATTAGATAGCCTCACAAATAAAACTCTGGAGGGCATAAGCAAGTAATCAGTAAGCATGGCAAGAAAGAATGCATGAAGTATCTCTATTGTTTAGTTTGATGTGTAGCATGTTGTACCATCATATTGGAACCAACAATAATGTTAATATTCATTCTTTGCTACAAATTTATTTATGTCTGTATATCTATGTACACAACTGAAGTAACAGTTTATCGAAAAAAAACTGGCCCCACAATTTGCTGCCTGGAGATTGATGCCATACACCAACTTTATAAGACTAAAATGGGAACTCATGAAATGCGTGCAGGTTTTCCATAGTCCAGGTGTGACTGCTGATGACATATTCATTCATATGAAACCATGCCTTATCATTGAAGAAAGTGTTGTTAAGCTAGTTAGTCACATTGTTACACGTGAATAATTTAAAATAGTTGTTCCCAATTATCTAAGAGATATGGACAGCCACTGGCGTAGCTCAGTCAGCAGAGGCCTTTGCCTTTTGATCTGGAGCTGCATTCGGGCCTGGGTTCAATTCACGATTGGGCTGATTACCTTTTGGGTTTTTTCCGAGGTTTTCCCCAACTCTAAGGTGTATGTTAGGTAATGTATGGCGAATCCTTGGCCTCATTTCACCATATACTATCTTGCTATCACCAATTCCACTGATGCTAAATAACTCAGTAATTGTCACAGCGTCATTAAATAACAAGTAAAAAGAATAGCTGTGGATCCCACCCCCCTTTTTTCAGAAGTGAGACACGAACCTCATATTTCTTTAATGTTTTGATGTCTGTGAAGTAGTCGTAGATAGGTTGATGTAGGTAGTAGGTAGTGATATAAAAAAGAAAGTTAATTTATACTAAGTTAAAAAAAATTAATAACATGTCTAGCAACTTTTCCATTTAATATCATGGAAGAAATCATATACCTCTTTTTGTGTCGAGCAATTCTTTGCATATCTGGTTCTGTATTTTCTACTTTTTGCCTCAAATCAGGATCAAATAGAGGTGATTTCTATCATTGTTTGTATTTCAGGGGGAGGGGGAAAAAAGAAAACATTTTTGCTCTACTTAAATTTCTTATCCAGAATTGGTAAAGGTACATTGTTTGAAAAATATTTTCGTCTTGCTCCTCCTCAGGTAGAATTGTTAATTATTACAACTCACCATGTTCAGAAGCATTTTTTATCCATGAGTTTTCAGGATTTGGTTGAAGGAAGTAATCTCTGAAGCTAGTCATTAAATCGCTTAGATGCTCAAGGATAGATAATAGGTTTAATTTCTGGTGGCAATCCTTTGTCAGTAGTCTCCAGAAATGACTCCAATGTTGGGAAGTTATTGAGATTACCATCTTCTGATCTGCTTATTCATAGCCTTAATTTTATAATTATGGCCTCATTCTCATCTTCTATGTGAAAAATTCTCACATCACTGCCTTGAACACTTGATGAAGTGTGTTCAATCATTCGAAAGTATCACTTTAATAGACTGCAATACACAAATAAGCAAAGTTGTTCAACTGATCACGTGGAAATTCAGAATCAGTGAGAAGTAGCTGTACTTCATCATGTAAGTCAGAGAATTGCTGTATTATTCTTCTTGACAATTAACACACTTCTGTATGTGAAAGTAACAGCTTCAATTTCTTCACATAATTTAGAGAATATTCTGGAATCCAAAGCTCGAGATTTTATAAAATTGATAATCTTAACTACGTCTATGCCAGACCCACACATTTCTCCCATTAAATAAACTTCTCTACATAAAAATCATTTGAGGTCTTAAAAATGCACTCTGCTGTGTGTAGATGTTCACTTGAAAATAAATATACTTTCTTAATTTTGTTTTTCCTTACATAGCATATAAAGACTAGCATGATAGCTTTGTTTGTAATATAAGTAGTTTCATCAGTTTCCAATGAAAATTAGTTGCAAGCCTGGATCCTTGAAATGAGTGTCAATTTTTTGTCATGAGACATAATATATTCTGTGTTTGTGTTATTTGAAAGAGGTACTTTATTGGTTGGTTTCCTTACATGTCAGTTAACCAAGTACTCTTTTAAAGATAGCTACACAAGCAGGAAGAATCATGTACTCTTCTATAGTATGAATCACTCCTGCTTTGACAATGAATTTTGCAACGTCATAAGAAGCCAAGATTGCTTTTTCTTGAACATTAACATCACATTTTTTTCATAATTTTTTTTTACCCTTCTCCAACTTTGTTATTTTAATCTTAAAAAATTCTGTTGATTTATTTTTGTATTCCGAATTTATCTCCAAATATAGTCTGAGATTAACAGGCTTCATAGATTCATTATAGTGTTTTCAAAGAGAACACAAAATGTCTACATGCTCATAATTTGAAGCTAAAACTACAGTACTATTGTAATAAAACTAAAATACTATTCTATTAAAACAACAGCACTATCATAATAAAAGTAAATGTAAAAATCCGCAAAAATATTCATATTCCACTTCAAATACGAGCACTAAGGTATGTATGTTAAAACACTTCACTACCTGCCTCTGACATAGGACAAACTTGACTGAATGTTATGGCTACAGTGTTACAATCCCATTCTAAGAATTCGATGTCTCGAACAATTGAAACAATCAACTACACTCCATAAACAAAAACGTTAGTGTTGTCCTGCCCAATTGCTAATCACATAAACACAAGTCTGATTTGATAGTTGTATGTGACTAACAATCAAAACAAAACTGTTTAAAGAAGGCTATGAAAAGGAACCCATAGTATATCATCATTAGAGAAGAGTTATCCGTGTCAAACAAGAATGCCCTCTCTCACCCTCTTATTCAATATTTATATGAATGCAATAGTACGGGAATTTAGAAACTCTAGACATGGTCATATAACTATAAATCGAAATTTGTGTCTGAACGTACTGACTTTTGCAGATGATTTGATTTTGCTAGCTACTTCAGAAGATGATTTACAATGATCAGTCTATAGTTTAAAATTAATAGCTGATAAATATCACTTGGAAATATCCACGGAAAAAACAAAAATATGCTGGGAAACTTTCGGTGCTGGACTCCAGACTCATTTCACCGGCATTATCACCTTCATTTCATTCAGACGCTAAATAACATAGATGTTGATACAGCGTCGTAAAATAACCCAATAAAAAAAAAACAAATAATGGCATTCTGTGGCAAAGAAACTATACAAAGCAAAATTTGTATAAATGGTAACATTTTAGAAAGGGTTAATGAATTCAATTATCTTTCTTTCAAGCTTTCCTTTCTACCTCATCTAGATATCTCACAAAACATTTTTAAATTCAACAGTATAATGAAACCTTCTTTAGTCCAGAAACATACCCACACTCGTCTGTACAAGACCTTAGCAAGACTGTCCTCTGTTATGGTAGCAAAGCTTGGACCTTATAAAAAAGTGATGAAAATAGAATTACTGCCAATGAAATGAAGTTTATGCGCCGAACAACAGGATACACTAAATGGGATCATAAAATAAATGAAGACATTCTACAAGAACTGGGAATGGAAACTGTACTGCAGTATATTCGTCAATATCAAGACAACTGACTTCACCATGTGAAGCGTATGCCTAGAACAAGGATTTCTTGAGCAATCTTGAACTACAGACCAACAGATCATTGGGTCGACCTGTGAAGAGATGAGAAAACTTCTGTAAACCGGAACACTCCTCCTAGGACTATCACTTGTTAAGAAGATTATTATTATTATTATTATTATTATTATTATTATTATTATTATTATTATATTTTGGTAAATACACCTGTTTTGACAGTGAACAATTTCTTAGTAGCCTACTCATTCACAATGGAACATTTTCAGATAAAGGGAATTATAGTAGGTATTTATATTGTACATTATGTTACATGGATTTTTCCATATAGTGAACTTTTATGTACAACATTCTTGGGTGGACATTTCGCACACTGAGCCTTATAGCGCTATAGTATTATGTAGGTTTTAATGAAAATTGAATCTTTTTACCATGCATCGTATCTCTGATGAGGCTCTGTATTTGCATCCATGCAATTTTCTTACATGATCAGCTGTGTGCAATATTTATTCACTGTATATTTTTAAGTCATGGAAGACCTGCACATGAAATCCAGTAAAATTAATATGAACAGTTTGTCACTTTGAATTAAATTCTGTCAAGAATTCAAATCACAACACAATAATTTTGATGTGATCAGAAATTTATTTATAATAGTACACCTATCCAGCAGCAGAGTGATGTTAATTATCTTGGAAACAATATTAATGTACAGATAATAGAAATGTTCATAGTAAATTAAATAAATTCAAAAGATTGAGTTTTTAAAATTAGTAACAAAACAACCCTACTAAAACTTTATAAAGTAATGGAAAATCTAACGACATTGCTTTTTGGATGTGAAAATTGGGTTCTGACTGTCCCAGAAGAAAGAAAGAAAGAAAAAAAGAGAGGGAGGGAGGGGGGAGGGAGGAAAAGAGATAGAGAGAGAGAGAGAGAGAGAGATGCTGAAATGAAGTTTCTAAGACAGGTGGCAGGATAAGAGGAGGAATGTATGGGTAGACATTAGAAGAGAGTCGGAGATCGAAAACCTAATAGATACAATAGCATGGCACACACAGCAATGGAAGGTTCATATAGACAAAATGAACGAAGACTACACCATAAATAATATAAAAATACTGATCTGCTGGTAGAAGATATGTTGGCAGACCAAGAATGAGACAGTCAGATTAGTTTCCTTGAAGGCAGAACAGGCCACTGGGCTTAAACCCTGCTGGAGGCGATAATAATAATGATGAAATTTAACATAATTTGTATTACATTATGACATTGTTCATAATCCCTTCTATTTTCTTCAAGTTTATCTCAGACAGTTCAGAAGTATAGGATAAGTCGAAAGTAAAGAACAAACACTCCTGCCATCTCTCAGCATTAGAGTTTGGCAGGAAGACCATCAGCTCTGGCAAGTGATCTTTTGCATAACTAGCGAATTATTTATTTAATAAACTGGAGACAATCTTACCAGAATTTCACATTAGTTGCTTAGAATGTGCTCCATTACATTCTGTACACATATGCAATGTGTTCTTGGAGACTCACTAATAATGTAATTAGCTGTGTACAGTATTTTCTGTTATTGAGAACAGAAGCTGCTCCTCGCCATTGAATAATTTAACAACGAATGTTTCGATGGTTGCATAGTCTCTGGAAGCAATGCTGAAACTTGCAGAAACACAATTTGCATAAGTTCTCCAATAGATCAATTTCAACAAGGAAAAATTTGTTGTTTTGAGTATTTAACCATGGTTAAAATACGTGTTTCTTAATACAGTTCAGACAGCTGATTAACTGAGATTGGCAATGTAAAGTGCCAGCAGAATTAAGTTGCCAGCTTAGTGCAACAGTTAATAGAAAAATTTGTGTCTTGGGCTGGGCTTAAAACAAACCTAAGTTACCGGCATTCTTAATGCGCTGAGGGATTGCTATGTGGCAAATAGTGTGTTGGATTTTCTTGACCTCACGCATGGAATGTACTGGAGAACATTTTGAACAAGTGATGTGAAATTCAGGTAAGATTGTTTTCATTTCCTTAAATAAATAATTCATTAGTTATGCGAAAGGTCATTTACCAGGCTGTAGAACCATGAAACGGCAAGTGTGTTCTGCAGAAGCTGGTGATCTGCTTGCCTGACTGCAGTGCTGAGAGATGACAGGAGTGCTGGCTCATCAGGTTTGATTCTCTCAGTAGCTGGTGAATGTGATTGATTATTCTAAAGGACTATGTCTCTTATAACACCATTCCCCATACTTAACATTTAAAACTTCAGTTGTTTGCTCTAGTGAAAGTGAAGTTCAGAATAGGTGAAATATTAACTTCTTTTTAGGTATAAATGCTTCTATATGGTACGTGTGAGAGACAGAAATATCTACCTATGTCTTAAAGATTTATCTTTTATGGAAACTTCATGGGAATCATTTGAACTATTTTAATTCTGTTAATCCTTTGTAATATTCAGGATACTTTTTAATAAATTACAGCATATTCTAAGTGTTGTAGTTGCATTTATGTGATTATTACTTGACATAATTAGTAAACAACTCCTTTTTATGCTGCAAGGCCTCACAGTGATATGGAGGCTTCGAGGTAAACCTTACTATGTTTCTGCTGGCTGCTCCATTTTTGCACTTGATTCCACTGTATTTCAGTGTTCATCACATTATTGAGCTATTTTGGTCTCTGGTAAAAACATAAAAATGTACAAAATTTGACTTTCATGTGATTTTCATTTTCTGGCTTTAAATGACATGGTTTTTGTATCTGAATTCATCATACAAGTATTAGAACATGGGATCTAGGACTTTTTTATAAAAAAAACACTAGAATTGTTTCATAATAGTTATTTATGGTATTTGTGAGGTAAGTGCATCTTTATTGTGCGAGTGGAAAGATTTAAGCAGAAGGCATCAGCCGAGTGCTTAAATTACACGAGCGTAATAAAGATCACGCTCACAAGTACCATACGTAATTTTATCCATGACCATAACGAAAAATTCTGTTTTATAAAAGAAAATATGTTGAAAATAAGTTCTCATATAATCACATATCATGGCATGTATTTTAGAATCGATATGTGTACTAGGTAGGTTATGATGTAGGAGGCCATGATTAGTGAAGAATGGTATCTAAGGCATTGGATAAATAATAAATTATATAATTTTAATATATATATTTTTTCATTTTAAACGTGTATTTTCGTCTTTTTGAAGGTTCAGGGATTATTTAGAAGTGTTCACGGGACTAATGTGATTAACATAATTTCACATTTTACTTCTGTAAACTTAAGAGGAATATTAAAACGTAATTTATCATTGTGTCTGTTTAGCTCAGTTGACTAACGCGTGTTGTTTTAAAATGTTTTAAAATCCTATACACCCAACTTCGCAGGTTCAAGTCTCCTCGCATCCCAAAAGGTAAATTATTACGAAATTAAAAAAAAATACGTATTATATATGGATGCAATGCACAAATTACGACGTAGATAGTAGTAGATAGAGAAAAGAGAAGGAGATTGAGTGTATGTATATTTAAGAAATGGGAATAAAGAAGTAAAGGTAGTGACATCTAGTAACTAATATATTAACTTCTTGAGTAATAGTGGAATGGAAAAGTATACGTGTGTGCCCGGATACTAGGAAAATACTAATGAACTGTGAGATAAAGTTCAAACTGTGAGGTAAAGTCTTTATCTCACTAGTGGAATAAAGTAATGTTGAATAAAAGCCTACTTTACAAACGTATTTAGTAAAGGCATGTTTTTCGTTATGGTCATGGATAAACCAATAGTTACAACTGTAGTGAGTGGCTCACAGTGCATAGATTCTTATAATTTCATTAATGAATCATTGAAATTAACTTATATATGAATGTAACATATTGAATGACATTGCTGACTTGTGTGACTTATATTATGAAAGTGGCAGCAAACCAGCAATGGATATTTTTTTGTATAAATTATATTACATAAAGTTTGGAATTGAAACTGCATGTCTTCATTTTATTAAATTGTGCATTGCTTCATCTGTTTATGCTTTTATACACTTTTATGGTGGTGAACATTGGAATATAGTGTTAATTTGAGTGAAAAAATCACACTTGCTGGTCAGTAACAGGCGCTCAGTATCTTGCAGAATGGCTTGTCCTTGTCTTTTTGCTACTTACAGCACTGCCTTTATTCTGTAACACGTTCAAAGCATATTCATCTGTGGGTTGACATTGTGCTGTGCTTGAGCATTACATATTTAATTTATTTACACCCAAACACTTTCTTGTTGCTTGGTAACTACTGTATCTATTAATATTTACTGAATTGAAATTGCGTATTTTTCTTTTTCTGGTTGGAAATCCATGAGTGACTAGCAGCTTTAAGGATTATTTCTTCACATGCGGGTCCATTGTGTGGCATGCATAGTCTGCAGTGATTACAGCCTGGTCAACTGAGATGCATGATCACTTGCTATTGAATTACAACTGGTGTGGAAACCTTAGTAATAATTATTTTGTGATATAAATCTACTCACATAAGTGAAAATTCTTATATTAAAAAAAATCTTTTCATTGTTGTTGAAGCTCTGTTTTGGTGACTTATATGAATTGTTGTGGGATATTGGTCTTCAATCTTCATGCCTGAGGTCCGTTTCATTCCATTTTTTCCTTCATTTAGACAGGTTACCAGTATTCTTCATTTTTGTGTTTAAGAAATGAGATGTGCTTGTTATTAGGAATTCTAACACTTCACCGAACATTAAAAGCAGATACTGATGTACCTAGAATCTTCTCTATGCCTTATTAGATGATTGGTTAATCACATGGAAATAAACAATTTTTGTTTTATAGTAAATTTTACATCGTCATATTAAAGCTAAAACTTATAATGTATGATATTCAGTTAAAACTGCGCAAGATTACTAGTCGAATCTATATTGTAAAAAACGAACAAGGTGAAAAAGGTTGATGAGCTTGGATTTTATTCCTACTTTTTTTTCTTTCTAATTTCAACGAAGCCTTGTTGAATATTTCTATGAGAAGTGTGATTTTGGGTAGTAGTGCTGCTACTGGTATTTTAAAATGAACTTTTTGATCGTTCTTCTGTTTTGTGATTAACGTTTGAAGTTATGATTGCTATGTTGTTATAAACAACTGTGGCTGGTTCTTATACTTTTATTATTTCTAGTTGAAATTTCATTTCTGTAATTGTTTGTTTTTGGGGCTATTTTTTTCTCTCATGAGCTTGTTGGATATTTGCATGATTTTTTGTATGCTGTGTGGTCTTTCCTAATGAACAAATTTCGTAGGTGTTCGTTACTTCGAAGTTCACTTTTGAAAAAGAAAGTACGACATTAATTTTTCATTATTTTTACTCAAAAATAGTAATGATAAATAATCATTTTTTACGGTTTTTTTTGTTTGGTTCGGGTACAATTCAAGTATTTGAGATAGGATTATTATAGTGTCTTGATAATGTAACAATGAAGGATTGAGAATAAGGGAAATAGTAGAAAACCTCCCTAAAATCACATTTTGAAAACAAATTTGTGTGTATCTGCTAGAAATGAAATCCCTTAGAATTTGATGGAATAAATTAACAAAACAGTAGGTACTTAAGCAGGCTTACGAAAATATTTTTCCTTATACTGAGACACTTATTTTGTGGTATGTTCCAATGCCTTGGCGAAGCATATTTAAAAATACAGACTTTTATTCCATTTTCATAAAATTTTACTTATAACTGAACTCAGAATTACTAAATAAGTATATGTCTATATAATTATAAAATAAACACAGTACAAAGAAATTACATATACAGTTTTAAGATATAAATTTATTTCTGTAAGAAAACTACTCCATGCACAGCAAACAGGAAAATTAACCATTTAATTATGTTAGCTTTGAGTTTCTTGCATGTCCTAGCTGTTACCAAAAACCATAAGAAACCGAAGAGTTGTTTAGTCATATGTCCAAAGACAGGTTTGAACCTCATAAGTGGCAACAATAAGGCATCACTCATGAGACAACTAAGCCAGGAGATAATGGAGTAAGGTGGCCAATTCTTTTCCCCCTCCATTGCATACACCGCTTACATTAATCAGACTTCAAATGTATTCAAACAGTTGTTGTCCCTCTGATGCACATCATCAAGTGAGATGTACTGCTTGATAATAGATGTACATATCAGCCAGAACCTGAGAGGTAAAACCGAAAAGATCATTGGGATTTACAGTTTTTAGTAGCATCTTTTAACTTCAAAGAAAATGAATCAAAACTTACTCACTGAGTTAACTCATTGTTCTTGTTTGTTAATCTCGTGCTGAATAAAATTTTGTGTATAAGTGAAATGAACAGACAACTATACAGTCGGACAACATTTAAATTTTGTATATTTTAATTGGGACCGAATGACAACTTGACTGAGATAACAGACCAGATCTTCAGATGGAACAGCCCGAGTTGAAATGAGAAATGTGCTTACATTTAAGAGATCATGTATTTAATTAAATATCCATTAATTCCAAAACATTTATGTGACTTAGATTTGTTTAAAACTAGTTAATATATAACATTTTAACTGCATAATGAGAGATTATACACATTTTAGTTGCATATTAATTTTTTTACAGTGCTGAATCCCATAGTTCACTTGTTAAGAGTAAACTGTTTCTTTTTTCCTCATTTTACGACAGCATTGTGGATTCATTGTTGATTATTTCTATCTCTTTAAGGCTAGGTCTACGCATTGTGTTTTTGCAGGTGCCATTTAATACACTTCCACATGACGAAATGTAAATTTGAGATCCAACTGTAGGCCCGCCATTGTAATCCAATAGCTAATCATTGTTATGTTGTCAAAACTGCACACTGTCTGTATGTGAAGCTGATGGTTTGTCTACGGAACTGGTAGAAAGAAGATTTCAAGTTCTTCTCCATGTCATTCGTGAGAAGAATGGAAGGTTTTTGGTATTTTACCAAGAAATAAGACATTATGAAAATAAGTTTTTTGAGTATTATCTTGAATCTTTCTTCAAAGAACTCATGACCATAGTTTTCTAGGTTTCAGATGGGTTTTTCAGTATATATAAGAATACTGATCCATCATTTCATTGATGAAGTGCAGCAGTCCCATGCCGACCACATTCCCAAACCAATAGAGAACCTCCACCATGTTTCACTATAGGTTTCCTTTTGAAATTCAGTATTCTTTCTTCTCCAGATCGTACATCTTCCTTCTGAAGAAACTATACTCATCATTCTGTGAATATCACTTTGACCTTAACAATCCATTAAGAGCAAATGCTGGATAACTTTCGGTGCTGGACCCTGGACTCAGTTTGCTAGCATTATAATCTTTATCTCAGATGCTAGATAGCCATAGCAGTTGATAAAGCATCGTAAAATAAACCAAATAAAAAATGAAAAAAAAAAAATTTGTTCCAGAAATCACTAGGGGACTTCTTCTTCTTCTTCTTCTTCTTCTTCTTCTTCTTCTTCTTCTTCTTCTTCGAATGAATTCTAATCTTTACTTCTTGTTGATTTCATTCACAAAATATTTTCTTCTGGCTCGCCCTTCCAAGATATTCTTTGTTTCTCAAATAATTACGAACTGTGCTGTAACTTACATTTAGTCGTAGTTCTTCTTAAAGTTCACTGGCAATTTTTGATGCACTTAAACTGAGATTTTTCTTGATTGTTTTAGAATTACTGGTACATCTACTTCAAATACTTTTCGTCTCATGTTTTGCAATATTTTATTTTCATTATATCTGTCAAAGATACCAAGGATTATTGTTAGAGGATTGAACAATTTTAGAAGTTTCACGTAATGACTTACATTGATTATGTAATCTGATAATTATTCTTCTTTCTCCCAATGTTGTTTCCTTTGCATTGAGACACATTTTTGTTTTTAATACACGACACTGATAACCTAGACACAAACTAGTGTACTTTACAGAAGGCCACTAGAGATTGAACTCCATTGCAACAAGAAGTTCCCATGCATTAAGTGGATGGAAGTCATAACTGTTACAGACGTTTGAACTGTTTGAATACTTTTTACACGTTCATTTATACATCTTAGGAGACTTCACGGTTTTATAATATATTTCATATACATATATATCACACACACACACACAATTTTCTTCTCTGTATAAATATTCCCTACACTTCAGTAAATGTACAGTCAAAATGTTTCATGTAAATAAGTGTGTTACTCTACATAATTCTGACAAGTTTTTCGGTGTTCAAATACTTTTTACATTCATTGTAGAGTGTAGGATCAAAAAAAAAAAAAAAAAAGAGAGAGAGAGACAACAAAACTGCACTATGTGGACACCAATACCTGAATGCTTGAGTTGTTGTATATCCTGCTGTGCAGTGTCCTGCAAAACTATAGCTTGCTTCAGTCTCTTCCTGCCATCTCCATTTCATTGAAAGTGTGCATGTCTGCATTTAAACTCATGAGCTGTCATCTTCCTGCAAAAAAGAGCCACAGAAATGCAATGTGTAAACCCAACCTAATACTTATGCTAGAATTGAGCCTGAATTTGGGAGTGTTGGAGTATTATGCTCCATGCCGTTGTTATGTAAATGACTTTTGTGGCTTTTTGTAGTCAGAGTTCTTTACTTGATACTATGGTTTTCTGATTTCTTTTGTACTGTGATTGATGAAATTACTTGTTCAATCGTAAGTTTCACACCATATGTTTAGTCAGCAGTCCAAAGACTGGTTGGAACCCTCATAAGTAACACCAATAAGGCATCACACCATAGCTGACTGCTATCTGGAAACTGAAAGAATGTGTTTTAAAGAATTTAAATTTGTCCTATTTTAGTCCCAAATTTCTCATTCTTTCTACGTGGTATTTATTTTCTGTTAAGTTATTTATAATATTTGTAAACAGCTTTCATAATTTATTATTTTCTGTAAATATTTTAGCATGTAGGAGTAAATATGGTCTTTAAGAATTCAGATATAGAAAAACAAAGATAAATTTAACTAAACCATAACACTGTTAATGTATGTGAAATATAAAAACTTTACTCTGTTGATATTTCTATTCAGTTACTCTATACGAGATCCCAATGAAAAATTTTGCGGGCCCTCAGCTAGCAGAAATACCAAAATAGTCGAGAAAGTGTGGTGATGGTGATGCAAGATCATGAAATTATATTTAGAAAGGTTGAGAGTGAAGTGGAGATTATGTTAGATTCAGTATAATCATTTATGACTGATGCCACAAATAATGTCCCACTCTATTGGATATGAAAGAAAGAAGTCTAATCCTATTGGCAAAACTCAAAAGATTACCCAGTAATAACTACTGGACCTTCTATACTCTCAAAACTGCAAGAAATGTAAAGAACTTATACAAAAAGTCATCTCGCAGCAGAAGGCACAGAACTAACATTAATAAAAAGGTAAAAGAAAATTAGAATAGCCCATTTACCTTCTCAACATACTAGAAATAGTGAACAATGTTGAATTTTTAGAAAAAAATTTGAAGAAGGAAACAGATTTATCAGTATGCAAAAACTGGCTTTGGAAACAATCAGTACAACATTTTCACAAGAAGAATGGATCCTTATTTACACTACTCAAGAATCGAATGCAGTAGCAGGAATTTATAGTAAATTATTCTAATTTTATATGAGTCTAGGACCAAACACAACACACTTTGAAGGAGAACTAGAAGCCATAAATTCGTCATTGAAACAACTTTCTATTCATTTGAGATCTTTCAACAAGGCAGTATTATTATGTGATTCAAAAGCAGCAACTGAAGCGATATTAAAACCTTTACATCAAAACTGGAGAGTAAATGAATTAGTTTTATCGCATTATGGATAACTGGCAATGAACATGCTGATTTTCTTGCCAAAAAAAGGTACCAACATTTTCGAACAACCATCTCTGTAGTGTCATTTAAACAACAAAACTAAACGTTCAAAGAATAATGAAAGAAAACACTTAAGAGGAACACACAGAACCAAAATTAAATTTGAGAAGTGAAGTGAAGTTTTGAAGAATAAACACCTGATCCCAGATTTCCCCAAGACAGCATTAGTAACCTTATTCCATCTCCGAACAGGACATGACTGTTTGGCAGCTCTCCTCCACAGAATGTCATTCTTTTTGTTCATCACCTCATTACACACTATGTCTAAACCTGCAAATAATGCATGCCTATAGAAAATCATTTCATGTGTCAAACCATCACGAAGATTGATGTTGATGAAGATTCTGAGCTAAAGAAGTAGTATTGGGAAGCAACACAACAGACTTTAAGAAACGTGTCTATCTTATTACTTTATTTGGTTGTAAATAAAAATTATAAACTATCACACAGAATTGAAGAAGTAAATAGAAAACTGACATTTTGAGAATGGATATGCCAGATTTTCAAAGTTACTGTATTTTACTTGTTGAGAAGAATGTCACATATATGTTGAAAAGACTGTGAAAAAATAGTGCTTGAAATTTATGGTAATTTTGTTTCAAGAATTTAAGTTATTCTGAACTGAAGTTAATTCACTAATTTAAAGTTGAACTATAGTGGCTGAGGAACATGAATATAAGTGGTAATTAATTTTGCTAGAAAAATATTGAACTTAAAGCAATTTTGTTTTTTTTTTTTATAAGGATTAAAGAAATGCTCTTTTTCAAATAAATAATAAAGTAGTCTCATATTTATAAAACATTACCATGCTTGTATCAACAGGGCAACACTTCATTTTATCCGCCAAAGAATGAAGAGCTTTGTAGTTTAAAATACTGCTGAGTTAAGAATTTTAATTGTAAATGTGATAAGCCTCAGATTCAGTAGTATTATCCATCCAACTCAAGAGTGCAACCTGATGCCAACAAATGCACGTGTTTTGATGTCTCGTGATTGGCTGTCTACCACAGTACACCTCTCAGCGTAAAAGAATATAGTCTAATATTATATTTTATATTGTACCATTGACTTTATTTTCAGGTAAAACCAATGTTAAATAGATAATTATATTTTAATTTCAAATATATTTACCATACAGTTAAATTATTGAGACATAGCTCAGTAACCAATACATTCTGTGACCACCCCTAGAATGATATCATTCTGAAGGGAAGCACATCTGTAAAATATCACAGCTCGTCCCACAGTTATGACATCATGGCAGAGTGTGAAGTTAAAAGTGGCAAAGTTTTGAAAGAAAGGAGAGGAAACTATGGTTTTCAATGTTTTCGATACTTTTCTCTGTGCTAGCTTGTCCAAGTTAACTAAAATAAGAATGCTGTATTTCTTTAGCAAGTTATGGTACTCAGATAAAAACACGTATGTTGTTAAGATAAGAGTGCGTGGAATGCAGATGAGAATTTGCTGTAGATAAATAGACACTGTTAATCAATCACTTCACTTGAGTGTGGAGTGATACAGTAGTGTTTATGAAAGGTGTCTTTCTTAAGCTGGATGGATAATAGGGTCAGATTGCATGACATATAGTATGTATCTAATGAACATGCTCTTACAAAAATTGCAAGAAGTTAGTGGTTGATACCAGAAGATCTAATTCAGATTATATTGTACTCAGATGTAATTTCAAGAAAAAGAACTTAATACAATGTACTATCTGGAAATATAATGTAATGTTATGCTGATAATACCAATTTCCAGCTTTAATCTTTACTGATACTCATTGTCTTTGTTATCAAACTATTACAACTTTAATAGAAATAGAAGGTCAATTTCGAACTGTATCAATCTTCACTGATCTCGTTGTTTTTTCTATCTATTGCAACACCAATAGAAATAGAAGATCAAACATCGTGGTTTTCAAGTTCTTAGTGAGTCACTGGAAAAGTAAATGAACAGTTTATTTAAGTATGATTCTTATAATCAGAATTCGGAAAGGACTGACTAGTCACAGAGTTGCCTTGTGGTTTTATAACTAATAACAGAGCATTTTCACCATATTGAAAAGTGATCTTGATATTATGACAGCATTAGAGCATCCAGGAAATAACATTAGGATGGAATTTTATTAATTTAAATCCAATATTATTCTGTATTTTATTTAATTATATGATGTTTATTTTTGTAGTATATATTAATAATTAATGTTTGTACTGTTCTATGTGCTGTAAAGTTTGTTGAGTTGCAATAGGGTTATGCCTTGCATAGAACTAATAATCATATTGCCTTTAATATAAATAATTAAATTTTATTCATATTTTTGTATGAAATTTTTAAGAAAATTTACATAGTATAATTTACGTTTCTGTTACATATTTATGTACAACTTTTTTCTCTACATATAAATAAGTTATGTCGTAGAGAAATATGCTTTTTTAAATGTGAGAACAGAAGTGTACTTCAGTAAGAAAAAGTGAAAGCAGGAGAATTGAAGATTCTTAAATGAGAAATGAGACAGCGAAACAGGAAAGCTCTTACAAGGCTGAGTAAACTGCATGTGTTTGTTGAAACAATTTAACTTTATAGGTGGACAAGAAATTATATGTAATAAGTAGCTGATGCTTACATAAAACTATTTCTGACCAGCTTCCGTTGTCACCAGTGAGAACAAAAATTTCTAACAGAAATGAGTATGTGAAGAAAACAGTATCTTTACGAAATCAGCTATATTAAAATTCAGCTGATTGGGTTCAAAACTTCTGGAAATATATATAATACCTTTGTACACTATGAAAAGGAACAGGAAGCCGGAAAGAATTCATAAAATTCTATAGAAAAAAAGTTAGGTGTGCCACCACAATGCAGTTCCCCCTTGTACTTACAGGGTCAAAAATTTATTCACATGGCCACCCGACCAACAGCCAAGCCCCCAACGGCTCCAGCAAGTCAAGGAGAAAGGAGTCAGTTCAGCTATCAGGTCGAAAGGTAGTCTTCCGATTGTTGAGTCCACCACGAGAATATCGAGAGAAGAGACTGGCATCTCCCACACGGAGAGGGTGACATCAGCAGCCTCTAGTGGACAGCACTGAAATAAGTGGGCAGTCAAGCCAGATTCAAAGAGCTGCAGAGTTTTAGAATGACTCACAGAAGAATATGCTCTATTGAAGTGAAGTAATGAAATATTATAATTGATGACAGACTAGTAACTTATGCAGGGTGGAAAGAAGAATGTTACTTGGAAGAGTAAGAGTGATTAATACACTGAAATTGTGTGTAGCAAGATTAAAATATACTTCTTTGATATATAGCATTCAAAATTTTTGAGTAACAATAGTATGGTGAAATGATTGCATTTCATGGATATACAGTATGTATCCGATTTTAAGTAGAAAATAGTAGAGTTACATGCAAACGCATTTTACTGTACTGTCACACATAGTAAGTAGAATTAATGTAGAACCAACATTAAACATGCAAGATATAGAATTATGTTAAGTTATAAAATGATTGTAAAGTAACACACTCAGAAACCTGACTGAGGTGAAGTTGGTACTGCAGTTATCCTCAAATTGTCTCTCATTAACATAGAGGCGATAGAACTAGGTACACAACTGTGAAATGTTTTATCACACATAGAACTTTGCAGTAATATTTTATTAATTATGGTATCGTAAATTAATGATATTGGTGCTCTATCCCTCCAGCCAATACATTCCCTCCACGTGTTACAGTATATAGACAAAAGTGTCATTAAAGAAGCTTATATTTTCTCAGGAATACACAACCAGTAATTCAAAGACGTAACTTGAAATCAAATAACAGAAATCAAAGAGAAATTGCTCCAAAATATTTCAAGACTCATTGAGACATCAGCATGTTTATTATGGGTTTTATGCGTTATTTGGCACATGTTGAATATTCTGTGGTTAATTTCCACAACAAAAATTTTTACAATTATTTTAAAAATAAATTTTGTTAATAATTATTATATTTAAAGTACTGCTTGAATCTGTGTCATGATTTTGAAGAAAGTGGGGTTCATTTATGAGATTTGAGACTGAGTTTTTTCTTATTTATATTTTGTATCCAAATTAATAAATAATATTGCAGTCATTTTTGTATCCGAATTTTTTTACATCTTTACATGAAGCACAATGTAAGTGATTAATAAAAATTACGTGAAGTTGGAGATTAAGTTGATTATAAAATTTCTGTAGCTTGTATTCTGGTTTCTTAAATTCTGCAACCAAGTATTTAATATCCTGAAACAGGGTTAAGTCAGGAAATAAAAATTTGAAATTTTCTCCAAAAAAAGTTTTGATTTATTTTGTCGTATGCTAATTCGTGAAGTAAGAATGGTGAAGTTTACAAGCTTCATACTGCTTCGTATTGATTTGTTTTCAAACATTTACTAAGACAGTATGTGAAATTTTCACCAGAGTAAATTTTTACTTTTTAAACTATGATAATTATTTTTTTTCCTATATGTTTACTTAGAGAGAGCATTTTGTATAGTTGTGTTAGGATATTGTATTTCTTTATTTTTTATGTGTATGTTTCATAATGTAGAAAATTTTTACAACATCTCAAGGACAGCATAATGTATGTTTTCAGTAATTGAAAAATAGATGTTAGATTAATCGTGGTGACTAAGATATGTAGAATTAAGTCCATGTTTAGACAAGAAAATGTTAATAATAAGTGTAAATATCAGTATTACACAGAAATAAGACTGAGTCTCACTAAAACAATATGCACTGATAGCATCTCATAACTGTTTTCATTTCAAAATACATTCATCTTGATAATTTAAGGCATAGACAATGTCTGTTAAAAGCAGTAAAAAAAAAAAAAAATAATAATAATAATAATAATAATATCTGTAATAATCTTCTTCACTCCAGGATTTAGGCATCAATGCCTGTTCCGTGTTCACACTTATTGCAAGAGTTTCTTTGGGCGACCTACATCTCTTCTTCATCTTGGTTTGTATTTTGTTATCATTGCAGGTATTCTTTCGCTATTCATTCTTTGTAAATGTTGTTTCCATTCTTCTCTTTGTTCATCCTATCTTGTCGTTGAGATTATATATATTAAGTTCTTGGCATATGTCTTCATTCCTTATTAAGTTCCTTCTTATGCATTCTTTTTACTCTTCTTACTCTTTCTCTTGAAAATCTCATTTCTACAGCTTGTATATTACTTTTGTCTTTCTGTTCCATGATTCACTACTATATGTAATGATGGGTACAACCATTGTTTTTATAGAACTTAATTTTCGTATCTTTTCTTGTTTTGTTTTGTACAGTTAGGTTGGTTATTCCACGGATTTTCTGAAAGTTATTGGTTTTATTTTCTATATCATGATCATTGTCATAACTTACGTTGCAGCCTAAATAATCAAAATGAGAGAGTTGCTGTAGGGGTTCATTGTGAAAAACTATTTTGGAATGGATGGGGAATTTTTCTTGATAGGTCTTTCTTGTAGATATCTAAAGATTATGTTCTTCACACAGTTTATCCAGTTGGCATATCGAATATTGTAGGTTTTCCTCTTTTTCCTGTATAATTGCTAAGTCATCTGCGAATAGAAGTAAATTCAAACTTTTTTTTGTTTATTTTTATTTCTGTATTTATGATACTTTTCCAATTAGGTGGTTGATATAAATATTAAAAAGGGTAGGTGATAAACTACATCCCTGTCTCACACCTTGATTTATAATAATTTCTTCTGTTCGTAGTGAACCTGTGTTTATAATTGAAGAGGTGGATTTCAAACTGGCCTTAGTTAAAATAAGTTACGAGAAAAATGACAAAAATTGACAAAACAAATTTGACGCCCTAGTGCCTGCATATTTTATTTCATTAGATAGTTGAATTTATTTTGACACTTCTCTGAAGTATTCAGAGTTACTCTGCTCATTGTATAGATTTATTGAACTTAGTGCTTTTTTCAAACTGGTTTAAGTGAACACTTAAAAGAGTCTAGTAAATAAACATACACTCTCGGATAATATTAAAGAAAAAAATCACAGGTATACAATGGGCTTGCAAAAGATAAATTCAAACGAGAATGAAACAGCTTAAACATTTTTGCAAAGGAAAATATCCTATCACATGTCCAGATGAACCATAGTTTCTTAACACATAACTCAGAGGGAGAGGGGAAAGATAGCTTCTTGAATTAATTTTCCTTGTCATAATGGCTTTTCCTGCATTTAAGTTTCGAAATAAATGCAATGATCGAATCTGAGATGTGCACATCACTTGTAGTTTGCCTGCTACCCCTTCTTTTTTCTGGTCTGTTGTGATCTTGATTCATAAAATACCTATACAAATCATTTATTCTCTTCCGTCCGACTTGGGTGATTGATAAGAATGTTTTAGCACCAACAGTAACAACTAAAGCATTATACTTTCGCACAGAATATTTGACTGTTTTTCGTTTCTAGGTCTTTTGTTTTGGTTTCAGCAGGACGCATAAACTTAATCAAGTAGTTATTCTACTCGGATACTGTTTTAAAAATATTTCACCTCATCATTAATTTTGTTAAATTGCTGGCATTGCAATAATGTATTTCTTCATGAGAACAGGTTGTGATAAGCTTCCTCTTGCATCTGAACTATTTCTGGCATACTCAGCTACGGAGATTTGTACACCAATCAAATTCAGTTCTTATTCTCTTACGTCCTCTTCCAGATGGCAAAACAGCATCACTGTATTCTTCAGTACTAATTTCATTCATATTTTACGGATATCATGTGCGTCCTAGCCAACATTGCAAGTGACATTAGTTTAGACTGCATATAAGCACTTGCATGCTGACTTAGGTCAGTTTGGAAGCAATAAACAAAATACGGACTACTTAGGACAGTTTGGAATAAATTATAAATTTTATATTTCTTACTGCATATAATGATTGATTTATAGCATTATAGAATATGTGTTTACACTTTGATACAAAGTGAAACAACAATTCTGAAGCTAGCTTCAACTAAAATCTTAAAAAAAAAAAAAAAAAAAAGTGACTTAGGACACATTGGAATACATCTCTTCAGTTATCTTTATTTCTTTGTATAAACTTTTAATGACACATGTTAGGTGTTTGGGATAACGTCTTCCAGCCATTATTATCCACAATGTTATTCTATCAACCCTGACAAACAAAGGCTTTTTCGAAATTTACAAAAGCTATTTGAGTTCTTTTTAGTCCATCTCTTCAGTGTATTATTACTACATGAGCGATCTTTTCGGAAACCAGTTTGTTCTTCTTCTAATAGTGTTTTCATCATCATCATCATCATCATCACATCATCATCATCATCATTCCTTACAGCACACTTACACGAACACTTACACATACACCCTAGTACACTACATAACTCTCACAGATACACATCATGTACATCGTGGCCTGCCAAAGTGGTGTGCAACTAGAAAATGGGTCACAGTCCTGCCATATTGCAGAACCCCAATCATGTAAAGTGAAGTGGATAGGTGTTAGATAATAATAATAATAATAATAATAATAATAATAATAATAATAATAATAATAATAATAATAATAATAATAATTGCATCTATGCCATACTTCATATTGTATATGTTTTATCTGTGTAATATATAGCTCCTAGTCATTAGGTAATTTAAGCACATAGGTATCGGAATTGAAAAAATATCAAGAGAATTGTAATTAATTATACTCAAGTCTCTTTTTGCCCCTGAATGTTATTCTTCCAAACTCTTAAATGTTTCGGAACATTTGTATGTCAAAAGTAATTAATCTTTCACATTATCAGAACAAAATTTATGGCTATCTTACTATTACTACGTTCAAAGCTATTGTAACATATTTTCAGCATGGTCTATATTAGTTTTAACTAGATACCAGTACTGAATTCGCTATCTTTTGACCTGTGTAAAATGCATGTTTAACAATGTAGTTTTAGAGTATCTGTATGGTAGAATATCGAAAATCTAATAAGATACTTTTTTATAATTGCCATTCTATAGAAACGAGGCATAAATGAGGGTGTGTATGAGTCATCTCGTATGTTGTAATGAAAATAAATTTTGGTTCATTAGTTTGCTAGAAAGGGACAGACACTCACATGTGAATGTAATGCAGTAAACTTAGTATTTGCTCATGATATTCAGAAAATATGCTGACAAAAAATAGTGCAAAATATAGTAATATACAAATGATATTAATAGTGATGGAATAGATAGTATTTTCTAGACATTTTTATGTTTGCTTGTTTCTTTCATAAAAATTTTCTCATAAATGTTAAAATGCTTACCATATTTTATATTATAAAAGACGTTACCAAAATTAATGTTCAATTTCAACAAGTATAGTTATCAAAGAAATACATTAAGATTCTATGAACTAATATCTTTTGACAAGATTCCAATTTCAATATTTCTGGAAAATAAAAATTTCTCATCAGTTATACTTCTCCATATGAATGCTTGAAGGCTTTAGTTCTTTGTGAAACATTTATTTAATACTATTAGAAAGGGAAATGGTATTGTAGGTGATCTATGTTCCTATATTACATAAATATATTATTTAAATATAATAAAAACTTAATTTTGTATTTTTCTGAAGTCTTTATAATAATTTTTCATATGAATATTAGTCTTGCCTTAAGTTTAGTACTTTCTTCTCGAGGTGAGCTAGAATATAACAAAATAGGTCTTACTGCTTCCGTCCTGTATTACCACCACTATCTATTTCATTGATGCTTAATAGTAAGTGTACATTAGATGATAGTATTAGGTTTTCTAATTTGTGTCCTGATTATGAAGAAAATCTTAAGAAATTACCTTTCGGTACTATTTTACAGTGATCTGTTAAAACTGAAAGTATATCATAGTATTTACAATGCTAGGGTTTTCATGAAGGAATATTTCTTAAATATATAATACGTTACATTTAAAATATTGCATTCAAAGAGTCTTCACCTATCAAAATGAATGCAACCTCTGAAGATAGGTTATTTTTAAATATCCAGGTATTGTGTGTGTATGTATATATAGAGAGAGAAGGGGGCGAGATACAGTCAGTGCATGCGCGCACGCACACATACACACACAAAAACAGTCAATATTTTAAGACGTGGCAGTATTCATCAAAACAAGAAGAAAGAAGTCATATCTAATGTGGGAAGATATTAATTGTAGGATCTTTATTTATTAGACTTTTATCTTGTTTTGATGAAAACTACCACCTCATACCACCTCTCAAAATATTGAATGCTTTTTTCTAACTCTCTCTCTCTCTCTCTTATATATATAAAGTGATCTTTTTGTTGCATTTCTTATAATACCGAGAAACGTATTAAGTATGTTTTTAACATAATTTTTCTCTGAACTCTACTTAGGTTTTGAAAATCTTAAAATTGGATGAAAAGGAGGAAGCGACAAAATTCCCATGCACTGGAAAGTAATCATCTTCCTTCCACTATACAGTAATATATTCTACACAGATTTCTATAACCTTTTTTCTCCAGAAGAAAAGCACTGTAGAGAGAGGGAGAGTGGGGGATATATATATTCATATTCATTCTTGAAGGTTGTCATTGCAAGTTGCTTCTTTTGCCAGTCGGTTTGCTAACTTGTTCTCCAGGATTCTGACATGTGCTTTCACCCAGGTGAAGTGTATGGTCCATCCCTCTTTTTGTATCCTTCTTATCTGCTGTCTGATATTTTCGATTGGACTATGGTGGTTATTGGTATTTACCAGTGAATCAAGGGTTATGTTGCTGTCGGTGTGGATTGTGGCAGTCTTTCCGTTCTCTTGCATACAAATGATTCTTTTGATATTTTCTATTGCTTTGAGGATAGCAAGTTCTGTTTGATTGTTTGAACACTTATTGTTGAGCCTGTATTGAAATTGTTGAGTGATCTGGTTTTGTTCTATTATGGCTACTCCAGCACCTACTCTGTTGTCGCTTTTACTGCCGTCTGTGTAGATTTCAAGTGTGTACAGTTTATTTAGTAGTTTTTCTTGTATCATGACGGCACCAGCAGGATGGCTCCATTCTTTGTAATCCCTTACAGCATCCAGTTCTAGGAATTTTTCATATCTTCTAGTTATTTGAAAATACCTTACTGTCATTTGTAGTTCCAACATTATCAATGTTATCCCAGTTACCATGCAGAGTGTTTCCTAAGATGTGTGGAATGCCTTGGCTACGACCTTAATGGTGATTAATCTCTGGACTCTCTGAATTTAGTTGCATTGCTGCCTTTACAAGCAAAGTCGAACCATACTGATGCTGCGTATGACAGTAGATGAAATATTGCCCCTTGAAATATCACTCTCAGTATGTTGTGTTTCAGTCCCCAGTTCATTTTCACTGACTTCGATAAGGCATGGACCAATTTTGTTCATTTTTCTGTTATATGCTCAATGTGTTCCTTGAAATTAAATCTTTTATCTATGATTACTCCCTGATACTTCATTTTGTCTCTCTTTAGTGATTATCTTATTGAGATAGATTTTTATATCTCGCTCTGGTTTTGTTTTTTTTTTTTTTCTTACTCAATTATCTGTAATTTTCGTTCATTGAATGTGATTTTGTCTTGGTACGACCATGTTGTTATCTTTTGTAGTTCCATGTTTGCACGATTCTCCACTTCTAGCAGGCTTTTTCCTTTCAATATAATCAGTAAGTCATCAGCAAATGCGATTGCCTTTGTGTTTTCCATTAATTTCAGATTGAACAATGAGTCATACATCATGTTCCAGTATCTGGGTTCTTAGCAGGAACCTTGTGGACATCCTTTACTTACTTTCCTCTGAATTCTATAATTATTGGTGGTAAGGAAAGCACTACTGTCACTGAAGTAACTTCTAGAAAGGTTGTAGAGATACCAAGGACAATCGAACGAATTTAGTGCATTTAGTGTGCTTGGCCACCATGCTGCATCAAATGCCCCTTTAACATCAAGGCTGATTAATACTACATATTGTCCATATGATGTACTTGGTTCCACGAAGTCCTTAAGAGCCATCAGAACGTTGATTGTACTTGTTTGTGGGGTGAAACCGAACAGATTTGTGTTGAGTAGTTTTCTTGAATATAGATGTTGCATTATTCTTGTTATCATAAGGCTTTCTAATACTTTAGCTGCCAGGTTCAATAAGCTGATGGGTCGGAATTTTGAGACTTCGTCACTTCTCTCTTTTCCCTGTCTAGTTATTGGTATTATTTTCCTATCTTCCATATTTTTGGAAAGCATCCATTCCTAAGGCATCCATTGTAGATTGCTGTGGTGAACATGTGGAAAATGGAGAATATCTGGCGTAAAAGTTCGCTTGTTACTCCATCTTCGGCTGGTGCTTTACTTTTTTACATTCCATCTCTAGGAGCCATGATCTCTGCCTGGGGGAATAGCTTGTCATCTTGGGTATTTACTGTGTTTGATTTTCGCTCTTATCTCTGTATGATACTCGTCCTCCATTATGTCATCCACTGATATGAAGAAATCCATCATATGGATCATTGTTTCTTCTTTATCTCTGATGAAGTTACCATCTTGTTCCCTTAGTGTTGACAAGGTACGATTATTTTTTATTTTTCCACTTGCTATTCTGTATGCTACATTCCAAGGATTGGATGCTGTCATTACATTGGAGTAACCTTTCCAGGAATTGAGTTTTGCTCTTCTGATTGACAATGCACGTTCTCGTTTTCCTGTAGATACTCCTGTTTTTGCTGTTCCCTGAGCATCTCGTCATTTCTCGTGCATTGAAATCTTCTTGCTAATGCATTGGTTTTCCTTCTCATGAATGAAGTCATGTTTTAATATCTTACTTGCAGCATTCCTAGTTTTAAAAGTCTTGTCATATGCTCTAATTACGGCACCATGGAACTTCTCCGCAGCTCTTTCAGCATCGATTTCATCTTCTGTTAAATTCTGCAGTCGCTTGTCCAATTCTGCTGTATTCTCAATTTCTTGGTTTGAAATGTAAGTTTAACTTCTGTTATAAGGTTATATTTCAATCTGCTGTAGTCTCCTCCTCCTTTTATTATATGTCTTGTCCCTTGGAAAGCATACTGATTATTGATGCATCTGGTATCAGTTATGTTAAATATAATGATAGTGCGGTCCAAGCAGCTTTCATCCCTACCACATGTCCAGTTTTTTATTTGTAAAATCATTCTTCCGTTTGAGAGCCTGTCTGCATTTCAAATGTTTTAATGAGACAGTCTTCATTAGTGATAAACAGGCATTTCTCCATAATGTATACTTCTGATGACTTCCCTCTTGTGTTGTTTATGATATAGTGCACAGTTTTGATCGTGCGTTACTATCCATTGCTATTAATAATCGCTTTCCTTTTGCATAACTTAATATGTCTTCAATCTCTTGTAGCTGCTTATTGATATTGTGTGTGATATCGAGATACAGGCGTGAATTTATTTTCAAGATATTGGAGCTCATTAACGTGGATAAAGAAAATAATTGTGTGTGTGTGTGTGTGTGTGTGTGTGTGTGTGTGTGTGTGTGTGTGTGTGTGTGTGTGTGTGTGCATGCGTGCGTGTGTGCGCCACCAGGTTGTCTTTCGACATTTCTGGTCTTCTCTCCTAGTAATGACTTACATGTAACCACTTCATAGGTTGGGGCATCTGGCAGGCGAAGTTACATTACCCTGATGATATGATAGGATGACCTTGTATGATTATGTGGTGCTAGAGGAGGTCTTAAATCTAAACTTAACTTAAATTCTAGACCATAAACGAACACAGAAATGATTTCCTTTGAGAAAGAATTCCTGTGTTGTAACCGGGAATCGAACCTGGGACCTCATGAACTGCAACCAGAAGCTCTGATTAATAGACCATAAGATTGGTCATACTATTTGTTGTTAGTGCATAATATAGTTAATTGCATGAGATCAACTTGATTCTTACAAATGCCTATTACATCACTCCAATTAAAAATCGATATGTTCATTGATATCATGTGGTATATTAGGTTTGTAAAATTAGATAGTGAAGTCTGATAATCATAAGGGTAACGACAGCAAGTATATTAATTGACACTAACACGATTTGCAGTGAGCTAGAGCATTATATAATTGAAGTGGAAGTAATGACATTTTCAGCGAAAGAAAATAATCGTGGTTATTGATTGCATGTTTGAAGAGAGACATTGTGCAGGATTGAGAATTGCGTTGTAATTTGTGAATTTGTTTATAGTGTACCTGGCTGCAAGTTGCAATGTAAAACAGAGGAATATCTTCCTTGCATTATTCTGTCTTCATGTTTTGGTAAATTGTTGCATTGATAGTTTTGTGTTATCAGTTTCAGTGCTGAGGATTGTATAATTTGTTAAGAAAAGATCTCAACCCTGAGTTATTTTTTTTGTGTTGTCTTAGAAAACAACTGTATATTATTTGTATCATACGCATTGTTTCAAAAACCTCTAACTATGATGTTATATTTGTGACAATTGTTGGAAAATTAATGGTCCAATACTTAAACAGCTTATTGTTAGATGTGTCTCTCCTATAAATTCAGTTTTAATGGAAACATTTTTCTACTTTTGTTTTATTGATTAGCAGGATAACTGTCTATGTTTGCAGGCACATATTTATGGTAGTGTCAAACTAAAAAAATATGGCGTTGCATAATTAATTTAATTTACAAAACTTACCACCAGAGTAGCCTGCCTAAAATGACGAAATATACCTAACAAGATGTATAATATTAAATAATAAAAGAAAAACGTAAACATGAATTTAGATTACATAAACCTTTCATTTTGGAAGATTTCGTGGTCTTGATTGCCAAAAACTTGGTTCCATGTATCATTTTCTGAACAGAGACTAGTGGAATGTTTATGAAACAAGAACGTAGAACAATAGTTCCCAATTTTCTTCCAGGGCCACATATAATTTTTTATGTCCAGGAGTCTGCCAAGAGAGAGAAATAATCATTTAATACTCAAATGTTTAAGAAAAATTGTTTTTGTTTGGGATTAATTAATGTTGAAAATATTTTTCATCTTGCTGACATTCATTAACAGTAACTTTTATTTTGTAATAACTTTGTCAGTAAATACGTATTTTTACATCTGTTTTATATTTAAATTGAATGAAGAACGTCTTAGTGATAGAAATGGGCGTGACTTTATCTTTATCTTAAAGAAGGCTGCTTGTCAATCTTTCTGTGTGAATTTATTACATTATTGATGTCAGAGAAACTTGATTTATACAGGTAGCTTGACATAAACATTGACAAAACATACTGCGCAAGTTTATTGCAGTTTTGAAAATTGTCCCCATATTTTTTCCAAAAAACAGTAATTTCATTATGATGAATTTTATGTTCTTCACCCCGAATATTACAATTTTCAAATTCTAAGCTAACTTGGTCTATCTCAGGTAACATTGCTTTTGTTTATTCGTTAATAATTATTTATCTGAGGATGTTAAAACGAAATCTGTTCCTTTTTTTTTAATGCATGTCTAAAGTAGTTTTGGCAATCTAAATTTAGTGAATCTTGTCTCCAAGTCATTTATAATTTCGCAAAAAAAATTATTACTCATCTCCTTAATACATGCGAGCAATGTTGTTGTCAAAAAATTGTGTGTCAGGTTCATTACCGGTACCATTGGTATTCTGCAAAACTTATGAACTAGTGAGGTTATTTTCCATTCTCTTTTTGTAAAGCATTGTTTTATGTGAAATGTCATGTACTGAGTTTTTATGCTTTGAGTTATTTCATACATTACATTACATTTCATACATACATTTCATGGGGGGTATTACATAAGATGATATTGGAGCTAGACACTGTAGTTTATTACTGCTGAAAGTTTTAACCCTTTCTAACCCAAATTAAATTTACAAGCAATCCATGTTGAAACAAATAGCTGTATTAGGACCAATTCAGTGACCAAGTTACGGGAGTGGCAACATTTGAAACAAAACTGTATTGATGAAAATATATTGAAATAGAAGTTATCCAGCAAAATTTACTTTCATATGTAACACACAAGTATATAAATGCTATAAAGTTAATTATTGCCATATGGTATCTATAGGTAAGAAAGGGTTAAGTAATATTTCGATTGGGATGAGGAAATGATAAACTCTGAGGAATAGACACAGGTTTAAAAATCCATTTTAGTTTGTGTATCAGTTATTTCTCATGAACGTGCTGTAAAATATATAAGTATTATAATGGTTTTTGAAACAACACGTATGGATGCAATAATCATCCTTCAATTTGATTTTCATTCAAGTTGAAGATGATACAGTTTTGAACTATTTTTTGTACTTAGGTGTGTTCAGTGTTGACAGTTCAGATTTTCTGTTCTATAAAATGTTTGTATATATAGTTGGTTATACAGGAACTGAAAGGTGATCTTTATGTAGATTTGTTTGAAAATACATTATTAGAAATGGAATGTGTCAAGAAAGGTATATATATATATATATATATATACTCTTTTCCTTAATGTTTATTTCCTCTCCAATTAATATTTATCGTGGCACAGGATTTATCTGTTTTTGTTGTACGGAGGTTCGGCTGTATGCGTAAATAGCAAAATAATATTAGAAATGAATACAGTATATATGTAGCTATATCACGGGAATTTTACAAAATTAGTTATGTTTATTATTTAAACCATACTGTTATAATAATTAATGTCTGTCTTGTGGACTTGGGAAAGAAGATTACAAACATGTCTTTTTGTGTGCAAGGAAGAAAAATGAAGTTTCATTTTCTTGTTTAAGCACACAGTATATCATTCAGTTCTGTATGTTGTAAATAATAGTTCAAGAAAATTAACGAACGTGAATATCATCGGCAATATGGTAAAGAATGGAATTGTTACTAACTGCATAAAACAAAAGAGAAAGTATGTGTCACTTTTATGACACTGATTCTTCATCTGCTTTACTGCGCATACTTTTTCATCATCATTGTGATCATCAGCAACAGCAGCCATAAAAATTATATGCATCAACATGATCTATCTCCATCAGAATTGATCTCTTTGTTCTCAGCTTTCTGTTAATGGTTTTTTGTATTGAATTAATTTTGACTGATCACTTTCATGCACTTCTCAAAACATAATTGCTTTATCTAAGTCTCTATTTCTTGAATAAATGTAAAATTATGTCATGTATTTTAACCATTTCTTTTTTTGTTCATCCTTATGATAAATCTTATTTTCATGTTATTCTGTATTATTAGAGTGACTTGAATTATTAACAGTTCACAGCCACACAACAAAACTGGAATTATCATGGTATTACATAACTCTGTATTTCTTCCCTTTCCATCTCCTTCCCGTCACATTGAAATGACACCCTTAATGGATAATTTCTGCTGCAATGTACACTGCCTGTCAAAAATTTTCGGATACTTTGGTTTTATTAATTTTATTAATTTATATTGTAATAGAGAGAAATGAAATTGGAAAGAATCACAAAATGCTCCTTGTGGGTATATAGACGAACCCTTTTCTAATCCAAAGCCTTCACTGTTCTAAGATGTCATCCCATCTCAACTGCAGTTTGCTCCAGGCATGCTTAGTCATGTGTACCATTCAATGTTGGGGTTTCAAACTCACTTTGTATCACTAGTTACAAGCTAACTCTTCTAAAGCAAACTACAGCCATCCACAGGCGCTAGAGTTAAAAAATTCGACTCTGTACGAAGGTTAAAACGTACCAGACCAGACACAAAGTGGTTGATGTAGGTGTAGTTTCAGAACAGAGGACCAGATCATAGTTATCACAAGCAAGAGAAATCTTATGCACGCCATGACCATAAAAGTCATGTCAGTACAGTTAAGTGAAATGTAAGGGCAGTAAATTTTGGGGGTGAATTAATAACAACCGAAGTGTCCAAAAACTTTTGACCAGGAGTGTATATGTCAAATACTTCTGACTTTTTCTGGTCTCGTTCACCTTTTATAATAATTAAATTTGTATATGACATAAGACATATTGTATATATATTTATAATGTATATTTGTATATATATCTATAATGTTAATGGTAGCAACTTTCGAGAACTATCACTTTTATAGATATCGTACAAAATTTTGTCCAATATTCTTTTGAGAAAATTAACTTCATATGTAGATGAAATTATTGGGGATCATGAACGTGGTTCTAGGCGTAATAGATTGACTATTGATCATATTTTTTATATTCGACAGATATTGGAGAAAAAATGGGAATATAATAACACACTACATCAGTTATTCATAGATTTCAAAGAGGCATATGACTCGGTTAAGAGAGAAGTTTTATATAATATTCTTATTGAATTTGGTATTCCCAAGAAGCTAATTCGGTTAATTAAAATGTGTCTCAATGAAATATATTGCAGAGTTTGTATAGGTCAGTTTCTATCTGATGCTTTTCCAATTCACTGTGGGCTAAAGCAAGGAGATGAACTGTCACCTTTACTTTTTATTTTACTCTAGAATATTCCATTAGGAACATCCAGGAAAACAGAGAGGGTTTGGAATTGAATGAATTATTCAGCTGCTTGTTTATATGAATGACGTGAATATGTTATGAGAAAACCCACAAACTATTAGGGAAAACACGGGAATTTTACTTGAAGTAAGTAATGAGATAGGTTGAAAGTAAATCCTGAAGAGATAAAGTAAATGATTATGTCTCATGACCAGAACATAGTACGAAATGAAAATATAAAAATTGGAAATTTATCCTTTGAAGAAGAGATGAAAAATTCAAATATCTTGGAGCAACAGTAACAAATATAAATGACACTCGGGAGGAAATTAAACACAGACTAAATATGGGAAATGCCTGCTATTATTCGGTTGAGAAGCTTTTGTCATCTAGTATGCTGTAAAAAAATTGAAAAAAACTTATAAAACAGTAATGTTACCAGTTGTTGTGTATGGTTGTGAAACTTGGACTTTCACTTTGAGAGAAGAACAGAGATTAATGGTGATCGAGAATATTTGGGGCTAAGAGGGATGAAGTTACAGGAGAATGGAGAAAGTTACACAATGTAGAACTGCACGCATTGTATTCTTCACCAACATAATTAGGAACATTAAATCTAGACATTTGAGATAGGCAGGACATGTATAATGTGTTAGTTGGAAGACTTGAGGGGAAAAAGGCCTTTGGGGAGGCCAAGACGTAGATGGGAGGATAATATTAAAATAGATATGAGGGAGTTGAGATATGAAACTAGGGATTGGATTAATCTTGCTCAAGATAGGGACTGAGGGTGGCAATGAACCTCTGGGTTTTCTAAAAGCCATTAGTAAGTATATGTTTTTCAATACATTTATTAAATGTTTAGGATAGCCTCTTCTATAATGATTTACTACAATTTCTTCCTATCTACTTGGTCAATAGCCTTTTCGTAGTCAATAAAAGCCAGGTGAGTTTCTAGATTAAATTCTCTTCGTTTTTCTATTATCTGTTTTACTATAAAATGGCATCAATGCAGAAACATTCAATTCTGATGTCATTTTGTTCTTCCATTACTAAAACCTCTGAAGTCTTACTCAGTCTTCTATTTAAAATTCTTGCATATAATTTATAACCTGTATTAAGGAAACTTTTTCCTCTGTAGTTTTCACATTTGATTTTATCTCCCTTTTTAAAATAGAGACTACTCGGCCTGTGGACCATGACCTTGGAACTTCACAAGTTTTCCAACATGTATTAAAAAATTTAGTAGTGTTTTAGAGCAACTATCCTCCATATTTCATTAGTTTTGCATTTATCTCATCATCACGTGTTGCTTTTCTATTTTTCATTTCTTTTAACGAGTCTAACAATTCTTCGATTGCTTTGCAATCTACTTCTCCATATACAATTTCTTCTTTTCCATTCTCATCTTCATTTCTTTCTTCACTGTACCACAGCTGTTTATAATGGTTTAACCATTCTTCCTTTCTAATTACCTGTATATTAGCTACATCTCTCCCATGATTGTTTAAATGTTTTAATAATTGATAGGCCACTATTTGCTGGCCATGTATATGATGTTCTGTTGTGTTAATCAGTATGTCTCAGGATTTTTAGAGAGCTCTTCATACTAAAGCTTTTTTTCATATCATCTAGTTTTGTAAATTTGTCTTGCATTGTCTATTTGTTCCTGTAACATATTCAAATATGTTTTTTTTTAAGATTGTCATTCCATATTTTTAGTGCCTTCCCTCTTCTATATTTCTTTTTGCTACCTAAGACTCTATACCCTATTTTCTTAAGGGCTTTTGTTATGTTCTCCCATTCTTAGTCTATGTTTTGACTAACTGTGATGTTTTTGAAATAGGTCAATAGTTTATTCTGATAGTGTTGAATACTTTCTTCTTGCAGTAAAAATACTTTAAAAACTTCATTTAATTTTAGTGATTGGCTTGTTCTCCATGTAGTTAAGAGGTCTGCCTTTAATAAAACTAGGTAATTATCCGAGGATATGTCATTTCATCTAAGAACTTCTGCATATTTGACGTGTGATGACAGTTTCTTGTTCGTAATAACATAGTCATAGCTTCATGCATGTCAAGTGTACTTATGGACGTTTTTCTTCCTAAAGAAGATGTTCATAACTTTTAATTCATTGAAGGTTGCAAATTGTATTAATTGATATCTTACTATTAATTGTATCTCCTTCAAAACAACCAACTATATCTCTTACTGACATATTTCTCACTCTGGCATTAAAATCTCTAGGTATAGTTAAATAGTCACATTTATTATTTTTATTTATTTTATTTCTTTAACTGTTCATGGAATATTTCCATTTCTCTTTTCCTACTTTCATCAGTTGCATATATCCCTATAACAGTGGTATACCCTCTTGCTGTTTTAAGCTGTAAGCTATTGTTATGATTTTATGATTTCAAGTTTTCAAAGTTAATAATGGTATCCGTCTGATACATTCCTGTGAAGCTTTCAAGCAGTATGTAATGTCCTCCATATTCATTATCAGTACTTCGTGGAGTAAGATGGAGGCAACTGCCTATCTTAGAACTATCCATCATAACATCATTTTTATTACTCCGATAAAAGGGTAGCCACTTCTGCCTTTAAGGACTTTCTTCCTGTTATCTCTGAAATGGATTTTCATATCATTTGTCCTCTGAAAAAATGGGTGCCCCACCTCCACATTGTGTCCATCAAGGTCTTCTCCCATGAAGTAGATAGCTGAACAATCTGGAAACAATACTTGTGTCTTGTTATGGATTATTCATGGCAACCAGCAAGCTAGACTAGCTAGACTTCCCCCATTTGGTCGCCTGTTTCATTAGGTAATACTGTGCCACCCTGCCATGACAAGATGGTAATATTTGGGAAGGGAATTTTATGTTTTAAACAAATAGGCATAATTTTTTGTGATCAGTATACACACTCCTATTGCTATCATTCTTTGGATATGATTTGAAAGCAGAAGTTTCTTGTAGCTTAAATATTAAGACCAATAAAAATCTTTATTGTTAGATATCTTGCTTTAAATTTTTTTGCATTTTCGTGTAAACTTCAATCTCTTCTGGAACATTCTCTGTTGGGGATTTGTAACATTGTATTTTTAGACTGTTTTAAATACCGTCAATATTAAAATTGACTGTGGTAGGAAGGTGTAGCAAACAATCTTATTACTGATATATTATTTCAGCATAATTATTGAGAGTTATATTATTTTACTTACATAATTTATTTCAACATAATTATTGAGAGTTATATTATTTCACTTACATCATTTTGATTTGTCGAACACTGGTTTGGAATGAATTTAGTTTTGAGCCCAACTACTGATTGGCTGATATCTTATAAAAGTTTAATTTCATGATTTGGTTGTGTCTTATATTTATAGTATTCACTGTTAACCTAAATTTAAGAAAATTACATTACATTGCCATGTAAATGACAATATTGGAATTCATATTAAGAGTTAGTTTTTCAGCATATACAGTTGGCACAAAAATAATTGGACACATGAAGCTTGCGTGAAGCTTTGTTGTTTGTGTGAAGCTTTGTTGTTTGTTTTTACAACATGTTTAAAAGAATTACTTGCTATAAAAACTAATTTTTTTCTGTCTCTGGGTTTGTTAAATCAATGTTAAGAATAAAATTATTGAATTGTATTGAACCAGTATATCATTAGCTCATTTTAATCCAATAAAATGAGAAAGCTAAACACACCCACTTGCACATGTTTAACATTCTAAGGTTGATTGAGACACGTATAGCTGCTATATTCTCACATCTGCATGGTGGCTCAATGCATCTATATTAGATAACGAAAGATTTACAGTTTTTGTGATGTTGAGTATTCGAATCTTGTATGAGAATACAATTTTTAATGTTCGACATAAGTTTCTAACTTTTCCTCGTAGACTGCTAGCTTTTGTGGGTGCGGAATTTTCTGCCATGGAGATTGGTCGAAAGGCAGGTATTTCCTGTTCTACAACTAGATGATGGGCTATGCTTTATTGGGCGAACAGTCAGGTAGCAAAGAAGCACTCAACAGGTTACCCTTGCATCTCTAATAGGGAGCAAGATGAGAGCCTCTGGGCACAGATTTGGGACAACTCTTTCAATCTGATCTCAGATTAAAGGTTTCATCATCTTTTCTGGGTTGCGTGCAGACTTCAACCAACTTAGGGATGTTGGACTTGAAAGTCACGTAGCCTCTAGAAAAGTATCTTGACTAATGCCCAAAATACTCGATTGCCTTGCACATGCAACAGAAATGCTGAATTTCACCTGGGAGGATGTAATCTTCTCTGATGAAGTCACATTCTCAATTGCAAATGATGGGATGATCTGAATATTTATCTTGTACCAAAATCCAGCAAGTGTGAATCTACATGTGTCACTTCTACTCACAGATTGACCATGTTAGCACTAATTGATTAATTGCTGGGGGTTGGATGATTTCTCACTGTGCTGGGATATTGTTGAGACTTCTGGGAACTTTCAGTGCCATGCTATATCTATAGCTTCTTAGTTTTGTTAAATCCAGCCCTAGACGAATGTTGTCCTGAAGGACAGCATATTCGTTTCCAGTATAATAACTATCTGTTCAGTAAGAAAACGTTAACCTGCCAACAAGAGAATCTTTGCTCTGTGGTCCTGAACATTTGGAAAAAACTTATCCTCAAAGAGGATTATTTCAGCAACCTTGTAACTTCTGTGTCTGATCAATTTCAAGAGGTTATAAAGCAGGAAGGTGGACTAATGAATTATTGATGTTCATTTTTTTGTTTCTTGGGTAGATACTTAAATATACTTATTTTTCTCCATTTTTTCTCGTGACCACTGCCATAACCTAAATTTGTAGTGGGGTACCAGTGCTCTCTCCAATGGGGGACACGTAAAATTATAAAATACAATAATTTAATCCTTTATTTTTAATTTTTAACGTATCTGTACTTTGTCAGCTGATACCAATGTAATATATCATATCCTATGTTAAATTCTAGTGTATGGTAAAAGAGAACCTCATACATGTACTGTTAATAACATACAAAATTGAATTTTTTTTTTTTTATATAGAGTTAGAGACTTGGAGCATATACAGCAGAACCCTGCTAATCCGAGAACTAATTGGGATTGTGACTTGTTCAGTTTAGAAAATTTTTAATTATCCGAAATCATTATTGGAACATAGGAACACAATTTATGGTCACAAAAATTAATGGCAGGTAGACTGTAGACCTGACTGGAAAATCGAATTTTGTGTGCATGTGCTTTTGTGTGTTTGACAAGTGAAGGGTTCGAAAATAGAAGATGGTAGGCCATTTTGATGGATTTTGAATTATGGCCACTAGGTGTCTCCATTATCCATAAACTTTGCATTCATAATATGAAATAGTTAAAATTCTCACCAACAGATGAGTACAAGGTCTTGAATTTTATGAAAATGCTGATCATTTCATGTAAAACTTGGTGAGCGATATCTTCTCTGTAGTAAGTGATGAAATCAAGAGGACAGTTGGTCAGGATGGATCGCTTGTGAAGCTGCACCAGGCATGCATATTGTTATTCAGTAAGAATAATCCTCACTCATTTAGGTGACATCACACATACCACACTGAAATATATAGTGAAGTTAATGTATGACCTAAAGGCGAATATTAGTCATCATTGCTATTGGTCAAGATGGGAAGAAATTATCGAACTAGAGTAAACTGAAAGATAGAATGAATGAAATGGATACCTCCATATTATGTCTGATTTTATGAAGGTCTGAAGCCTACTGATGTAGATGAATGTAGGACCATGAAAGTTAAGTCGAAAATTAGATTTGTAACTGCAGTGTACTCATTGACTGCTCTCTTGAAATGACAAAACACAAGAATAATTTACAAAAAGATATTTGATCCTTAGAGAGTAGTCCTTTTTTCTTTAATTTCATAGTCTGTTTATTAATAATATTTCAAGAAGTGTAGGCCGACTGCTGTTTGATGTAAAAAGAGAATCACCAACTATAAGTTACAAAATCATGAATATTCATAATACTATAAATGCTTCAAAATGTGCGCTTAACATGTATGTCAATAATACAGAGCATTTGCTTACATAATGTAGTACGACCGAGGCATACAATCAGCATGAAGGTCATGCAGCATGGTCAAACTGTCTCCCTTATGCTCGGCAGTTCAGTTCAGTGGCTCCGTAGGAGTAGTTGTGTTAACATTAGATTGCATGTTATTCTTCTGATAGTGTTAGTGAAATATTTAGATTTAGGAGTGGTCTTTTGTTGTTGTTGCTATGTGAAACAGTAACATTAGGAAATTTTCTTGCAAATCATCTTTCACCTTTCCACAATCACTCTTTTCCAGATAAGTCTCTACCATGAAAATCCTTTGCTTTAATGTAAATTTCTGTGATGCCATATGAGCAAACTAATTGAAACACTTCATTCCTAAATTCACTAACACAATCAGAAGAATAACACGCAATTTAACTTCAACACACCCACTCTTAATGGAATGGAATTTATGGGGGGGGGGGGATTATGGCCCGGCACTACGACCTGTTATGATCTATTGCTCTAACCCTCAAGCAGGCTCATTCCCAAACCCACACCGGCTGACTAAGGTTCGCTGCATACCCAGATTTCTAAAAGGAAATCCCCTTCATCTCTAGGCCAGCCCCCCCCCCCCTCTATGTGTCGCCAGCTAGCAAACGGGGAATGCAATGGAATGATGATGAAATGGAGAAATGGTGATGGAATGGTGAAGATACTGTACCCAATATGGAGAAAAATGGGAGAATCCCGAGAAAAACCTCAACTGTGACCTTGTCCTCCACAAGTGTCATTATGGAGTTTCCAGTGAAAAATTCCAGACCTGACTGGGACTCGAATCCAGGCCGCTTGCATGACAGACCAGCGGGTACAACCACTCATAAATCTAACACTTCACTAAATCCAACATCAACACTATCACTCCTAAATCTAAACACTTCACTAACACAATCAGAAGAATAATGCACAATCTAACGTCAACACAACTACTCCTAAATCTAAACAGTTCACTAACACAATCAGAAGAATAACACGCAATGTATTGTCAATATACCACTCCTACAGAGAGACAGAACTGGACTGCTGAGTGTGCAGGAGACTGTTTGCTATGTGTTGCATGGCCCTTATGTTGGTTGTGGGCTGTCCGGCCGATCTACATTATCTAAGTAAACACGTTGTATATTATGTTATTTACTTTTTATGTTCACTTTGTATTTCTTTCTCCTTCAATACAAAAAGTTAGAAAAATTATTTTGTACTTTTCTCAGAACTACTGTCTTGGCACTTACCATCTTTTACTTCCGAACCTTTCAGGTGATGAGTTGATGTATGTAATGAATTGATCTGTTCTCTAGGTAAACAAAGAACAGTGAAAACTGTTATTTTAAATGCTAACAAACTCTTTTTTTTTTTTAAGATTATAGTAATTTCGTTTCTCTAAAACAGTACAGAATTTTGATTACGTGCTTAAAAAACATAGACCATTTTTTGTTGTCAAATATTGTTTTTTCCTTCTTTACTTCTATTAAGTTCAGGAATTTGAGGATTTTCACATTTCGGATTTTTGATTTGGATTACTTGAAATTTCTGATTAGTGGAGTTTTACAGTACATAATCTTTGCCTGCACTATTGACAATGCGATAATGTAAATGCAGTGTTGGGACTTTGTTGTTTGTGCTATAGAGAATGTGCCCAGTCTTTTTTGTGCCAACTGTACAATTTTTTTTTTCAACAATTTGACATGGACCTTTTAGTCCTTTAGTGGAGAATTTGACATCTGTAAAAGAAATTTCATAGTGTTCAGTGACCAGTATTTTCACTTCTTTTTGGTCTATTCTACATTATGTTGTGCCTTCTGTTTATTACATGTTGCTATTATTTGATTATAATTCTCGATATTAATTACTACTTGGTGTATGTTTATTTTTATCATAATATTCATTCTGTAGCATAGTTGATCTTGAATTTCGTGAAGAGTAAAATTTTAGTTTTTCACACATCTTTATTCGAAATTAATTTATTTTGAACAACAGATAGACCTTGGAAGAAAATATGGTACAACAGTATAATATTGAATATTGAGGACATTCCTTTGTATGTAAGATTGTAGTACATTGTCTTTATCATCACAAAAGTGGAAGGAATTTGAGTATTTTAAATTTTTAGAGATTATTCTTTGAATTGAAAGGAAGGATTTACTATAAGCCTAATATAAATAGTTTCGTAGTGGTTTGGAGCTCACTTATGGGATAACCAGGTCCGTATTTAGGATGTATGATGTCTCTGTGCAGTGATTTATTTTACACCTCCTCTTTTCTCAGCTAAACTTTAGCATTATTATTTGTTTACAGACTGTCAACAATAAATTGTGGAATTATTTACTTCAGTTTTAAACTGTATTGAAGTTTTTAAGCTTAACTGAATACACAACACACAAAACAAAATAATGTGCAAGTTAAAAATTTATTGAGGCATTGACATGGGAAAGGATGTAAGTCACAAAAATTTTACAGGACAAGCAAAAAACGTTTGTGGGTCTGTCTGGTAATGTTACTTAATGCTAACACCATCTTTGATGAGCTGCTGAAACTAAACTGTTTCTGCTAGCGACATACGGGCCTTACCATGACACTGGCATGGGTTCGTACTATCTTATCTGTGAAGAAACGGATTTTCGATTTTATGTGACTTACATGCTTTCCCATGTCAATGCCTCAATTATTCTGAAGACAAAATTATATGGTATGTACGGCCATCTCAAGGTGAAGTGATGCACTAATAGTACCATACTATTTTAATGCCAGAGCACTAATCTAATACGGGTTTCAAAATGATAAAAGCAATAAAAATATTAATATCTTTTTACTACTAGCTGTATTTTACCACTCTGTGCAATTGCACATGCCTAAATATAGACCTGGGAATAACCATTCAAAAGTGCTATCAAATGTTAAATTAATTCTAACAAATTACTTCTTTGTAATTTTTTCATGAATTGGATTTAGTATAGTTTAATAAGAAAGCAATGTATTTGTTTTTTTTCCTGGTACTAAAATTAGATTTAAACTAATTTAATAAGGAAAAGTAGGTGTCCTTTCACTCATCTTTCCTCTAGAAAGAGGACACAATTGTACAATACAAGGTACATCTTGATCATTAACGACAGCAAAATAGTTAGGACTTCTTTCATTGTTTTATGGTCATATGCTACCTGTAAAAAATCAATGCTCTTATTATCCCTTATACTTTTTAAAATCTGGGACATTCAATATTTTTCGTTTTACAAAATGGCTTAGCTTTAATACTCTGTAGATTAGATTAAACTATACTATTTATGAAATCACTGACATAAATACAATATATATTTTATGAGATTTAGAAGACAACTAATTTTGCTTCATCAACTGTGAAATTCTTTGGAGGATCACCTGAATTATTTGTGTAGTTGCTTTCTGTTATTTCAGTTCTGGCTGCTGTTGTATCATATCTCATTTTAATTAATTCACACTGAAAAAGAAATAACCCTTTCAACGTGTAGGTACCGGTAATGCCTTTGGGCCTATACTTGTTTTATATATAGTATGTATGCATTACTCTCTAAAGTATAAACTGAGACAAGTTCATTGTTATTAATATGGAATAACTCTACATTATTTAAGTTTTATGAGTTATCTTTTCAGTTTGTGTGTACCAAATGTTAAGATTATATGGAAGTGACAGCTTGAAACATATTGTTTGTTAAAATGATGTAGGTGTTTTGTACAGAATTATTTAATTTATATTATGTGTTGTGTTTGCTAGTAACATACTGACAGTTGATAGTAAATGTATACATCTCTGGGTTCCATTGTCCATGCTTGTAAGCTCACCTTTTAGATAGCATATGTTCAGTAGTGTCATTTTTAACACCTGACACATTAATACTTTAACCAGTTGGTTGCTATATTGCACAATAACTTATCATGCAGTAGATGTAGGTTAATCATATGACACACTTGCAAAAAATCACAAAACTGCTTAGAGAAAGACCACGAGGTCTTAGTTAAAGAGTTAAAAGGTATGTAATTAGTATGTATGTTTCAAAACTTTATGGTTCCATAAATTGGAAATTTGTAGACATCACTTTGGATGTTATGTAAGTGGTGTGCAAAAGTTTATATTTAAAGGTGAATTTTAAATGCAAACCATGTATATTGTAGATAATGACATATTAGATACACATATGCCCGAAACAAATCCCTTAAACATAGGTAATACATAATGAGTATAATCACACTTTGGTTTATTTTGCAGTCTTCATCGAGCTTTGTTATAGTAATATGTTAACCTTGTTATATGTAAATATAATTAAAATTAATGTCTTATGAAAGAAATAAAAGACAAATTAACGTTTCTTTATGCAATTCTGTTAACAGTTCAAAATTATGACACTAAATTCGAAATTATGCTCCGTGCAGGATCATGCGGTTTTATAGTCTCTATGTATAGAAGTTATTAGGCCTACCTTTTTTTTTTATCTTTTATCCTGTATCTACAATGTATTTTACAACACATGCACCACATACATTCAGTGCATACATTTTATCTTTTCCCCCACTCTTGGATGTAGAACGGACACAGCAATGCTTAGTGCAGCTATACACATGCAAGTGAGAGAAGATAAAAAAAAGAAAGGACAATTTGATAAACGATAACAGTGAAAAAAATAATAGATCAGTCATACTTTCAGTTTTGAAAAAGTGAAGAATTAACTAGATTCTAATTATTTTACAATGGCAGGGCTCTCAACTTGCCATTATTTTCCCCAACACTGTGAGTGTGGCTGACTTTAAGCCACCATGACTCTAAAAATATTGATTTGCTAAATTCCTTCGTATTAAAAAAATTGGCTCTTATCATATTATTATAAATGATAACAATGGTGATATTGGTCTTACTTTAACTTCTAAAAGCTTAAGAATTGGCTAGATAAAAAAAATAATAATTTGTGATCAATTTCATCATTATTTATTCAACATTCACAATACGTTATTTGTTGCTTGCTCTTGTAATGATAATCTAAGTTTATAAGCAGAAAGCTAGGATTTAGTTGTGAAGACATTCTTTTCATCACCCCATTATTTTTCCCTACATTAAATACAATATGCTCAGGGAACACAACAACCAGTGTGATTTCACTGAAATGGGAAATTGAATGACTGGTTACTTTAATGGTAACAGTAATGGTCTGCTGCCAATATTGGTGAGTTAATATTCGCAATGCTACTCAACTGAAATATACCAGATGGGAACGATTAAATACTTAATTGAAGATTTCACGATCTTGTTCACTAAACTCTGTACCAGAAGGGTTATTATTTTCACTCAATTTAAGTCAATAGGATCTTTAAGTACACCTAGTGTGTTGTGTATCGTGTTGTGCAGAGATAAGACTTCAGTTGTCTGTAAGTGAAGTAAAAGTGCCATTATAATTTCGTAAATATTGAAGAAAATGAACACAGATTTATTTAGGTAGCTGAACTTCCCTTTTGGTGCTGTGGTGTGAAATACTTACCTTCTACAAAGCAAGTTTTGTGTTTCACATATAATAGACCGACAATTTTCATCTGAATTCATTAGAACTCTTCATTTTATAAGCAATGCTAATGAAATTAATTACTTTTCAGAATTACTTACTTAAAATGCCTAGGCATTGGGATATAAAATTCTGTTTCTTATTGCTTCGAAACTTTCCATTCATAATATTGAATATATTTATTTATCCTACATAGTGGCTTTCAGTATGAGAATTATTTATTTTCACCTAAACTATTTCATGACAAATCTTACAGTTTCTGTTTGATAGTACACTGCTTCCTATATTGGGGAAAATCTTAGTACTCAACAGATAAGATAAATGTAATGGACTGTTGTGTTGACAGTCATGTGCAGTTTCTGCCAGAAATTAACGTTTAAAGAGACAGTTTATAGAATTATTTTCAACAATGCTGAGATGTATTGTTGATTTCATAATTGTGAACTTGCAAGTCAAAACATTGGAATCCAGTGAAGGTGTAAATGTGGTTTCCTCTTTTCTCTTTCTGTACTCTACTATCTGTCTGTGTCTCTCTCTGTCTGACTCTGCGTACTGCTCCACTCCGTTGCTCTCCTCTACTAGTGGATTTGCCAGAAATTAAAGGCAACCATCGCAAGTTTCGCACCCTGGTCACCAGCTACATAGGTCGGTACTGGATTGTCTGACTTTATTCTTCTTGCATGCCAGTTGTAGTTTCTCTCTTACAATGACTTAACTGATATTATTAACACATTCAATAATAAGTATAATTTAAATCTGATGTGAATGTAGCAGTGCATTGCAAGCTTCTTTCATTATTTTCAGAATGTCACAAGTAAGAATTTTGAGAAGAATTACTATAAATGCCTGAAAATATGTTGTCATTTATACTTAACAAAAAGTGGAAACAATTTAATTTATTTCTAAAATACATCACATGAAAATTTAGAGAATGATTCAAAATTTTTTTTTTTCCACAGACTTATGTATTTTCTTTTCATTCCAAAGTGTTGAAATGTTAAAACAGTATTATGTTTCGCTTACCAGGAAGAATATTGGCGAGAGTGTGGTTGCCACCTTGCCACAATATTTCACTGCATTTACTTGTATTTAATTTCATTATAACGAAATATTTTCCAGTTCTTTTAGATAGTTCTGAATTAGATACTTCATTTTATTTCATAGCATGATGTTTAATAAATAGGTGACAGAGTAGTTCAGTTGGTAAGAACAACTGACTATGGCTTGGAAGTTCCTGGGTTCAATCCAATCTGGGTAGTGGCGAGATTTTTCTCGTTGCCGAAACTTCCAGAAAGGCTCCGGTGTCCACTCAACTATCTATCAAATTGAGTACTGAGCCTTTCTTGATGGTAAAAGGGGTCAGAGCATAGTGCTGATCACACTTTCTCATTCTGTTGCTGAGATCATGAAAACTGCTCCCCATGCATCTTCATGTCCTGTAAAAGTGATATCTTTACCTTACGTTTAACGAATGTATTTCCGATACCATACTGCACCGAACGACATGAATTTTGCACAGATCTAAAATTATGCATATAACTTAAGTTCTTTGCTAACATTCGTAAACTATGCTACTATTCATAATGAGATGATGTGGCAATTCTGAAATGGTAAAATGCATTTAAGGAAAATAGAAGCATGGGGGGGAAAAATTAATCCTACATTTGCTCTATTCACTGCATATTTCCTGAGGTGTTACAGGAAACAAATTCTGGTCCCTTTGTGAGAAGTTCATCAGCTGACTAAATTACAGCTGTCTTAAAATTATGTATTCATATTTTTACATATAAAAATAGAAAAATGATAACTTGAAGGGCGTGAAGTAATAAATATGTGAGTCAGGAAATATAATCGTAGTACAATATTTTAAAAGTAAGATTTAACTTGTTTCTTGTAACATGAAATTCACATGTTATTTTATTCTAAATTATATCTTATAATTAAACACTTTATATAAATGATCTCCAGAAAATACACTGATAAACAATTGAAATATCAAAAGTTGATATGCAGCTTCTAATATTTATATTACATAATATAGGTTAATTATTCAAATCTATGTAAAAATCAACTATAACAATGCTCAAATGTAAAAGTATGCAAATGAAAAGTCTCTTTTCATTGTTGAGATCCAACATATTATAAACTGACGTTAAGTCATTGTATATGTGTCATTGATTGGCCTGTTACAACCACAGAAAACTAGCAAGCTGTAGCACCTGCACAACACTGTCTGATAACTACAACTCACTTTTGTTTGCATCTCACGTTACTGTGTGCAGCTTCCTGCTTTATCTGTAGCTTTAATATTACATACTAATGTCCTATGCTATAAATGAAATTAACAATATCGAGCAGTTTGTCAGAGCTTTTAGAATTAACATGATTGTGTGAAGAGTGTTGGTGAATAAATGTTCATAGGATTATTTATATATTCTGTGTACATAGCTTTCACATTTTTGAAGTTGTTAGAGTCAGTATGCGGTGTTATAATAGAAATCTATAAAATATTAGAATTTAATCAATACTAGCAATTACAATGGTTTACAAATATAACGTGTTTTTGTTTGTGTTAATGCAAGTGAATACAGGAAAGGAGGGCATTCGTGTGTTCATTTTTCTGTGTGTTTGCGACTGATAAATTTTTTAATTTAATTTAGTATGTTCAGTGTGGACATTCTTTAGGGATGGACCTATATAAAACTAGCTGTCTTAGATTTTGTGGTACGGAACTAATTTTAGTATTGTGTTAGTATAGTGATATATCGCACACTTAGGCTGTTGTCTGTTTAAACAAGAGAATGCATTCCCACAAGCAATAATAAAATTACTACAGGTAAAATTGGCTCACCTAATTTTGCGATTTTTAGAGTTTTATATGATTTTGTATATTAGGAGGTTTGAATGGTAAAAATAATGTATAGTAAATTTAATTCATGTTATTAATTTGTTTAATAAAGCGTGAAGAGCATAAAAATATTGATTTCTAAAGCAAATGTCATTCCATAAGCTGACTGTGACCAATGAAAGTCACTTTAACAGTGACTGAGGATTTATTGGTTTTATCATTTTGCAGTACTTAAAACTAAATATGTTGAGGTGAAATATTAATTATAGGCTTATCACTCTATAGGCCCTTGCATGTAATTACATGAACATTTTGTGATCATTTTTACGAATTTATGCAAAATATTCAGCACATTTATTATTAATGATCTACAAAGTGAACGCAATGAAGTGTTAGGAATTACTTCCTTTATGATAGAATCATTTGAAAGATGTGTATTTTAACTGATTTGACATAGCATGACTAAACTTTGATTAACATAATAGAATATTATTTTCAGGTTGCTATAAATGCTTTTTATTGCATTAACTGTGTATTTTCACTTTCTATATTTTGCACTAACATGAATGAAGATTTGTTTTTCTTCCTGTGACTACACATATGTATTATGTAGATTTGCACTCACTTTCTTAATTGGTGTTGGGTTAATGTATAGTGTAACAACATTGTTAGTGATTGGTTATAGAAATGATGTATTAAATAATAAAGTACTAACAAAAAAATACTAAACATGAGTTATATATCGTATATTTTGACATGCCTTCTATTGTAATGAGTTAATATTGCTGATAGTACAGTCTTAGTGATATTTTAGCTTCCTAACTTTCAAAGTGGTATAACAATATTAAAATTAACAGCAAAATATCACTGCTATTTTATATGATATTAAGAAACAGTGTCATGCATTTAAGATTACCAGCTGTTGCGTAACAATGGAAAGAAGGTCAGCAATAATTTATTTTTCCAGTTTATAACCGTGAATATTGTATATTATGATTTTAAACTGCTACAGTTAAATTGATAATAATTGTGGTGAATTCCGATATCATTTTTTTATTTTACTAGTTGCTGGTACATGACTTTGTCATGCACCCTGTTGTGTAGACCAATTTACCGATAGTTGTTGCCCAGGATGCGCTATAGAAGGTTGGTCTACTGTACCCACGATGAGATGATATGATGATGAAGAGATTTGTTGGGATGCCATAGGTGAACTGGAAAACTATGTTACATGGACCATAATGTTGCTCAACACAAGATATAAATTTGGAGTATGCTAGGGATCGAACTCAGATCCACAGGATTATAAGTCCAGCATTCTAGCTACTAGACCACAGTGGTGGTTTGATATCATAATTCCAGATAAATTTAATTCCGCAGTCACATGATGGTAGGAGCTAAAAGATTAATGATATGTAAATTTAATCCTGCTTGTGGGAAAAGACGAGTTGTTAGCTTCATTGAACTTGAGAGAAAACCATGTGCTAAGAATGGACAATCATACCAACATGAGTAGACGTATAGTTTTCTGTTGCTTTTTATTCCATAGTTTCTTTGGTGTTGGGTGTTGTATTACATAAAATATTTGAGCCTTTCCTGTTGAAGTTTCATGTTAAAATTTTCTAATATGTTTTTAAATCAAGTCTTCATAATTTAATAATTCCAATTTATTGTGAATGAATTTCAATACAGTTTTAAGGCTAGAGCATTGGACTCGTAATCCTGGGGACCTGGACTTGATTCCTGGCATATCCCTGATTTATGTCTTGTACTGGGCCTTCCCGTGGTTCAGGTAAGTAACGCAGTGGTTTTCTCTGGGTGTTCTGGTGCCTCTGTGACATTCCAACAAATCTCCATCATTATCTCATCTCATTATGAATGTAGCATAAACCAGCTTCCTATGGTGCACCCTGTTCAATGACTCTCGGTAAATTGGTCTGCACAGCTGACTTCATATAGGTGAATGATTGATGCATAGATGAGTCAGATGGATCATTATTAATATTTCACAAGCTAATAAATTAAAATTTTATTGTACTATATATTATTAAACTTATTATCTCTCTTTACTCATACACTCCTATTGAGCAAATGAACTTCTGGGTTGTGCTAATAGTCGGGTCAGTGCAGTTTTTCTCTGATGATGTAATGTTTTAAAGAAATTTAATATTGTTTCAGTCTTACATCCGTTTTCTCTTCTGTCCATGAAGCATTTGAAAATGAGTAAATTATTATGACCTCTGTACTTGGAAGGATTACTGCAAATTGAAGTAATGACAAGTATTTGGTTTTTTTTTTGTTGCTGTTTTTTTTTTTTTTTAGGTAACAGAATATGTTACATTTTTCTGCCTGGCCCAAGTATAATTCAAGTTTTGTTTTTCACACATTATTTTTTATTTCAGTAACAATATAATCCACATATTCAAATAGTAGCCTATCTTACTGTCACATTTTTACTTATTCCTGACATTTGTTGCGCCATTATAGCATTGGGCTATATTAGAGGGCTTTACGTCATTCAGCATAGACAGGAGTATACACAATACAATGACTCGCCATCTGTAAAGTTTGTCCTATAAAAATCAATAAATCTTCCATCGATTTTTAAATCATCTATTACATATCTCAAAATGATAGTCAGTTGTTCATGATTTCTACATCTGGTGTTTCATTCAGAATTACAGAGAAGTACTTGCTTTTCTTAACACATTCATTTATGTCGGTTTTTATTTTACTGGCTAAAATTTCCAGCATTTCATTTTGTATATCGTGTTGAACATAAAGTACATTTCTTTCTCTAAAAACATCTTCAAAAATATGTAAATTAGCTGTAAATCCATAAAGTTACCCCAGTTGTCTGAGGATTCTTCTTCCCTCTGTGATCTCTTAATGCTAAACTTTGCCCACCAAGAAAAAAAAAATAAGTGTTTCAAACAGGTTCTTAAGATATGCACGGTTTTTTTAAGGGGGGGGGGCGGGAGGAAGAAATCGTTCCTGCTACACTTTCTTTAGACTTTAAACTGTCTTGTCAATGTTTAAATGTGCTCAGACAAGAAGAAATACGTTGCCTTTTACATTGGGTTGCCTTAAACCCGTTAGTAATAAATTATTATAACCTCCATACTACCAAGAAATCAGCATGGAAAACAAAAGGCTTTCTTGCCAGAGGCACTATATTCAAGCCACTTAAAAAAGTAAATACTATGCACTTCTAAGTCTCTCCTTACTCTCTGGGAATTGTACCAAGAAAGGCTGGAATGGTTCGTCTTTAAAATATTCAAAGGCAGCAAAATGGATCTCATCTGTGGAGGTTAGACTGAGACTGGTAATTAAATTTATGTATACCTACTGTAAAACTTCAGTAGATTTGCTAACCTGGCTTTCACTGTCACAAAAATAACTAGATTAACAGTCAGGTTCGTCAATATTGGTGGAAATACTAACTACAGAAGTAGGTTTCGATATAGTGGCAGAGTTTTCAGATTTAGTGCTTTCTTCTGTGACTTTCTGTTTTCCACTAAAAAAGAATCTAATAACGTTTTTTTTTTCCTCATTTGCGACACTGGCAAGTGAATGGGCAGTCGAAAACACTGTCACATTGACAACTACAGTAACAAATTATTAGTAATAACTAATAACTAAACAAAAAGTTCTTAAAACTTTGTAGGATTAGGGAGTGCGCAATGTTGCGAGAAGAAATTTCGAACATTGACTGACTGCAGTGAGATGCATGTTCCTAAAATAAATAATCATGGCTTCTAGAAGCTTCCTTTTGAGAGTGTTTGAGATGACCAAAAGTGGAAATAGTTGACATTCTAGATAATCTTTAGATAGTTCTATGGAAACATGGAGACTTCCAGATGAAAGGAATGGCCATCAACTGGTGTTAAGCAAAAATAACGTTGCTAAGAGCGTATTCCGAATCTCACCGGTGAGCAATCCGATGGCATCACGGTGTTCCAAATCCGATGGCATCACGGTGTTCCGAATTCCACCGATGATGTCATTGATGTTCCACCGGTGTCACACCAGTGCCATCAGCCGCCATCAATGAATCTGATTGGTTCTTGTATAGGGCGGGAATTAGCAGACGAATAACATCGTACACTGTTGTGTCATGGCGGTGTGTTCTGCTTTAGTTCTGCTGTATTGTTTGTAATGAGCACAACGTAAAAACAATATGTTAACGGCTTATGAGCGAACATGTCAATGGACCAGTTATTACTATCAGTTCAAGAAATAAGTTGTTTATGATCTCTTTTCTTTGAACGAGATGGCAGTACGGAAATTTCGCAAAATTTTGCTAGCGTAGCACAGATAACAACTTACACAGTCGCCATGACAGCCATCGATCCTTCCAGCAGTTTTGTTCCTATTCCGCTGCAGCGTGACATCATTGTTGTCCACCAGTCCGGTGAGATTCGGAATACGCTGTAAGTGATGAAGCTACTAGATAGAGGTAATTATTCATCTTGTTAAGACGGTTGCCATGGAGATGCACTATCATGGGTGGAGTGTTGCAGGGTTGTTAGGTGACATTGCTGTAAGGAAGGAACCCTTGCAGAACTGTGATCGTGGCTGCACATGAATTTTTACGAAACAATTGATGAAAATTTATGTTAAACAGTAACATAATTGTTATTTAATTTTATGAATTTTTCCACAAAATTTAACAAAAAATGTATAACAAAAGCAATGAACCTGCAGGTTCCTTAAAAACCATTTGTAAGTAAGTGTACCTAAGTTTACACGGTAATTTTAAATTATTGCTTAATTTTCAGAATATAAACTAAAAGAAAAAAAAATGTGAGAGGGCAACTGCCACTCCCTAATCGCCACCATTGACTATCATTTTAAACTTTTTGTGGTTTGAAATGTCCACATAACAAATACATACGTAGTTCTCTTCAATTCAAGTCTCCACAAATTTCCGGCATCTCGAGACACAAAAATGTTAACTGCTATTGATTAATGCATTGCTCTTTAGAATGTTTTTTCTTCTATACAATTTTTTAAATATTAATAGAAGTACAGTCCATTGACTGAAATAAGTGGGTGTGCTTTATTGTATGAAATACAAAAAAATCTTCACATGCAAGGTATCTTTTGACACTTCATCTTTGGTAGATGTGTTGCAATTTTTATACCTGGATTAAAAATATGTTTCTTTACTTTTGCATTGAACAATATCTGAATGCGTTATATTGGAGTGCAAGAGAACTAATGGCTTCATTGCCAAAAGAGTAGGCATTTGAACAACAATAACAACATATCTGAATGCCCTGCATGGTTGATTGGAAATTATGTTTTGTACAGTATGTTGTGCAGAACACTTTATTATTGTGTTTAAGAACAATTTTTTTTTTTCAGTTCGTCAGAAAGAAAATGCATTTTGGCATTCTTAGGTACAAACTATGTAATCACAAGAACTTGCACATTAAAATTCTTGTCATACAAATGATAATGTAACCTCAAATTAAACCTGCATCCACATAGTCTAAGAATAAAATTAAATATGAAGCAATTATTTTCTTTGATTCTTAATTCATTTCATACTGATAGCTGATCGGAGTGTTTGGAACGAGTCACAGTGTGTTAACTATCAAAAGGTGAAATTACATACATTGTAAGATAGTCTCAAATTAATTTTGCTGTTATCAACGTGTTCTACTGCCAACATGCAGGAACGAAAATATATTAACAAAGAACGACGAATTAGAATAAACATATTTATCTACAAAACACAGGACTATTGTGACCTGATCACTGTCTTGAAGTATATTAATTATATAATAGTAGTATAGATTGTAAGAGTGTAGAGTGGTTAGAGTGTAAGAGAAGGTCCTATGGCCGTAACTCTGCCAGTATAAATAAAGATTATTATTATTATTATTATTATTATTATTATTATTATTATTATTATTATTATTATAGAAAAAGAATAGGTATACTTATTTGTTTGTTTATTTATTTATTTATTTGTTTATTTATTTATTATTTATTTATGTACAGTACTGAATTATTCACTTATTTATTTATTTAAAGTTCTTTCCTATCTCACAAAATTCCCTCATTTAGATGAGAAAGTACTGGTAATTATGTGTAAAGAGTCACAGCTGTAATCTATAATGCATGATGCTGTATTTTATACCATGACAAGTTCTTTGCAAGAAATGTCAATAGTTTGTTATGGGCCTAATAGACCATGACTATAGGAGAATACTTAATATGCATATGAACAGTTAAAATGCATAGCAACAAAGATCTATCCTAAAATTCGAGAGGGAAGAAAGAGTATGTAAATGAATGTAACTTACGAACCTCCCTCACTAAGCAACATGTTGTTGATTCTCAATTATTTATACTTGATTATGATCTATTAATGTTGCTAGGGGTATCTTTTAGATAGTTTGTCTCTCAAAACAGCCTGCAAATCACTTGTCGCGCGTTTATGCTGCATATACTAATTTTGTGCTGCATCGAAGATATTAAAATCGTAGTACATCAATGAACTGTTAGTATTTTACATCTGTTAACTTGAAAAAAAAAAAAAAAAAAAAAAAAAAACAAAAACAAAACAAAATTAACTATTGTGCAATAGTAGTTTGGAAAGCCTCATATTTAATGAGGCATTTATATACAGACAAGATGCATGAAGAATAGGTAGTGTTTCAAAAATCATTCTGCTTAAATATATTTTATATATAAGAAACACATTTCACACTAATCTCTTAAGTATTTTCTTTTACCGAATCATCACAACCTCATTTATTTTCCTTCATATTTGCACACAAGTATTATTTTAAGTATTAAAAATATAATTAATTTATTAAATTAAGTAATACACACTACTGTTTTTAAGGTTAGAATTCGATCTTCTGCCTGTACTTACAGAAAATACTTCAATTCTTATTTCACTCTTAAGGTTTTGAAATTATTGATATAGTTGACTAATTTCTTAAACCAACTTCGTAACTTCTGTACATGTAGCAGAACATTTGACATTACTGCAGTCTCATTCAAGGCTAATTTTACTTTCGGAATGTGAGTATGGTCTTCAGTCTTTCACAGATACTAAATTGTTCATGATTTCATGACAGTAATATTAAAAAAAAAAGTCTAGCACTTCATTCTAACAACACTTGAATATTATGTAGCAGTAGAGTTTTCGTAATTGTGTTAGGAATACGAGATAAACTGTAGATATATAAAAAGATATTTTATACTTCTGTATTGCAATGAAGAAGAAATTCAGAATTGTGAATGAATACTTCCTTTTATAGATACTGAAAGTATGAAGTTAAAATATTTACCTGTCTTCTTGTCTAACCAAAGAAGATTGTTAATTCATGTTTGAAGTTAAGGTTGTAGATTGTCAGAAGTCACTTCAGAATAGTGTGTTGAGGTTCCCATGTGTTTTGTTTGTTGCTACAGCGTTGAAGCATTCTCCATCGAAACGTAAGAGCATCTCTCGTCCTGCACGTGGAACAGTTGAAACTGAAACAGGCGATGGAACCGGTGAGTACTATGTATCTATCTTATAAATATGGATTTAAGGAAAATTTACAAATCTTATGTAAAGATTGTATACTATTTCAATATTAATGTACTATTGATAACTTGAAGCAATGTAAATTACGATCTTGAAGTAATAGTTATTCATTATATATTTTCAAAATGATACTATCACAATAATTAGTATTTTAATGAAGCTTCCTTATATCTCACAAGAATCAGTGACAGTAAATCATGTATGAGATTGTTGTGAAGTATTGGTCAAATATTTGTTTTTCAGAATTGAAACTAAATTTATCAGTATATACAGTACAATAATATCATTGTTTATTAAAATGTTATATATTAGGTAAGTACCAATATATGCTTCTGAGTGTATTTATGTTTTGTATGAGCTTAGGTAGAAGTAGGTTCTGAAATGGATAAAGAAATTATTGGATCATTCTATGAAATGTCGCACCCCATCAGAATTTTGGTATCTCAGAATTTAATGAAATTTTGTGTTTTTGCTCTTTGCCAAAACAACTCAGTTCGGTATAGTTTTTCAATTTTACCCAATAGTTCTGTAAGTAAGGATGTCTAATATTTACCACTACTAAAATACGAACAAATGCTTTAGGCAAGTTTTTTTTTATTAATAACTCGTAAAATATTTATTTCAAAGAAATTATTACTATTTAATACAGAAAAATTCGTACTGGCACTGGGAATCGAACCCAGGACCTCTCAGCTCTGCGTGCTGAGCGCTCTTTCCAACTGAGCTATGCCGGGACACGATCCATGGCTCCGGCCGAACTCCTCTTGTAATGCTTTTGCGGCCTTACATACCTGCATTTGAGACGATACAAGTCATATATGCAGGAGCGCATATTTAAATGACTTTGTGGCCATATTCAACATCAGTTCGTGACAACTGTTAACAGTTAATATATCACATATTCATTTTGTATGAGGTCTCGCCCACCTCATTGAATACTACATGGCTACTATGAAGTAGTCAATATGTATTATGTATTATTACTATTTAAATATGCGCTCCTGCATATATGATTTGTATCGTCTCAAATGCAGGTAGTAAGGCCGTAAAAGCATTACGAGAGGAGTTCGGCCGGTGCCGTGGATCGTGTCCCGGCATAGCTCAGTTGGAAAGAGCACTCAGCGCGCAGAGCTGAGAGGTCCTGGGTTCGATTCCTGGTGCCAGTACGAATTTTTCTTGTATTAAATAGTAATAATACATATTGACTACTTCATAGTAGCCATGTAGTATTCAATGAGGTGGGCGAGACCTCATACAAAATGAATATGTGATGTTCAAAGAAATTATTTGTATCTCATAAGAAAGAAGTGAAAATTGCCGTCCATGGTGTATATCCTAACTTCTTTAATGTACTTCCAGTTCCTACTAATATACAGTAATATATATATATATATATATATATATATATCAAAATTTCAGCTGACAGAGCATAGGTTATTAGAAAACTAAGAAAAATAAACCGTGGTTTGATGAAGATTGCTCATGATAGAAAGAAGGAAACAGGCAAAATTGAAATTCTTACAGGATCCAGTCCAGGTGAATAAAAATAATTATTTCCATGAAAGACGGAAAGCAAATCGTACACTTAGGAACAAAAAGAGATTACTTGGAGGAAAAACTGGATGATATAGAAACAGATAGTAAAAATGAAAACATTAGAGATTATTATAAGGACATAAAGGAATTTAAGTAAGGATATCATGCAAAGTAAATGTGATCAAGGATGAGAATGGTGACTTGCTTGCAGACTCTCATTCCATTCTGAACAGATGGAAAAACTATTTTGGGTAACTACTAAATGTACATAGACCAAATAGAAATGATCGGGATGATATTCAAATACAAATTGCTGAATCATTTATTCTCAACCCTCACTTTCTGAAGTCGAAATTGTAGTAGAAAAGCTGGAAAAGCGCAAGTCTCCAGGTATCGATCAAATTCCAGCAGAATTAATACAAGAGTATGGAAACACATTATCTAGTGAAATTTATAAGCATGTCCATATTAGAATATCATTGGTTTAATCCATCATTTGTGATCTGGATTATAGCAATGGCCAGAGAATTTTCTCCTCAGGATTTTCAAAATTTAGATATTAATTTTAAAATTGTTGGAGACACTTCATGCATTAGAAAGGCAATAAAATATAATGAAAAGTACATAAAATGTAAATCTTCAACTTTAACCCACCTAGTGAGTGCATAGTAGAAGTCTGTATGCACATTTGTTTTATTTTTAGAAAATGTGTAAACATTTTTCCAGAATACACGTAACTGAAATATATGAAGACCAAAACCTGCAAATGATACAGATTTTTTGTGGTATCATGAAAAAATTTTGTATTATTTTAGTGTCGAACCACTCCATCCATATTCATTCATTCATTCATTCATTCATTCATTCATTCATTCATTCATTCATTCATTCATTCATTCATTCATTCATTCATTCATTCCCAAGGGCAGGTCTTTCACTACAAACCCAGCATTCTCTAATCTTTCCTATTTTGTGCCATCCTTTTAGTCTCCGCATACAATCCATATATCTTAATGTCGTCTATCTTCTGATATCTTCTGCCCCGAACTTTCCTCTCGTTCACCACTCAATATATTGCTTTAAATTGCTTATAGGTTTACTGTAGTGATTGCTGTGTATGTGTGTTGAACTGAATGTTGTGTTGTGACAGAGCAGTGTGTTGTGTCTGTGATAGTTGTATTTGTCTTCAGTTGTAACGCTTTACTTCTTGCTCTTTGTATATACAGCTGTACCGGTCACAACAGGCACCACGGTGCAGACCAGTAAACCTGGTAAGTTATTTTTCTCAGCTCCAGCATTAAGCTGTATGTTGTACAATAGAAGATGTATAGACTTAAAACCATTATCTATTGTTTGTGTGTGTAAAATATTTAATTTACAGCAAAACCTTGTTAATACGCTCACGCTTATAATGCTATCCTGTTCATTACACTCTTTTTATATGGTCCCTGGACGTTTCATATATAACATAATAATATATACCCTCTTGTAACGCTTCCAAATTCTGCTTGTAGTGCTTTTTTCCGGATTGGAAATGAGTAAAAAAACTCCATATAAATTGTGTAAATTTGTAATGTTTTAAAAGCATGGTGAATAAATATGTTGCTGTGACTGTACTGGGGATCATTGCACCACGAGTACAAGAAAGAAATTTCATCCTCTACCTGTGGGCACTGTCAGAAGTTGCACTTACCGGTACTTTCCTTTGTATGAAAAGATTTTAACACTCCCTGTCATTACATTCCTGTCCTTTCTGTAAAATTTAAGCATTCTTTGAATACTGTGAAGTATGCAGTAAATTTGCAGTGCAAAATGACATAACAACCTGTGAAATGGCTGCCCCTTTCATAATGGATGATGACTAGAATTGAGCTCCTGTACAGGAGAAGTTTGGGAAAATTAACATGAATTGTATCGTTGACAATGGTTTAGTAACCTCGGAAATTCATGGTGTTGGCAACAGGATTGTAGATCATGCTGCCACTACTGCCAAATGTGAAGACAGTGATGAGGAAATTAAATCTGCAGAGGAAAGTGTACCCACACCAAATGAAGCTCTCGGAGCAGTATATGTGCTTCGAAAATGCATCAGTGTCGCTCTTAGTGGTGTTTCAAGTGAAGTACTCTGTAGTTGAAAGAGTAATGGAATGGAGAGAAATTCTCTCCGGCGCCTGGGTGGGTATCTGGTGTGGCTTAATGGATAAAGCATCAGCACGTAGAGCTGAAAACCCGGGTTCAAATCCCGGTGCCGGAAAGAATTTTTCTCCGTTCCATTACTCTTTCATCGTATGATGACACAGAATATCTGCATGGAAATATCATATGTACTTCGGTACAGTAAAATAATATATATGATATGCGTAAATCACTTCGTGATTTAAGACGGCGCTTATTCCGTCGGATCCCGGCCAACTAGTCACTCATAACGAGTGCACCTCAGCACATGTGTGGACTTCAGTCCTACGTTCATAGATATCTATGACGTAGTGCAGAGGGCGGCCACTAGAGGGAACCCAAACTGAGATGATTCTGTCCGGCGCCGGGGTGGGTATCCGATGTGGCTTAATGGATAAAGCATCAGCACTTAGAGCTGAAAACCCGGGTTCAAATCCCAGTGCCGGAGAGAATTTTTCTCCGTTCCATTACTCTTTCATCATATGATGACGCAGTATATCTGCATGGAAATATCATATGTACTTCGGTACATTAAAATAATATATACTCTGTAGTTACTCAAACCACAAGGGAAATGTAATCATTCATAATAGTAGTACAAACAGACACATGGCAAACAACAATCAAAGATTTTTTCATATGAAATAAGCTCTTATTTGCATTTTGCACTGTAACGAATGCAGTTTTCTATGAAGTGGTGTCTAAATTCTTTTCCCATTTCATAAATCATTTCCAGTCTATAGCGCTGTCCTGCTTATTATGCTTGAAGGCCACAGTCCCTTAATGAGCGTATTAACAGAGTTATATTGTATTTCGTTTATATTGTAAGTTCTTTTTTAATTTCGAAGCGTGTTGCTTGGTTTTTCAGTAATAAATAACTTACCAAATGTGATAAATTGGCAATTTTAAGTTGATTATAGTTATAAAATATATGAAAGCCAGAACTAACAAATGACAGACAGATTTTTTGTGAGCATGAAAACATTTTCTTTTGTTTCAATGTCGAACCACTGGCAAGTCCCACTGCTTTGAAAAATAGTTGTGTAAACTAATTTGTCAACAGAATTAGAAATAAATATAATAAAAGATAACCATTTAAATGTCATTAATTCTTATGAGCTTCGCATTCCCCACAGAAGAAAGTAATGATAAAGATAGCATACTTGATCTATTATATGCAATATGATGCAAAAGTTTTATTTGGAGATGCCAATGCCAAAATAGGCAAAGAATATAATGGATATCCTGATTTGATGTAGAATAAAATATTCATGATATATCAAACGATAATGGAAGTAGACTGCAAAGCTTTGCAATATCCTGAAACTTGTAATGAGCGAAATTTTCCCTCGTGAACCAATTCACAAAGTGATTTGGATATTACGTGGTGGAAAAACAATAAACCTAAGTCATAATTTGTTAACAGACAGAAGAGACAGTAAAAATGTTATTGAAATTAGATCTTTTAGAAGTGTCAAAGTCGGATAAAAGATTGAGAGCTCAAAAAATGAACAAATCACAGTGTGTAAATAGACCCCATGTCACCAACTTCAATTCAGAGGAAGTTAAACAACAATTTAAATTTAAATTAGAGAGTAGATTCAACATACTCATTGACTTTAGAAATGGTAATGAAAATAAGTAGAAAGCGGTGGTTCACATTAGAATGTAAAAAAATGAGTGAGAATAAGAAAAAAGTGTTTGTTATTGGAAAATAGTTCACAAGAAAAATTTAAGTCCGATATAAAAATGTCAACAAAGAAACAAGTATAATTTAATAACACAAACAAATTATACTGTATTAAGGAGGAAAGTAGAAAGTGATAGACGAAATAATAATATGAAAGAATTTTATAAAGTACGAGTAATTTCTTTAATGGATATAAACCACGAAGTTAGGGTTGAAAGTTGAAGACATTGAGATGGTACTTTCAGAAACTATTGAATGTCACACATTCAGAAGAGTACCAACTTCAAATGCAAAATTATAATGTAATTGCAGCCTTTTGTCTATGAGCCATCTCTTGATGAACTGCAAGAAATAATTAGTAAGCTGAAATCTGGAAGAGCACGAGGTAAAGATGAAATATTACCAGAGCATATTATATTAGAAGAAGTTGCATTAGTCATTAGTGGAGGAAATTCATAAACTAATAATAACAATTTGGGAAATAGAAACAATGGCAGGTCCTCATAATAATAAAAAATAAATAAAAAAGCACTGATTGTGTCAATTTAAAACAATGAGATACATTTAAATGAGAAAAACAGAGAGGAATAGCATTGCTAAATTATTGTTATAAAATTTGTTCGCAATTATTATTACAGAGAGATGAATAAATTTGTACAGGAGAATATATTCACGAGCATCAAACAGGATTATTGTTATAAAATTTGTTCGCAATTATTATTACAGAGAGATGAATTATGTACAGGAGAATATATTCATGAGCATCAAGCAGGATTTATGGCTATTAGATCTGCTCTAACCAGATTTTCATTTTAAAACAAATTTCAAAATGCTGAGAATTTCGAAAAGACTATGCATATTCTATTTGTTGATTTCGCTGATGCATACAACAGTATCAATATAAAGTTTATGTGGAAAATATTGTTGAAAAAATGGAGTTCCTAAGAAATTAGTAAAATGATGAAAATGTTTGCTGATGAATCAAAGTGTGTTATTAAAATTAATAATTGGATTTCAGGTAGTTTTATTGTAAACAATTGTATCTGAAAAGGAGATGCACTTTCACCAGTGCTGTTTAACACACTGCTGTTTGACAATACACTTCAAGAAATTTGCAAGTCTGATAAAGGAGTATTTCTGAATTATTATAAATTCTACTGCCTGGCTTTTGCAGATGATATGGCATTAATAGCTGACTCCAAAGACAGTTTGAGATATTTGACAAAAGAGTTAACAGAAGGAATCAAACCAACTGGGTTGTCATTAAATGTTGACAAAACGAAGTACATGAGAATGGCAAGGACAGAATGCAGAAATAATTTCATAGTGAACAGTTTTGTTTTACAAGTTTCATTATTCAAGTATCTCGTGTGTTTTGTCAGCAATCAGAATATAAATGATGTGGAAATTAAGCATCGCTTAGTGAATGCCAGTAAGTGTTACTATTCTCGGGACAAAATTTTCTCCTCTAATCTACTTTCAAGACATACTAAATTATGCTGCTATAAAACCGTAATATTTCCACTGTTGCTATACAGATCAGGAACATGGGTGTTAACGAAAAAAAGAAACATTGATTTGTGTAATTTTGAAAACAGAGTTTTGAGAAACTTATTTGGCCCCATCAGTGACCGTGGTGTTTGGAGAATCCGGAAAAATAGAGAAATGAGTTTTTTCAACCAAGCACCTATTGTCATTAAAAGCAGAAGATTACTTTGGTTTGGTCATGTAAAGCAGTGTAAAAGAAGTGCCTTAGGAAAGTTTTAGAGGGACATCTAGTAGGAAGAAGATCTCTTGGAAGACCCTATGGTGTAATCATCTGACCACCTATCTTAAGTTTCTGGGATACAATGCAGAGGAGTCCAACAACAGAGACCACTGGAGGCCAGTGATTGTTAATGAGGGCAAGAATCGTCTCAGATTGATATACGACAATAGCTTATGAGTCCCATCTCATAATCTTTTGATTTGATTATAAGGAACCATTTTCTAAGTAAATTACCAACCAGAATTAATGAGACTTATCTCCCCTGAGCTCTTTTGTCTTAAAGTATTCGCCTTTCACAGTCTTACCTTCAATAAAAACAGTTCTGCCACTAGCTGGCAGGAGATAAGAAATTAAAAAGGTAGTCTATGCAAAACGCAAGTTATTGGAGCACTTACTACATTGTGAGAGCTCATTCCTATATCCTTCCTAGTTATTCTTCATTTCTGGAATGGTCGTAGGAAATGGGATAGTTAATTATATGATAGATTGTATTGTTAAAAAAATTAATTACCATATAATCTGTCGTCATGATGTAGGAATCACTAGTGTGGGTACGTCTTGTAAGTACATCATGTTGTAGGCAGTTTTTCAACATATTTAATGTACTGTGATAGTTCCTATTTATATTTTAGAAAAGTATGAAGAGTCACAGAATTAAAAAAAAAATCATTTAGTCTTTTCTAAGTAATATTATGGATATGAAATTTTTAGAAATCTGTACACATGAAAATGATCAAATTTTGACGTCTTGCATAATTATACTGTCTCCCTACAACTGATCATTCCAAGTCTAGACAGCAAGAAATAAATGGCATTTGCTTTTCCGTAATATCATATATAGTTTAAATTAATTAAGCCAACAGAATAAACTAAATTTGCATTGATTAATGACATAAATAAAAGAGAGAAATTTGTAAGGGGAATTTTGATTACATTGCTTTTATTTTCTGATAGAAGTTTGGCATATACTTTATTTTTGAACGATCCTTCATGAAAAAATACATTGTCCTCAAACTTGCCATAGCATATACAGGGTGTTTCTGGGCTAATGTTACAAACTTTCGGGGATGATGAGGAAGGGCACATGTATCAATTTGAGATCAGGAATCCTGGTCCGGAAATGACTGAGTCAAAAGTTATAAGCAAAAATAGTTGTGTGGAAATGGAATTGTAATTTTGCACCACGTGCCCTCCTTCCCTTAACCTTTGGAACAGTCGTGGAAAGATGGTATGAGTCGGATGTCTCCTACGTGGGTACTTGGCTTGATACAATCTGTGAGCTTGCCTACTGTTCCCATTGGCTCATCCGTATTCAAAAATCAGGTCTGCATATTCTGCTCTCGTGTATGCCTCCATTTCACTAGGACTGATCGACTGGACACTGCAACTTCTACACATACACTGCTGTCTACAGACGTGCATATCAGGACCAACCATGTCTGTTACACATTACGTTATCTGCATTGCTTTAGTGTAGTTTTTTGTCCCCACTCCTTCAGACAGCACACTGAATGGAATACTGTAAGTAGACAACGTAAACTACGTCAAATGAATACAGTATGTGTAAGATGTACAGATAAATATACATAAATAAGGTGTACAGAGAAATAAAATTATTTCATTTTCACACAACTATTTTTGCTTGAAACTTTCGACTCAGTCATTTCTGGACCAGGATTTCTTATCTCAAATTGATACATGTGTCCTTCCCCATCATCCCTGAAAATTTGTAACACTAGCCCAGAAACATCCTGTATATGAAAAAAGGAATCATTCTATATAATATAATAATCGTTATTTATCGTATTTACTAATACTTTTAATCATCAATAAGCTTTCACTCGACATTTCTTAATGAAAATTTTTATTGTTAATTACTAATCATCAATATTGCTTGTACAAGCAAGCTTTTATACTAACCAAGCCTAATAGCTTTGACAGTTATTGATACAAACGTCATGGAGAGAGCATAAGGAATATCTCAGTTCTAACACATATTCTGAAGGACAGTTTTCTTGGAGGGTATGTGCCCTTTCAAATTAAAGTCTGAGCAATTTCAATTGTATATGGTGCAAGAGCTGAGAGGGTTACAGAAGACTATAGTGACTTAATGAGTTAGGTGTTTTGTGGTTCCCAGTGACAAATGCGGTAGTGAAAGAGGTTTTTCTACTTATTCAACTGTATTCACCGATAGCCAAACCGACCTATGTCCAGAAAATACTGAAACCTTGATATGCATGTGATTTGTAAATAGTCTGAATCAGAAATCTGTCTCGACTGAAGAGATTACAGTATATTGGTATATTTAAATACCAACTCATACTTGATTTTTATATAATAGTGTTGTAAGTGCCATTGTGTTAAATTAGAATAATTATCCTTTTTTTTACTTCATGAAATACCCATTATCTGCTCCTTTACATGTGTTTATAAAACTAAGATATAATCTACCACTAATTCCCAGTCTTTGTCAGAGACGACACTGTCCTTTGAAGAGATAAGATAAGAGCTTGTTTATTGATTAGGCCTTTTCAGATGATGCTCCAATCACAAGGAGCAGTAACATATGTCTAAAGTCGCAGCATTCAATTAGTACCCAAATGGTACCAAAAAGTAATGCTTTCCTTTAAGATAAGAGTTCGTTTATTGTTATCCCTTCTTAAGTGCTACTCCAATCACATGGTTCTTCATTAATGTAATTATAATTTTTCATGTCCTTTTCTTTGTTTCTTTTTTATTATTAATTAGTTATGTTTACACTTTTATATTTAATTGAGAGTATACTGATCCGTAAGGACTTCCATCGATAGGGGTAGTTTGTAAATAAAAATAAATATCTACCAATGTGTTAGCATTTTTAATTGACATGGAGTATATAACAACATTGTCATATTATTTCGAGTTGATGACGATAAAAAAGGTTAGTAATTTTAATTTCAGTTTTAATTAAAAGCCTTCTCATAACTTAAAATTTATTCACTGCGAATGATGGTAGAAATCAATGTACTGATGTCTGTATGAGAGTAATTGTAACTAGGAATAATCTTTACAACGAAAATATGACGACACCACTTGACATTACAAGTATTCATGCTTGCAAAAAAAGATGAATCTAACACAAAGCCTGCTGTTAGGGTACTAATTGAACGATTTTACTGTCAGGCCTTCACTTCCATTCAGCCAGTAACAAAATAAGTTTATATAGATTGTTCTGAAAAAAGGTTCCAATATTTAGAAAGGAGGTCGTATGCATCAAAACAAAAAACAAAAGTCCTACAAACATGGGTCATAAAATTAATATCTTCTAAGAAATGAGCAAATGTTTATCATCACTATAAGAGCAACATATCTTCCACTGTGAGCTCTTTAGCAAGAAACAAATAAGGAAACAGAATGCAGCCATTTATCATTGTGTATTACACAGCATACCTTCGTTTGTGTTTGCATCAAGAGGACACTTAAGCAGATGACAGTACTTTAAGAGTTCGTAATTGTACTATGGTACATAAACTGATTCCACACTGCAATAATTATTACTGTATAATCGGGTAAATTAGTTTCGTATCTCTTGAATTGGAGCATGTTTTGTTTCTCACAAAAGAGCTCAAAGTAGAAGATCTGCTGCTCTTACAGTGACGGTAAACATTTTCTCATTTCTCAGAAGATATTAATTTTAGGACTCATGTTTGTAGGACTTTAATTTCTTGTTTGGTGCATACTACCTTCTCTCTAAATACTGGAACCTTTTTTACTATACAGATTTTTCGTGCTTAAACTAGTGTAAAATGGCTGCTAACAGTGGTGGCATTTTTGACACTTTTCAATGCCATCTATGTGTCAAGCCACGAACTTTTCAAATGCACTTCGTTCTAAATGTGCTGCAGAAATTTTCCCTACAGAATTTACAAATTGTGCAGATCATGCTTGGAGCAAGTGTCTTATGTTAATGCTAGTTGCTAATTCTTTGATCACTGATGTTTTAGATATCGTTTCATCAGTGCATATATGTAAATTTGAAAAAAAAGTTTCTGATAAAAAAACACAAAAAATAAATTTAATATATTTTATAAATTAAAGTTCTAACACAAGGCGAATTTTAGTTAAGGTGTTGATTTCTCTTTGAAATAAAGCTTTATAATACCAATTTTCTGTATGCCATCATATGTCTTACAGTTCGATGCACCATGAGTGTAGTATAGTAGTATGTTTTTGATACTTTATTAGAAGTAAATGTAACACATTGTTTTCCATGAACAGTATAGTTACCAAAAATGAAATGGATTAGATCTGTAGAAAATAGTTTGGTCAACAGAGAAAATTTGTATGTTATATAAAAACATGCTTTGAATGTAATAGCATGATATTTACCTATTGCTTTAGATGCTTACTTCGAGATGAATTTGATGTGACTTGTTCTGTTTCGTTTGATGGTGGTGGCAACAATTTTCTACAGACTTTCTCTACTGTTGGTTTAAGCATTGTGCACTTGGAAGCATATTTTAGCATTGCCTTTTGGCTATTAATCATTGATTATATATACGTATTTGTCTTACAAGCAAAATAAAATTTGATATACTAATCGGTAATTTATAAATTTATATGTTATGTATGGTGATGGAAACACAGCTCTTCTTGACGTGATATAACATTTATTCCACGCATTATCCTCAGGATTGTGATCAGGAATAGTGACTCTTGATTTTAAAACCTTATTACAATATAAAAGATAATCATGCAATCTTTATTATCTGGTGCCTTGTTTAGAATCTATTCTATGTATAAATCTTGTCTGATTAAATTAATTGGAACCCGAAGATGACTACCAGTTAGTCGAAAATATTAGTCCTCACACCAACCAAAGATAAATAATTAAATTTATTATAAGGAAGATAAGTGTTTAAGACTATTGTTATTCATTTATTTAAAACAGTGTTTAGGGTGTTTGACATGAAGCATAGTGATCGTTCTAAATCAGCTGGCAACGAGCAACATTCAGTGGATGTGATTGTAATGTTGTTGAGTCAGCTCTAAATGGTCAGTGACACAGCCTTCTACACATACTAGCCATGAAATGGTGAAAGCAACATCGCATTTCCCTGTCGTAAGTAATCTGATAGTCCAAGTTGCGTTTATAGGTTATAGTTGGCATCATGACCAATGGCATTCTGCAATCCTACGTGTCTAATGGAAGGTTAAGAAATAATTGTAAATAACTAAGTTGGAGCAAGAGTGAATAGAAATAAGGAAAACGGAAATAATTGAAGAAGACCTATTTTATAGCCACTTTATCTTAAAAAAAAAAAAAAAAAAAAAACAACTCATATCTACCTACCAAAAATCAAATCTCAGTTGTATGATAGTAAGTTACCATTTGACAGACAGCTGGGAGAAAGTTGTATTGATTTTTCAGTTCTTATAATTTTATTAGACAGGATGATTTAAATTATCAGGGGATTTAATACATGGAATAAAAGAAAAACAATAGTCAATATATTTTGGTAAAAAAAAAAGTATTATAAATCTTTGATCTTAAAGACTGACTTTTGTTCTCAATTTGCGTTATCAGGTAGGTGAAGGACGACTGTGATGAATATATGTACTTCATTATCGTCGTTATCGTAATGATCATAATCCAGTCAGTAATTTATGCCGTGAGTTAGTCTATTTTGTCATCATACTCTGAAATTTGAAATGTGCTGTTAAATTGAGAGCAGGTAATACTGGTATGCTTCCAAGTGAACGAAGGTGATGATCCTATTTCTTGTGCTTTACTTACTCTGTGTATCTGTCTCTTCTCTTCTTATTTGTGCTGCTTCATCAGGGAGCCCAACAGGTGTCAGCGTCGCCCCTCCTTGTGCCACTTCTACTCCCATTACAATTCCTACATCATCCTCGAAGCCACCATCTCCTCCAGTAGTTACAACCACTGCCTCACCTCCTTCCTATCCCGCTGTGCTGAAAGACCGACCTCCAAGTTTTATAAAATGTTTACCTCCTCCCAGTGGCATTCCAAGTGCTTCTGGAAAAATTCCTCCTCCTGTACCTCCTCGGGGCTCTCCATTGGGAAAAAGAGGAGACGCTAGTGCTGCTGCACCCAGAGGTGGGATTGTCAGGCATTATCATACGTATCATCAGTTCCATCATCGCACGTTGAAGTCGGAGAAAATGCGCATGTCAGCACTCGAGCAACACGGTAGCAGAATGCATGACAGATTTAAAAGGAATGATGGTGTTACTGGATCTGGCTTTTATTACCAATTTGGCATGCATGCTAAAAGAATGCATGTGGATATGAGCATCTCCCCATACTTTATGCATCATAACTTAAGCCAGAGCCTACCAGCAACACCAACTTGCATGGCTCATGTGTGAATTCAAGAACTATTGTCTTTAAAATTTCATATACCCTTGAGGAGTTATGTGTGAGAATATTTCATGTTACAGTTGATACGTAGTGGAAGTGTACATGTATGTATATATTTTATTCTTTTGTGGTGTATTTTCAGTGAAAGCAGTCAGTCCCATAATAAATATATGTAAGCTCTTTAATGAAGTGTTAACTAAAAAAAACACTTTCAGGAATGTATAGTTCACTGAAATATAAAAATATGAACAATGTAAGACCAAAAAAAATCACACAAGCAATGATTAGTTAATTGATCTGCATGATCTCCTGATTTTGAACCACCATATATTTTGTCGCATAGTAAAAAATGTAAGCATATTGAACGATAATTTGAGAACAACGAAGAGACATTGTCTTTAACATTTTGAAAGCTACTGACAAATTATTTTAGGAATGTTATATTTAAAATAAATATCACTCACATAAGCCTTTTGGAGGTAGTAGTAATAAAATGTTATGTTGTTCATTAAGAATTTGCTTGCAGACTTTATGAAGTAATTCTTGCTCCTTTTTATCTTAGTGAAATTTTTTGTGAAGACTTCATTGAAGTGGTGTTCCTTACTTTTAAAAATATTACTTAGAAATTTCTTTTCGTACAGGGGAACTATTTATGATCCCATGATGAAACATTCCCTCAAACTGCTTGCATAGTTAGATCTTCACAGCAGATAGACAAATATAAAATATTAGCTCCCCATAATAATTTTTAAGTATCAATGGAAAGTATAAGATATGGTTGCTGAATCATAATTATCAACAAAAATGGAGACTATGATTTAAGGGTGTCAAAATTCCATTTGCCATTGAAGTTATTACACTACTACCATGTACAGGGACAGAGGGATATAGGAAGACCTCACTGCAGATGAAATGATCACTTCCTAATGTAGTCACAGAATGGGAAATTATATCCATACACTGCAAATGGTAGAGGAAAAAGAAGAGTGTGAGAATGTGAAAACTTACTGGGATACTAACTTAGAACAGTTGAATTGCCTTCCTCTGTGAATTTCTGCTGTCATGTGACATGCAAAACAAGGTCTGCACACAATGCTCTGTGCTAGATGAGTGAGCACAAACTACTCAAGACCGAGCACTGTTCAGTTTTTCGATTATATTTTATTCCAGGTTCAATGTCGCAACTTCATACAGTTGCGAGGAATACTGGAAATATTTTTTTATATATATTTATCAGCTGTGGAGATAGACATAAGCTCAGTAACAGTTCCCTTATTACTTATAGAACTATAGAACGTAATAAATAGGGCACAGATTCTTACATAAATAATTTCATTTGCACTGCAATAGAAACTTAATTGAGTTTTGGACATAGTCACTTGAGCATATATATTTGACATAAAAAAAAAAAACAAAATTTGCAAAAGTTTTTATATATACCTAACTACATATTTTCAAATATTTGCTTAAAACACATAAAAACTTTCTTTTTCAAAAAATAATTTTCGACAGTCTTTCAGCCTCTTCCATACCCATTTGAGACTAAGCACCACCAGAATATAAAGAACACTCATAAAAATTTATGACACATTTTTGTCTCTCCTTCGATATATGTGTAAACAATGCTTCTTTCATTATCTACCATAAACATCTGCTGTCACGACTGAATCTTAAAAGTTGTGTTTATTCATTACATCATGCTAGCAAGCATATCATATTATATGACAGCAGTGTGCTGTTCATAAATGAACTTCTAAAAAATATTACGACATAGACTTGTGATCTGACCAGTAAGTTATAATATCTCGGTTCTGATCTGTGATGTATGATGCTCATAGTTATATTTTCAAAGTGTATTATAAAAGTGGCTAAGCAAAAGCCACAATAATTAGCAATATGTTGCAGAAGAGATGGAAAAGTACTTTTTTCCAACCATGTGGAAAAGCCACAAAGGCAGAATAGTGTTTTCAAGTTACACAGCACCTAAATGACAACAAACAGATTGCTGCAACTTTGTGCCTCACGAACAATTCATCTCTAATTGGTGATGCAGTTACAAGTTGTGTAGAATTTCAGTTTATTGTGCAGATTTATGTAGGATGTTTGCATCAGCTGACATAGCCCTTTACTTGTATAGAAAATGAATCATATCTTCAGAAATTTCTTCACCAAATACTCTAATAATGACACCCCTGAAGAATCAATTTTTAGAAAAAAAAAAAATCTTTGGAAATGTTGCGAAGAAAATTTCGATCAGATTTGTTCAATATGTGGAGAAAAAAACCTGAGTTAGCATGGATGGAAGTTCGGTATTTGGATATTAAAAATGTTGCAGTAATATTGAAGAATTTTTTTTTTGTTAACATATCAAGAACTGACTGCTGCAAATCATGTGATAATGGAAAGATTATTCAACAAACATTGCAAGTATTGATGCCCAGGTAGTGTGGGGTACTAAAATATTTTGCTGTAATTGACAGATGCTGCATTGTATGTGAAGAAGGCAGCAGCAGATCTTGTTAGTTACCGGTATCCTAAAATGATTCATGTTACGTGTTTTTGCATGGTTTACACAAAATATGTGAAGAAATCGAAGCAATATATCCTAATGTGGATTATTTGACTTTAATGAAAAAAAAAAGTGTTCATTAAGTCGCCATTATTCAGAAATAAAAATCCTAACACACCATTGTTATGCATACCTATTTTAACATTGAGAAACTTACCTTGGTGCATTGTTTTTGCATCTTTTTTTTTCAATGAACTGAACGAATATGGTGTCTTTTGAATTAGAATTCTTCAAGAAGCATTAAGTCACACTGTTAAAAAGGATGTGGCATAATTATATCTCTACGAACTTCAGTTTACAAATTTGAATTAGTAGGACTCCTTTTTCCAGAAAGAATTGAAGTCTGAGAGACATGTAATGCTATCTGACCATGTATTGTAATATTTGTAATAAAAGTTTTCCTAATTTTTGGCACCTAAAAATCTGAGCCCTAATAGTAAGATGGAAAATAATTTTATACCTTAGCTTTACCTTCTAAAAACACTAATTGATGCTATATATTATTACTGTTATATGCAGAATTGATTTTTCTGATAAAAGTGGCATTTAAACTGCATTTAGTTGGTGATGTGCATAAAATTGAACCCTATGTACAATATGCTACATATGACATGCCGTGTTTAACATGCATTATCTGTTGTTTCTCAAAGTATCAAAGAAGACAGGAAAAAAAAAACTGTTGTAATTTCCTTCTCTATTTATGTAAGGATTTTATTGAATAAGTATGTTGTAAAAATGTTTCCTTTAATAACAAGTAGGATGCATTAATACATTACAGTTAAGACAACTGTTGTTGTTGAAGCTTTCTACCATGAGACAAGGTAGCTACATTTATTGCTGACATCACCACTTATCTAACATTTCACACGAAGTAAGAGTAACTGTATTTCTAAAGAATTGATATCACTAACCATTCTATTATATGACAGTTTTGAGAATAATTCTGTATATATATTATCACTTACAAAAGGTTAGCAGAATAGCTATTTCTTATCACTATTTATGTGTTCTCCATTTATTTGCAGAGCATTAATTTGAAAATTTATACTTTGCTGCTTCATAGGATGTTAATGATACTACTATCCAAATTCAAAATATTCGTAGCTTTGCAGTAGCAAAAAATGTATCAAGAATTCGCTGTATATTTGGGTAAATAATTTAGACACATTTTAGCATTAGGATAGACAACTTACGTAAAATTTAAGATCTTACAGAAATTAAAGAAAGTTTAAATATATTGCTGCTAAGTGATATTCTCACATTAGGAGTTCCTTCACCAGCAATTTAGAATTCATTTTGACTTTCGAGTGATGGAAAGTTACATGAGTAAGAAATACAAACCATAACCAAGTTTATAACATGATGAAATGTATGGTAGTTACTGCTTAACATACACTTCCAGGGTGTGTATCGGTAATGAAAGTAACTGAAAAGGCAATTGGTAACAAAAGTGACGAAATGTAATTAATCTAAAAGACTTCAGTGCTCGTGGTAACAAAATAACATATATTGCTCTGCTTCACTTATTCAATCTGCCTGAGCTACAGTGATCAGTAGTTAGCAGTTACATATGCAAATCTAAAGTGTAGAAGGCTGGAAGAGAAGTTGGCTGTGCGAACATTGAAATGAAGATCAGAGAACTTAAGAAATATGTCTAATGACAGATTCATAATGAAATATGATTAATGTTTTTTCATCATGCTGATGAGTAATTAGTAAGTTGTGGTAACTAAAAAGTAACTCATTTTTGTTGCACATTTTCGGTGGACATCCTGACTTCATATCATTTCATATGGAACTGATGAATTTGATACAGAATTTTCGGTGTAGTACACTATAGCCTAGAGTGTTTGATTCTCCTTGATACAGCTATACAGTCACGCTTGCTTATATCTTCAATCTTAATTGTAAGTGTAAAGTTTTGTATTAATGTCTGATTTTAATAGTCGTAGAGGCATAACCATGTCTTTCAAATTATAATATGCATTCATATACTATTACATGCAAGCTTGTTTATCTTTTATTATTTACGATTTGTTACGCATGCAGTGAGTTTCAGGCTGTAAATATTAATTTCTATGTTGTAGGTGGAACATATTGTCATATATGCTTATTTGGAAACTGTTACGTATTTTTATATTTGTGTAGCATGTTATGTTTTGAATGATTGCAGTGGAATTTTCATACTTAATTCTCTTTCAAGTGCAACATGTCACTTTATTTCTTTAAAAAAAAAAAGACTTCAAAAGTTACTTCAGTATAACTATGAAATATACAGTTTTCTTGCTTGCAGGTAGTAATTAGATCTGTGAGTTGAAATCTTCATTAGATATACTTACTGAATATGAACTATATGTTTCATAAATTTATGATCTCAATTTACGTACTTAATTTTTTTCTCTTAAACTTACACAAAATGGACTCACAATCAGAGTGAAATCTTTCAAATGAAAAAAACAGTCTGTAAGGTATTATTAGTCACATTGTTTATATTTTTCAGGTTATTCTCGATCATTCTGTGTATAACTTTATATTTTTATCAGCGTATGGTTTTCTAATTAGTTTTCTAGTTTTAGTAGGTTAATTATGGTTGTAAAATACAAGTTTATACAGTATATTCATCTTCTTCAGAGAACTACTTACAACTATAATAGGCATTCATTAATTATTGTCCAAAATAGTTGCTTCATCATTTGGCTGATATAAATGAAATTGTAAAATAGATATTTTTTAGCAACAGTCAAGGTATGAGATGTTAGTGCTTTTCTTCCTCGTATATGTCTTTCTTTATTCTTTCAAGAGAGTAAGCAGAAAGACATTTTAATTACAGTATGTAACATTCTTAAACTGCGGATATTAAGAGCCCATTACATTGAACAGTAATCATACAGTGTGTGTCGCAGAATTCGTGCACTAACACTGCAACAACATATTCTACAGATATAATGCATGTAGAAAAATGTTAAAATTTTCATGCTGTTGACATTTACAGTTATCCAATAAAACCTACATGAACCATACATAATAGCCTAGTAATTGATACGCCATTATTAAATACCCAACTAAGAGTTCTGCGAGAACTGGATGTCATACCAATCTTGTAGCTGTACACATATTAACATCTAGTTTTATCTATCCGAAAAATACTAGTTCTGTGTACATAATGAAAGAGTGGAAGACGTCTGATTTTGGATTAACTTAAATAATTTTATATCATTACGAAACTGCAATATTATTTATTAGCCATTATGTGTTCAATTAACACAATTTGAAAACTGTGACACCTAGATTTCTTGTTCAGATTTATGTATAATATTATAATACAATTTTATATGTCTTTTTGAACAGAATCTTGCTTCCAAAAGTAAACCTTTTTAATATAAAAATTGTAGCATAAAGAGTTGATAAAATCGTCTTCTGTAATGATAATTCGCAATTATTTCTTATGTATAATGTTGTTGTGTACAAATAATGGCAGAGAATGTTGGTTGCTGAAAATTTGTAACTTCTTCTGTAACATTACAAAAATAAGACTAATCTTACTTTTCAGTAATTTTGTTACTGGAGATAAATTAAACATTATAAGAGAAGGAAATTCCTTACACCATATAGAGAAAAATCTAATTTCTTGGTACTGTCTGTTCCACTGACAATTCTAATTTTACCCATTTGTTGCAATAAAATAAGGGTAATTATTATGGTAATGTTATTTTTTCTCTGCGTTGAGTCTTGCATGTGCTCGCTAGAATTAAAAAGAATCAGTTATTATGCCACTGAGAATGAGCTTGACATGAGCGTTAATGCTATTAGTATACAGTAATTCCCTGGAATTTTTGGGTTTCAGATTCACATTGCAAAATATTCACAATAAGTAACCAATTTTTTTTATAAACCTTGTAAATGAATTTTGCCTTATTTTTAACTGCTCATCATAATTTCATGTTACTTCACTTAACCAGGACGAGAATTTACGGGTGGGGGGGGGGGAGGAAGTACAGTACGAACTCCTTGACAATACTATTCTGTAGCATGGTTCACACGATATTGACATAGCCATGCAGGAAGACATCTGGTCGTGCATATATATTTGACCTATTCCAGAGCACACACTATTCAAAATGTTATCAGTTCTGTCCGTCTTTTATGTAATTTTAGAAGGAACTGTGTGGCAAAAAGATAAAAAGTCTCCTTACAAAGGATGTAGGTAATGTTATTATGAAATGTTAAATGTAGAGCCACGACAAAACAAGGACTACAATAAGGACCACTAAAAGGACAAAACAAGGATCACCTTAAGGATCACGACAAGAACCAGGACCATGATGACTATGAGAAAGATAACAAGAACCATGGCAAAGACAGTGACTATTATGAGCTCCACAAGGACAATGTCAAGGACCATGATAAGAGTCACCATGATAAGCCCGCAATAAGGATCACAATATTGTTAACAAGGACTATTGCCATGATATGAACAACAAGGACCATAATAAGAACAACAAGGATCACGACATCATGGACCACAAGGATCACAATAAGGGCCACGATATAGATTACTACAAGAACCACAAAAGGTCCAAAATCACTATAAGAAACATGATGGAAATACCATGATAAGGACTGTGACAAAGACAACAAATACTACAGTAAAGACCATGACAAAGATAACAAATACCACGATAAGGACAATGACAAAGACAACAAGAAGAATGAAAAAGGGCTATTATGGGTACAATAAACAGAACCATGATAAGTACCAGGAACATGACAAAGATAACAAGGGCCACTATAAGGACCAAAAAAGAACAAAGACAACGAATAGTCACTATGTCTCCCTCTGTGATACCCTTTCCCGGAGCAACATTTACCTTTTGGCATTTCTTCATTTCATTTTCAAGAGTTGATGTCCCTCTCATATTAGAGAGGAATTCCAAAACTGCATTATTGAGATGTTCAGCATTAGTCGTGTTTGCAGTAGAAATGTAGTTCAGGATTTCCAGCTTATCAGATGGAACCAATCCTGCTTTCCTGAAGCCACTTCTGAGGCTTTGTGCTGAATTAATCTCAATTTATTGTATTTATGAGCTCCCTCAAAATCTATGGAAATGTGGGTTTTGAAATTATTGGTGCTCAGATTTCTCTTATGTACAGTATAGTATGTTAGTATTCTACATTATTTTATATATTGTACTTACTGTTGAAATTTTATTGTTGTTGACTGAAAACACAGTGAGAGTCAATCACCTCAGTTGGCACAAAAAATTGCAGTCATTACTGTATTTCAAAGGCAGGAAGGAAGTGATCTTTGCTGCCATCTAGAAGATGCAAGGAAACTAATCCTAATAGTACTGCCAACCGATAAAATGATATGTAGTAGTAGTATGATAAGATCGTTCTCAAATCTAAAATATCAAGTTTTAGTAGCAATTCGAAATTTACATATGAATTTTTTTTTGTTTGATTTTAACAGTGAATACATTAAAATAATAAACATTTTAATTCTTCAGTAAAATATACAGGTTTTCTTCGTAGTGTAGAGTAAAAATCAAGTTCATTTATTCATAAATAGAATAGGAAGATACCGGTATATAAATACACTTTTCTTTTATAAATGAGCTAAAGTCACCTCTGTTTATGGTACAGCAATTTCTCTTGAACTATTTGATGAGTGAGGAAGGGGGAGGGGGAGAGAAAACAAGAGTGCGTGGTGTGCATGTGCAATAAATCTGGCTCACATTTATCTCCATCAGATGTATGTATTTTCTCTTACATCTTGCGATACCTGGAGTTATGGACTTACGTACAAGTACAGTATTAATTTTAAGATTGACTTAAAAAAATCTTTTTTTAATCATTAATGTTTCGAGTTTGATCAAAAAATCTTAATACAAATTTTGTTGTGTTGTATATCATAAAATCTCTTTAAAGGACGTTTAAAATGATAACAATTCTAGCTCTTGTTTCTCAGGTTCATTTTTAACTTGACACTGGCATTTCCCTGGCAAGCCATTATGTGATGAAAGTTCGAAAATGTAACATCAAATATCCTTTTGCGGGTTATAATATATATATACATATAGGGTGTAAACCAGGTGTTCTCAACCTGGTGCTTGCAAGCACCATGATGCTCTTTTAATAACATTTGGTGCTCTCATCATGTGAGTGTCATGCTCGTGAGCACAAACACTCTTGAGGTCTTTTTTCAATTCAAACTTCGTTGTATGAGCCAAAACAAATAGTGTTTCCATCCATTATAATATCTTAGAGACCTGACAGGCCTTCCTGTGTCTCATGATGTGTAATTCCTTTTAATTCATTGTGGATTTAATCAGAAAAGTCCACACCTGTGGAGTAACGGTTAGCACATCTGGCTGCAAAACCAGGTGGCGTGTTTCCTGTAATGGTTTTTTCGGTGAAGAAAGAGGTGCCATAAACTTTAAATTTTGAGACTACATAGAAGACATGAGTTTTGTAGAGTCACAAACGTATTGCATGTAAACACAGGGATTTTCGGTTTTTCAAATCTGCACATTATGCTTTACCACTCAGAAAAAATGTTGCCTCATCATTGAAAACAAGTTTATCACAGAACACATTCTCTTCCATAAGCTCTTGAAATCGCATACAAAACTCTAAGCAACACACTTGGTATTGGTGCAACAATGCTTGTAGCAACTGCAAGTGGTAAGGCTTCTACTTCAATCATTTCTATAAAATTCTCCAAAGAGTCGATTGTGGAATGTTTAATTCACTTCTTCCTCTGCGAGTCGACTTTTGTAGGCTACATACGAAACTATTTCTTCAGACACAGGACGATGACACGTAGATTTCTCTTTATAGCTGCATCCCTTATCTTTAAACTGTTTATACCATCGTCGAACAGACGTGACACTGGGTGGGTCTTTATGGTACTTTGTTCTAAAGTGTTGCTGAACTATTGTGACAGACTGACTTGAATGAAATTCGAGGATAGCATAAGCTCTCTCTCTGTTGGTTGCCATCTTACAACTGTAGCACTCTCGCGGCTGCAAGTGGAAACATACACCTTTCGGACAATTCAAACAAAACTTTGAAAGATATTTGTCTTATAAGATCAAACCCGATCACCATATCTGTAATAATACAGCCATAAAAAATCATGAAATCACTCTAATCATTTGTATTCTCTCTGTATATAATAATAATAATAATAATAATAATAATAATAATAATAATAATAATAATAATACTTAATTGCCAGAACAAAGATACATATTGATTTTTTATATAAAAACAGTCTAGCACAGGACTAGGCACCAAGAGCGATTTCTACTCTCTCACGGGGAGCCATATGACTTCTCTTCAACCCCTTTCTTCTCCGCCGAATACCGCTCAGCGTTGATGCCATGACGGATGAATAAGTGTCCCCGTTTAGAGTTTGGATTCGCTCTCGGTGCCCAGCCCTGGTCTAGCACCTCCAGAAAGAGTAAGTTACATACTCGTGCTCAGGGGGCCATTCCACATAATGTTAAGACATTTTATTAAATAACAGAGTAAAAAAAAAAAAAAAAAAAGGAAGAAAAAACATAGATATCATATATATATATATATATATATATATATATATATATGTATGTTTTTAAAATAAATTTATAGGGTAATTGAGTGTGACAGGTTTATATGAAAATCGAAGTAAATGATGACTTGGCCTGACTAGCCTCCCTCACTCGTTACCTCTTGTGTGCTTATTGCAATAATCTCATTCTCTGATCCAGTTTAATAGAATGGAAAAAAAAGGAGTAAGGAGAGTAAGACAAGTGAACACAGTTTCACACATTGAAAAAGTGTTTTGTTTCGACAAGAGTGTGAATTAGTTCCGCTTAAGGAGTTGGCTAATTCACTCTGTAATTTTTGTTCCCAGAAAGAAGGCATGATTGAGAATTGTTGGGAAACACTAATTAATTCTCTGCATGGCTTTATATTTATCAGTAAATTATGCAATGCACAACTCAGCCTGACTGCATTTGAATTTAGTGTTAACCAGAAGACATATCAACTTCTGTAATTTACCCTCCACCATTGGCAGTGATAAAAATTATATATTTTTCCCATAGACGCCATTGAAGACTAAGTTAATGATCTGAAATGGTATTTAAATTTGCGTCCCATTTTTTTGCATGTCTATTCCATAGGAAGATGGAAGGGAAAAGCAAAGAATTTGGAAGAAGAAAGAAAATTGGACAAACAACAGGACCAGAATGGTTAGTTGAGTTGAGCCAATGTAAATCTGTCACATGAAGCACTCGGAGTCTAATATTTAGAAGAAACTCGAGGAAAGTCCCTTATTCGCATTAAGAGAAAAATTAGTTATACGTGTATACTGGAAGATTACTGTATTACCCCTGTCCCCAGGTAATAAAGGTAACAAGTTTGAAATTTTGTCAGAGGTGGTATAACTTATTTGTGGTTTCATTTTAATGTTATAGATGCAATAATATTAAGAGGCTTTGACTATTCTATTCCTATAGATATCAATGATTCATTGTTTTCTCAGAGTCTTAGGGATGCACTGAATCCATTCTCATGCCCGTTATAATATAACATAATATAGGGCAATTACAAATGATTCATCAGGTTTTAAGCTGCTGCATAAAGAAAAATATAACACTTAGAATAATGTATGATACATCAAAATAATCAGAAACTGTCCAAGTTTCAGACACACCTTCACAAATGTTCGATGTTACTTCCTCTCATTACATGACACACATCGATGCAATATTGAAGTTTGTCCCATATGCGCAGTAGCATATTCCTGGTAATGGTCGTAAATGCATCTGTAATGCTATCCTTGAGCTCAACCAAAGTTGCTGATAGTGGTGGCACATACACTGTCTTTTACACACCCCCAGAAAAAAAAATCACAGACCATTAGGTCGGGATCTAGGAGGCCACTGTAACAATGCTAAGTGATCTTCAGCCAAACGCCCAATTCAATGGCGAGGGAGTTCAGTGTTCAGGTAGCGACGCACTTTAGTATGCCAATGGGGCAGTGCCCATCAAGCTGAAATATGAAGTTATTGGAATCCTGTCACATGAAGAAACAACCAATTGCTGCAGCATATTGAGGAATGACATACCAGTCACTGTTGTCTACGTGAAAAAAAGGAGCTGTACAGCTTTTATTTAGACACTGCAGCAAACACATTCACTTTTGGAGAATCTCGTTCATGTTACACTGTCAAATGTGGCTTTTCAGTATCCCAGATGCGTACATTATGGCGATTAACTATGCCACTCAAGTGAAATGTGGCCTCTTCACTGAACACTAGAAGATTCTCAAAACCATCGTTCTCCTCCATAGCGACCTGCATGAAATTACAAAATTCATATCGTTTGACGAAGTCTTCCAGTTTTAGCTTTTACAGTAACTGTAGGCTATGCAGTATGATTTCATTTGCAATCGGGTTTGTAAAATTTTCCATACAGTCGGTTGTGGAATATCAAGTTCCCGATTGGAGCAGTATGTTGATTTCTGAGGGCTGCAAATGAAACTCGCCCTCACTCAACTTCACTGTTTCATTAGAAACGTTTGTGCGTCCACTGCTTTTACTTTTAGTCACACTACCAGTTGCCTTAAATTGACGATGCCGTCACAGAATGCTTTGGTGACCTGGCGGTGAAGTGCCAGGGTGTTGTCTCTGGAACACACACTGTACAGTAACAAAGGAAAATGACTTCTCATATAACAAAACTATGAATGCTTTCTGCTGCATAGACATCATTTTGAAAACTATGCTTGTGCTGCCGTCTGTCTACACGTGCCAGGGTTACAATAATACTTACTTACTTACTGGCTTTTAAGGAACCCGGAGGTTCATTGCCGCATATAAGCCCGCCATTGGTCCCTATCCTGAGCAAGATTAATCTATTCTCTATCATCATATCCCACCTCCCTCAAATCCATTTTAATATTATCTTCCCATCTACATCTCGGCCTCAGGGTTACAATAATGGAAAAATAAACTTTCAGGGGTTTTCTTTTGATTCATGATTAGCACAAACATATTGCATCCATAGTTTTCGCAAATATCTGACTTAAAACCTGATGAAACATTTGTAAATGCCCTGTATAATCAGGGCCGTATTTAGGAGATGGCAAAGTGGGTACTTGCACAGAGTGGCAGGTTTTAGGGGGTGGAAAATTTCTGGAAACTCATACAAAAATATGAGTGAGTGAAACATATCTCTTGTATAGAGTATAAATTTTAGAATTTAAATCTTTCTGGAAATTTTCGACACCGTTAGCTTGCGTGGTAACACTGATCAAAATTTGTGTTTGTGTAGAAAGCAGATAAAAAATATTTAACATCACCACAATCGATAGATAGCCTAAATCACCTTGCTGTCCTTGCTATTGAGTCTGATCTCACAGCGAAACTGGACTCTTTCTGAAAAATGAGATCTGTTTTTGTGTGCCATGTCAGAATTTTTCACAAACTGAATTTTATGTTTCTAACATTTTTTTAGTTTTTAGAATATAGTAAATCATTATTTCTCTGGACTTGACATTTGTTTAAAAAAATTATTCGAGAGGCACGACAGTTTATAATTTCAACTTTATTACTTGAATTGTGAAAGAATATGCTCCCTTCTATATTGGATAAAGCCTAGTCTTCCTATTTCCATTCTTTTAATTGCGTGAAATGAACTGGTGGTAAGACATCCGTTATTTATTCTTTAAGAGTCTTATGTTTCTCCACCTAACATCATCTATAAACAGAAAGTTGAAATCTCAAGTATTTTCAGGTCATAACAATTTAAGGAATTATTTATTGTTTTAAGAGCTTGCTTTTGAAACAATGCATGAGGTAGCTAAATGACAGAGGATCACGTATACAGATTTATGGAGGTGAGATCCAGCCTGTGAGAATATACATTTAAAACCTCTCAGAGATAACCTATGTTCCTTTAAAAGTTATTGTTTTAAACTTGGTACTTCAGTTTTGTTTTATTCATTGTCATGTTAAAATGAAGTGTGTCGTCAGAAGTTCTGATTTTTTCTTGAGAGTACAAAATAATAGTGCTGTTCATAGATTCATCTTAGAAAAGTCTTAAAAGGTATTTTGCTTCATAACGGAAACATTTCATCCTTCCATTCCTGTGACTCACTCTGTTCTTTTAAAGGAGACCTGGAAATCTAAAGCTTTTGTTCCAAAAACTGCAGTATGAAAACCGTGAGTGGTTTGTCTGTGGAGATTTCAAGATTTTTGGACTATTACTTGATCAGCAGGCTGGTTTCATAAAATATTCTTGTTTCTTATGTGAATGGGATAGCAGAGCTAGGTCAGAGCAATGGGAAAAAGATACAGTGGCCACCTAGGACTAATTTAACATTGGGTGAAAAAATATAAAAAGTGAGTCTTTAATCAATCCCTCAAAAATATTGTAGCCACCTCTGCTTGTGAAATTAGGTTTAATGAAACAGTTTGTGAAAGCTCTAAAAACAGTGAATGCTTTAAATACCTTTTTTGTAAAATTTTCCTCATTAACCTATGGAAAAATTAAAGCTGGTATATTTATTAGCCCACAAATTCGAAAATTGATAATGGACAGACAGTTCGAGAATATTATGAGTGGAAATGTAAAGGAGCCTGGAATTTCCTTGACAATAAAAAAAATACCCAGATTACGTTAAAATAGTGAAAGTGATGTTACAAAGTTTCTAACAGATTGGTTGCAACATGAGAGTTAAAGTATATTTCCTTCTAAATTATTTTCTGATAATTTAGGAGATTTTAGTGACAAACAAGGTGAAAGATTTCACCATGATATCATAAATATAAGAAATGAGGTATCAAGGAATCTGGAATGTTAACATGATGGCTGACTATAGCTGAATGTTAAAAAGGGATTGCTCTGAACAATATTCGAGGAGATCAGTAAGGAGAAAATTTGAAGTGCAATATTGAGGTAAGGTTATGAACGTGACTGTCAATGGTTAACAGTAATTTGTAGCCTAGTTTTTATGCTTGTTGAAAATAATTTTTAATGACATTTCACAAAGCTGTAACTTCAGTTCTAGGTAGTAATTAATTTATTACCATTTATTCACTTTATGATGTGTAAGGAAACCTGACGTGTTGGAAAAAATTGGAGATTATTTTCGAATTCAGCACACAAAATCCATCAAGAATAGCATATTAGATGCAAAACAACAGAAAAAAGAGATTGAAAATGCAGACCAGTGAATCGATAGCTCGCATATTGCGAAGTGTAGGACTTGGGTTTCACTACAAGAACATATTATATCATAGACTGCGAGTGAATAAAGATACTGTACTCAGTAGTTTTAATTGTTGCAAAAAAAAAAAAATCTTGTATTTCAAAGTGTAAGCAGTGTTTGCAGCAGTTACATGTACATCTTGTCACTGGATGTTTGCCCTTGAAAGCTAGAAACATACTACCAGTAGTTATAGTCAAGTCTGGGAACAGATATTTGTTTTCACTTTTAGTTCAACCATAATGAGCTTGTCTGGAAAAGCTTTTAAATATCCTATTAAGAATTGCTTAACATTATCCTAAAGTGGTCGAGGCAATTTTTATATCTTCTTTTTGAAGCTGTGATTCAATCTTTTAAATATCTTTGTATTGTTTGTAAACGTTAGTGACTTAACATTGATAATATACTGCAGAATAGTCTTGCAATTGCGAACTTTTTGTATCTAAAAAAAGTTACTATGTTTACAGTTAGTAGCATCATTTTTCCCCTATTTCGTCTCTTAGATTCTGTGACAGTTTTCTCTTCGTTAGTGAGCCTGTACTAATCTGTAAACAAAGATAGTTTCTGGTTAGCAATGATCTGTTTATATCCAGGCTTTTTACATGCCTAGTCAAATTTCTCTATGTGATTTTATCCTTCCATTTATATGCTTATTTTTTCTTGACATATAGGACTGTCCATTGCTTGACTCAAATGGGTTAGCTTTCAGCTTCCGCCATTGTGTCCTGTGTCATTTCATTTACATCTGATGTGAAAGGTCGATTCCACTAGTGCTTTATTCATCCATTGTAAAAGTTAACAGTAAATTAGATATAAATATTTGAATCATAAAGTGTAATATGGTACCAAAAGTGTTTGAAACACTAAGTGTAACACCAAATGTGAAGCAGTTAGCACGAGCAGAACATTCACTCTTTGTACAGACCCTCCTACTCATGCTTTTAGATCCTTACTCCAAGCTTTTCATTTACATGCTCTCTTTATACTCAACACCAAAGATTAATCTGGTGTGTTAAAGTGTTCAAAACACACCATAGACCCGTTTTCTACTTGAAACTCAATTTTGTCTCACATGTGCTTTGGATTCTTAATTCGAGGTTATGCATTAATTACATACACTAAAGATGAATTGAAATTGAAACCGGAAATTTAAAATATTCTTGTTAATGTAAAACAACACATAAACATATTTTAAAACATTTACAATATGTAATTGAAATCATTTTTATAATATTTAGTGTGAACTTCTGTCTAGAATGTGATATTTAAATAAATAAATATTAATTGATTAAAGTTCCCGTTAATACTTTGTTTGTTAAAAACATAAAATTACTTAGTCACATGTTAAAAAGTGTTAAGATTTTAAAAAAGGTATAGGCCTATACCTTCGACTACTGACTAGTTCAGGAGAGACTGATGAAGACGTAATATCACGTCGAAACGGGCCGTGTGTCGAAGGTATATACCTTTTTAAAAATTTTAACACTTTTTAACGTGTGACTAAGTAATTTTATGTTTTTAAATAAATATTACATATCATACTCTATCATACATATTCCGAAATAAATATTAATCAAATATATGTCCTCCACATCTACTACTTGAAAGATCATGTTTTAAGTATATTTTGTAGTGATTCTTAAATGTTAGATAGAATATTTAAGTTTATAGTTATGGTATGATATAAAAACGAAATAGTAATTTTGAGAAATCAGTAGGTACTATTACGTGATACAGAGTTATATTCGTGCTGTCACTCTATTCTGGATATGCCATAGTAAGAGGAAGTAATACAGACTGTCTCGGCCAATCAGCATCAGTATACATCTGTGCACATGTACATTAAATGTTCCAATGAAAGATGTTGTACATGTGGTATTACATAAACAAGCATGAGAAGATGTGTAAAATTTGAAAGTGTACCAATACTAGTTCTTCAAAACTCATTCTCATAGTTTCAAATGCATCATCATTTTCTACTAATGTTGCAATTTGTCAGTAACATAATATATAGGTTTTTGTGGAACCAGGCTTTGCATGCGTAAGATAAGCTACACTTCTCTTAATGAAGTGGGTCTCTTGTTTAAAATGATCTGAGAAAGCATTGTAGTCGGTGAAAATAAAGCATACACTTTGACAAATTTATGTTATCATGAAAGAGTGGATTGTATCAGAAATGTATCCTATCTTATATGCAAAAAATCTTTCTTCAGCAACAGTTACCTTCCATATTCTAGAGAAGTTTTATCATTAACATTTCCAGAAGTACCGATACTTCTGTTTCATTTTTCGCTTATTCTTGGAAAAATATTTCAACTCAATTCTTCCTTCCTATAATAATACGAGTTACAGCTATACTGATTTTTTAATTTACAAAAGAATAATTAAAAACAGTTTTTAAAGCTGATTATGTAGTTTAGTTTTGAATACGTATGCTGCATATATTGATATAAATAAAAGAAGACTTCTTAAAATTTTATTTCTAATCAGTCTAGTGCACTGTTTCCCTAGAACAATTAAACAGATGAGTTATGTTTTTCATAAATTCGAAAAGGAAGTAGATTTACAGTGCCGAAAATATCACTAACTTAAAGAAAGGCTAAAATTGTACAACTCAGGATCTATTGTACAAAACTTCTAAAACAAAAATAAATATTTTAGAGTATTGTTATACAGTAATGGATTATTGTATCCACCAGGTATTCTCATATAATTACCCTGCCCTTCTGCATGTAGGTGGACTTGTGAGCAGTTATTCCCCTGTGCCCTGCTCTTCCACTCCTCCCCCTGCATTTGAAGATGCATTGAGAGGTGACCTTGTGGATCCAACTAACCCGCTGAGACATAGACTTGGCCCTGGTCACATGACCCACCATGTTGTGAAGACGTATCGTGAATCAGAAACAGTCAGGTAAGACTACAACTCTATATATATTATAGTCGTATCATCTTTTGTTTGTGTATATGATAAAAGGCTGTTTGAAGAAAGATACTGGTCCTTACATAATTTTTAATTTCCACGTAAATTTAATTTATTTCAAGCCTAGTTATTTAAAAAGTATATCAGTTATACACAGATCTTACCAATAATACAGAAATGGCTATGAAGTACTATCTTTGTAAATTACCTGCATGATTCTAATCATGACTTCCACCATTACCACATTATGTACAATGCAAGACTGAAGATTATATAAAGAGAGACAGCTGATACAGCTGTCATTCTGAATTGCATAATTTTATCTTAACAGATAGCAAAATGAATAGACCGATAGAGTTTCCTTTGTTCTTTTAAGTAATGTTATCAATCTGTCATACATCAGTATATATTACCATTCTAATGTATGTGTTTTCCCTTAATGCAAATTACTGAAGTAATGATGAATATTTTCAGTAAATCATGAAGATATTAGAACGTTAACCCAGTATGCAATGCAACACTGGTTTATAATTATATGTGATGGCTGGTATGATTTTTGCCTTATCTCCATTGATTAATCAAAGAAAAACCGACTCACCCTATGTACTTGTAATTGTTGAATAAAGCATATTTCGATTGTTTTTGCCATATAAATCTTAAACTATTTAATATTTAAATACTTAAGTGTAGTGATCGCATTTTGTAAAGAAACATTATTACCTTTCTTTCTGTAAAACTCAGATTATTTTGGACATTTAGAAATGTTTTTTATTTGAGAAATATATTAATATTATGAATAAAATTTGTAATTGCTTATAAGAAAAGTAAAGATACGTTTATCATTTTATCCTTTATACCATCCGATCATTCTCCAGTAACAATTGTGCTCGACATTGATTTGAGAAACAGCAGCTTATTTCATGCATGCGCTGCTAATATTTACTGGTTACTGGTAGTGTATCATTTGTTTAGTTTAAAATGAACTTCAAATATACGACTAAATAACATGTTAGGAATATTAGATTCATCTCGTTATAAGATTCGTGAGTGATGAGCACAACTGTGGGGCAAGTTTTCTTCGAGTCTGTCATTTTATTCTACCATTGCTCCTTTATGGCTGTATAAGTCATTTCATCAAATCTGTAGCTTGGAAGTGTTGTTAAGTAAATAATTAATAGTTTTTACCATGCTCTGTATTTTCTGTGCTGTAGGCTACTAAAATGATTTCCATCTCCTTCTTATAGGTGAAATATATTGTTTTGATTCTTTAAAAATAATGCAGCTGGAATCACTTGCACGTTATTTTAATATTCACTGGCACAATTTATCTCAATATTCACACAAAATTTGAAGTTTGTGTGTCATATGCTGGAGACAGGTGTTTTATTTCACACAATCTCCATTTTTCATTCCAGAGTATGTATAAACAGTCTAGAAAATGTATAAAAGTTGATTATATCTTCATTTTATTTTATAAAACAGTAAGTTATGTTTGTTTCTTCAGTATGGATTTATAGAATACTAAGTTACATTTATTTCAAGTTTGCAGTGTAACATACTTGCTGTAAGCTGTTGTTACAGTCATATATTTTGAAAGATTCTGGTATTTGTGAAGACTGTATTGAATTTCTTGCAATGTAATAAGCTGTTTTCCTTTTCTCAGGTACTTTCAATGAAAGAGAATTGTTTAAAAAAGTGACTCTTTTGATATTGATTTTATCTTATGTTCTTTCTTATTTTAAGTCACACACAAGTTCCACATATTTTTTATGAAGTATTTTGAAATATCTATTATATAATTTATTTTAAAAAATCGTCTGCCCAGGCATCTTGTTTGTCAAAAACACAGAATTATATATATATATATATATATATATATATATATATATATATTTTATTTTATTTATTATATTCCATAGATCTTACATTAGCAATGAAGCTCTAAGATGTGGAACAAGTCAAAATTTTACAAGATTACAATTACAATTTTTACAACTTTTTATAATTTTCTACAATTTTTTGGCGAGAAGTAGTGAGATGAGGTGAGGCCGAAGGGTTAGCGAGTCTAACTCCGAACCCAGCGGTCTCATCTCATCATTTTATAATTAATTATTAAAAATAAAAACTGAAATTCTCCCATTGAATGAAAAGATTCTAATTATTGTTGTAGATGAAATATTTTTGAAGGAAAATATAATCTATAATGCTAAAGCAGTTACTTTGAGAGATTCATCGAATTGAACATACATGGCCTAATCAACATCCTTCAACTGACGTAAAAGATTCAGAAGTACCACTTTCAAACCAAACAATGATTTTTATGCTTTGAGGAATGTCCAAACTTTTAAAGCAAATCCTAGATTATTTTCTATCAAAAGATGTCATGTCTGCAGAGATTTAAAAGTTACGTCTGCTTGATGTAAAGTTAAAATAAAAGATACAGACTTTATACCTAAAGAGATTGTTTCAGGCCAAGGATCAAATGATACTAAAGGGAGGAAACTTCTTGGATGTAACGAAGTACAGACTTACTTTGAACACAATTATGAAAACATAATATATATTTGTTTCATGATATACGACATTTGATTAAGAGCATAAGGAACAATTTATTTAAAACATTACAATTTCAAGCTATTTGACAGATTAATCAAGTCGAATGCCTAGATAAACTTCATTTTATAGATAATAATATGAATCCTCATTTTAAAATTCTGTGGAAAAAATTGTATTTATAAGTATGGATTTAAAAGCTGCCATGGTAGTCTCGCTGCTAGAGTGCTGGATTTATAATTCTGTGGACCCAGGTTCGATCCCCAGTGTACCCTCAATTTATAACTTGTATTGGGCAAGCATAATCATCTCATAGCGGGTGTAGTGTAGACCAGCCTCCTACGGTGCATCCTGGGCAATGACTCAGTCGGTAAATTGGTTTACATAACTGGCTTCATATGGGTGAATGACATCAGTCAAGTACCTGCCATTGATAAAAAAAAAGTTTAATAAGATCAATACAAGACTGCATAGAAAATCTTTTTTCTGTTATTCGATCTGAAGGTGGGAACAGCGTGATTCCAGACAGACTGCTCAAAGTTTAGAGCTACAATTCAGCAACTATGAGGAATTATTTCTAAAGCCCTCCTGAAAGAAGCAACTGTGAAGTTGGCATTTCTTATTTCTTACTCAATAAAAGGGATATCGAGGCAGCTAAATTTAACTTATAGATATCTCCTATTTGGATGAAACTGTTAATGATGACGAAAATGTATAGCATACAAACGAAGAAAATGTATTGCAACAAAATGCAAGAGTTTGTGTTGCAGGATGGGTGTATAGCAGAGTGAATCACGAAATTTGTCGAAATCTTAAAAAAAAAAAAAAAAAAAAAAAAAAAAACCTATAAAGATTCAAAAATGGTTTTCCCTAAGAATATTTATCTCCTAAGCCAAAATTATGTCCTAATGTTTTGAAAAAATGATAATGCTCTTTGTAAAACTAAAATAAAATTGGTGTAAAAAAGAACTAATTAAAATGATAGTGTCCCCAGTTAACATTTCTGTTTGCAACAGCTGTGCAAGTATATTCATTGATAAATATTTCAATGTGATGATAAATTGTAACATCAAAAATAAAATGGACAATCATATAGCTAGGAAATGAAATAAACGATATAATAACGCTGCTAAAGTCATGCACAACTAAATCGTAATTACATTTGAAAATACGAGAATTGTACCATTTTATTTCTGTTCCAATAACTTTGTAAGTTCTTATTAATGTAAAATGTTGTGAACAAATTGACTCCAAATTATATACTATTGCTTTGCATTTTCTTATTGACATCAAATGCACACTTCTCTGCTTTTCCTCATGTAACCCAGCACACTGGCTGCAAGGATTTATCAATATTTCAAGCTGCTAGATAGCAGCACAGTCACTTTTCGGTGCCACTTGCAATGCTAGACAGACAAGTTTTCCAATATTATTGTTGGAGGGTATTTGGTTTCACTCAAAGCAGTTCCATAATTGCCATGTTTTATTTTCCAACTGTGATTCAGACTTCAATCACACTTTTCAGTTATACAGTGATATACCGGTACTTTATTTAAACATTCCATAATTGTTTGGTTTATATTTTCTTCTGTCGTAATATTCATATGAAATCATTTGCTCTTGAGTTCTTTTATTCCTGATGTGAATTGATTATTATCAGTTAACCACTTTCAAAGTTCACTCTCTCTCTTTGTACTATTGTATTAGTTTAATCTATACTATTGTTTTTATATTGATTTACAAGATTATTTCGCGAGATTAAACCTCTTGAGGATTTACTGTTAAAAATATTCTATGTATATGTCACCAGTGCTCATTTCATGTAGACCTACTCAAACTAAAAATTTTCTTTTTTCCTATGGATCTTTGTATTAATTAATAAGTATCAAAGTTACATTCATTCTTCTTATGTTTGGTTTTTTCAATGGTAATAATAAAAGTTATTTACACATTTAGCCAGAAAAGATAAGTTACTATTCATAATTGAACTAACTAACTTGTATTTAATTTTTTCAGACATTTTATGAAAATCTTTATAATCAAAGTGTGGCATGAAATTGCTATCATTATTTGAGATCCATTATTGATTTCATGTACAGGTTTGGTCATAAATGTAATTGGCTGACACGAAATTTTAAACTAACCTATGATCTGATCTGGTTTATAAAATTATATATACCCTTTTCCATCACTTCTGATATCATTATTTATATACAAAGTTGTAAATTTTTGTGTAAGGTATATCAAAGTTTATCATACGAACCTCATTGCATTATCATTAAATTTTAAGTTTACATGTTAGCCTTATCAGTGTACACTAAATTTGTTCCTGATGCTTTATCATTTGTTATGACACAGTTATCTTAGCATCCTTAATGTTATTTTTATAAACTTTATATTGTGACAGTTATGATTCCACTTGCTAATATCATAAGTTTACACTTCCCCGATGCCGTAGCGAATTTTTCTTCTCAAATATTAATTGTCAATATTACAGATATTATTCTGTATGACAAATTAATAAATCTATAATATTCTCATAGCTAGCAGTGCATATGTCTGTACAGATTATTGTGCACTTAACCGCGGAATCCCGGCCAAATAAGTCACTCAGCTGAGTGTGCTCCTAGTATAATGGCAGTTGACATTGGATATATACGTCAACATATATGCCTAACTTGGAGTCAGGCCATAAAGGGAAACATTGAAGGAAGAGAATTCGATCCGGTGCTGTGGATTGAATTCAGCATAGCTAGGTGGTCAGAGCACTTGGTACGTAGAACCAAGGACCCGGGTTTGATCCCTGGCACCGGAGCGAATTTTTCTCCTCAAATATTAATTGTTAATACATCAAATATTCATATGTATGAGGTCTCGCCCACCTCATTGAATATTACACGACTACTATGAATTAGTCTATTGTATTATTACTATTAAATACGAGAAAAATTCGTACCGACACCGGGAATCGAACCCAGGACCTCTCAGCTCTGTGCGCTGAGCGCTCTTACCAACTGAGCCATGCCGGGACACGATTCACGGCACCGGCCGAACCCCTCTCGTAATGCTATTTTACGGCTTTACTACCTGCACTTGAGACGTTACACGTCATATGTATGCAGGAGCGCATAATTTTATGCTCCTGTTAATATTTTTTTAAAGCAAAATTTCATATTTTTTTATATTTTTGGGGAGTGTATGAATTTCATATTTTTCCACACTTATTATTATCTGTTTTAAATATCAATTCATGCAGTTTCATCATGATGTCCTCATATCTCCTGTGATCAAGTTTGGTGTAACCTGCAGTCCTTCTGATAAATCTCATTTCGCAAGCTGTTATTTTGCTAATATCCTGTTTCTTTTTTAAAGCTTTGCTTCCATATGAGAGGACAGGTCTCATGACAATGTTGTAGAGGCACAAGCGGGTGCGTTTTTGAACATGTGAATGCATTGTTGATAATTCCCATGTTTTTGTGTATTTAATTTTTTTATATCATTTTTGCCTTTAAAGGCTAATCACCATCATCACATATGTGCATACTCTCGTGTACAATTGTACATACATATTTGGAAACAGAAACAAGTTACGATAATTATGATAATTTTATCCACGTACAGAAGTAGCCTAATACTCAGGTGTATGCTTTTTCCATTGCTGATGATGAATGTTGGAATTCATGTCATTAGACTCTACTGTACCTTCATCTTGAGGTGAACAGAAAAAGGATGTGAGTAGAATATTCTTCTCTCTCCTGCCGTTTTGTTCACTTCATTGTTGTGAATTTCATTGTTCATAATCGACCATGAAAGAAGTCCAGGCTTTTACCTCTTTTGAGTCTTCTTCATTCTCAGTCGCTTTCTTTTTTGTAACTAGTGAACTGATGTATATCAACCTTATTAAACCCACATAATTCTTATTCCAGTATATCAGATGTGAGATTAGAGTCTCGACCAGAGAATAAATCATCTTTAAGTGTGGAATCCAGTTCATCCACATCCGGTTTTGGTTCTGGAGCAACTGCCACAGGACGTACACTCACGTGGACACCACCAGCTTCTGTTGAAGGATCTACTCCCACTTGGACAGAAGGAACACCTTCCTTTACAGAGTCATCGAGCAGTGGTGATATAGGTAAGAATTGCAGCATGTTATGTCTTTTCTTATTTGTTAAACTTATTACTGGTGCTTGTTCACATATTTCATATTTAAAGAAATTGATTCCTTTCAATCGAAAGAAATATCAGAATAAAAGCTGCAGTAATACTTTGGCTGTGTTCAACACTTGGGTTATAATTGATTAGCCGCCCAGAACAAGATTGTAATCAGCCTTGGAGTATCTTGTAAGGAAGATATCAGAAAAAAATTAGAGGCTTTGATTTAATACTTTTTTTGGTCTGGTAATACGAAATTCTTCAGAAATGGGCAAAAAACACATACTGTACATACTTTTAATTTTTTAGAGCAAGATTTACCATCAGACGTGTGTCTGAGTTTAATATTGGTACAAACATTACTACTTTATTAAAAATATATGTAAAGAATGTTCTTCAGAAATGGGATAAAACTTGTCATGTTAAGGATGTTCCAGTAAAGGACAAAAATGTGTACTTGTTATTTGCCGATGATCAGGTGATAATAGCACAGGATAGAGACGATGCACAAAATACAGTAAAAAAAAAAGCTGTGCAAGACATATAAAGCAAGTGAATTGAGGATAAATGCAAAGAAGACGGAGTATTTAATGGTTGATGAAGATGGACAGAATTTGGACATAACTGGAATGGGTAAGATAAGATCTGTGGTGCACTTCAAATATCTTGGTTCTGTTGTTGCAGAAACAAAAGGTGTAATTCGAGTTCTTAATGGTGTCCTGATTTTGAAGATCATCATTGAAAGTATTTTAACTGACCGAAAGGCAAAAACAAAAGCTATATTTTCTGAAAATGGATGTATTCAGAAGGAGTTGCCAAGTTTCTAGATTACAACGAATTAGAAATTATGTAATAAGAGTAAAAATGAACCAAAAGGAATCGATAGCTGAAAGACTGGAAGTAAAGCATTGCAATGGTACAGTCGTATTCAAAGGATGCCAGAAGAGAGATGGTCAAAGCAGATTTTGTTATGGTCATCACAAGGACGCAGGAAAAGACAAAGATCACACATCACCTAGAGAGAAGGAATTGCCGGGGCAGTACAAGAACACAACCTTGATGAGGGCCAATAGAGTGACAGAAGACTCAGGTGTCAAGCAATAAAAGGCAACCCTTGACAAGGGGAGAAATCTTTAAATTCAACTGAACAAACATTAGTCACAGCTCTTCATTAACAACCTTAATCCATGAAGAAGTAAACTTATAAGAAATGAGGGTTACAGCCTTGTTCTGTGGGCAACTATTCAGTTGTAGTTCCCACATTTAGATTCTCCATTCTGTCATGCAGTTATATTTCTACTGTTGGGCTTTCCCATAAATAATTTCTTTTCCTTTCTTTTCATTGAAAATAACTTAAAGAAATGGTGGGTTTTCACTTCTGTAACTTAACTTAGGATAGTATGTGTAACGTATTTATACATATCTTGCATTCATCACCAAAATATTAAGGTGCATGTGTTGGGGTAACAATGTAGTTCATGAAGTATAGCAAAAATAATTTTCTTGGATTAACTTTACCTGCCATAGTATATATTCAACAATTGACAGTTCCTAATAGTATGAGTAGAAAATTTGTATTTTTAAGAGTATTCAGACATGTATTGTTTACTAATGTACTAACTTTACTCATTTTACTAATGTAGAAGTGTATTAGACATACCCACATTCAAAGTATCAGAATTCGTTGAGTATATTCAGGGTTAAATTAATGCAGCAATGAAGGTTATCTTATTTGTTATACCCTTTTTTCTTTAGATACCCCAATGAAAAAATGTGGAAGAGACAGGTCAGGCAAACAAGATTTCAAGATAAATACACAAACTGCAGAAATGCAGGCTGTGGGAACGTATTGTGAGTGGTGATGTTTCTTCTGTCAATTTTGTAGTCTCTCTCTATATAGCTGATGCCACAGAGTTTAATGTAGAGGTAGAAGATAGATACTATTAACATCTTGTAGTAATCCTTCTTGATTATGAACGTATCTTTTCACTATGTTTATTGACATGGGATATTTAAGTGTTATGAGTAAAAGTGAGATATTAGAAGATGAATTGATAAAGTGAATTTAAGCCACACTTAAGAGTTGTGGTCTTTCTAAGACTAATAATACAAGTAGTAGGTGTGCTTACCTTCGTATGTCAGTTAATAGAGTGCTGACTTACGATGACTATGGTCCCAAGTTCAAATCTTGGGGATGGCATAGTTGTATTTGTGATGGACACATTCAAGGTTCTGAGGATTTTTTTTCGGATTTCTCCCATTTTTCTCTCTTCATTCCACCAACACTCCACAATTCCTCTCATTATCATGTTCATTTCGAAAAACAGTACACCTACCGGTACTTGTGTGTGTTAGGCTTTATATCAGTCATCTACCATGGCAGGTGTTCCTCGTGATTTGTGTAAAGCTTTACAGGAGTCATTCCATGTAAAACTGAACACCTACGAAACATGACAACTCAGTATCTGCTCCAGATTTTTTTTTGATAGATTCCCTAGGTTAAAGTAAATAACCTGTCTGTATTCTTTATCGGATGGACACAATTATGTAGTCATTTATTACATTTTTTTTTTGTAAATTTGCGTGCAAAGTAATATGAAGATCGTTATTCTGAAGATTCTATAAATCGTAGACATTCCATGTTATGTCATTTTAAAGTACAAAAATTTGATTACGACATGCTATTAAAGATTCAATCAAAACATCAAATGGATCCCGTTTAGGAGGTTATTTTTTAAATGGTTATGTTTTTATATAGCAAAAGGGGTTATATAGCAGGGGTTTATTTCTAAAAAAGGGAAAAATTGTCATTATATTCTTTGAAACATTTTACGTATCAGAATGGTATTCAAATAAGAACTGCACATATAATTTAGTGATAATGTGTTCGAGTTGGAAGGCTTGGATTGAATGAAATCTATGCTAGCAGGAGCAAGAGGAAGTGATAAGGAGGCTACTTCTCAACGAAAATCATTATCATTGGTGCAGTGTTACTATAAATAGATAATGTCTAGTTTTAGAAGCATGTAATGTCTCATCAGCATTTCAGCAATTGCCCTTTAGGTGATCTAAGACTTTCGAAGTATCGTGTTGTGTTGTGTGCATGCATAAAATCATGATTGACTTGGTAGTACGGAACTATATTCACTGTTTCAATCCATTTAAATTGTCTTAACCATAGAGTTATAAATAAAAAATTAAGACCTTTTTCCTTTGCTGTGCTTGTAAAATTAAAATGGATGGCGTGAACTTGTCTCGTGATCTAAAAGTGTGCAATAATTGCCGTGATATCAAAACTTCCTAAGGAACAAAGTGTAAGTGAATTGTGTTTCCCTGCTACTAGTGATACCAATGTTGCAACAATAGGAAAAAAATGAATATCCAGATAATAATATTCCCTCCTCATCCTCCAGTAACTCAGTTTGAGTAGAAACCATAGATCGTAGATGTTGCAAAATTGAATGAGAGTTTAGTGACGATTGAAAAAACACCAATAAAGAAAAGAAAACTGTCGCAAAAACGATATCCACGAAAAAAGTTTCAGAAAATATCAGGAATAATGAAGGATAAAATATTTCATATTGAAGACTCTTCTTCAGATTGAGTGTCATATAATACAAAAAACTAATGGATTCTTTTCACGAAACAGATGACAAAAATCTTAAAATATAAATATTAACAAATTTTGACACTTGGTCCTATAAAAAAATAAAACATCGTTTTGATACCACCAATTACATGATACGAATTTCTAAACATGTAACTACAGAAAAGGGTATTTTAGTGACTCCTGACCCTAAATCTAGAAAAAGTCTTGAACCATCTGCAGTAGGAAAAGTAATTTCAAGATAAATTATCAACCAAACTTACAGTTTTACTGCCTTATACGTTCATATCTCTGGGGTCAGGAGATTGCATAGTGATAAACAATTTTTCAGAAAATTACGCTTTTGTTATCCAGGATTTCATTCAGGACGTGCATTGGAACAATAGACAGGTCACAATCCATCCCTTTGTGGTTTAATATAAAGAGGACAACAAAGACAAACAGAAATTGGGAGTACTACATAAAATACAGTAGCGTGCAAATTAATCCGAACAACGTAATTACTTATGCAAAAACACTCAAACGGGATAAAAAAAGGATCTAAGACATACCTTAGTAATCTATGTGGCCTCTCTTGTTCCTAATAACAGCTCTGAGACGATTTGGCATGGATTCCACTAATTTCCCACAAATATTCTTCATTTCTTCATCGCGAAACCATACACCAATGAGGGCAGAAATTATCTTCTCCTTTGTAGAACAATCCATTTTTTGCATTCTTCTTTTGCAAATTGACCACAAGTTCTCAATGGGGTTGATGTCGGGTGAGTTGCCTGGCCAGGGGAGTACCTGAATATTCTTCTTGTTGAAGAATTCTGTAGTTTTTCGAGATGTATGGCATGGTGCCATGTCTTGTTGGAACACACCTGTGCCATCCGGAAATGATTTTTGCAGCTGGGGTACGATTCTGGTTTCCAATAAGTGAATATATTTGTCAGAATTCATCATTCCCTTGATAGGTATTAATACTCCAGGCCCTTCATGTGTAAAACAACCCCAAAACATTACTTTAGGGGGGGTATTTGGGTGCTTGTTGGAGATGAGCTGCTGTTACTTTTTCGGATCCTTTCCGTATGTAAGAAACACGGTGGCCGTGGACCTCGAAATGAGACTCATTAGAAAAAAGTACATTCTTCCAGTCATTCACTGTCCAGTGTTGATGTAATTTTGCCCACATTAAGAGTTTTTTGCACATAACAGGGGTTAGCAGTTGCTTCTTAGGGTTACGAGCCCTTCATCCAGCTTCCAAAAGCCTACGCCGCACTGTTGTGACGTGAATATTCGCCCCAGTGGTAGCCATTAACACTCGGGTTAAGTCGGCAACAGTTAGTCTAGGATTTGATTTACTTTTCCTGACAATTAAACGATCATCTGCAGGTGAAGTCTTCCTTTTCCGGCCACAGTTTCCTTTTTCCTGGGGTGTGATGGAACCAGTCTCCCTGTATCATTTTATGATCGAATTAACAGTAGCCAAACCGATGTGACATTCTGCAGCAATTTGCCTCTGTGTCATAGAAGAATGCTCTGCTAATGTTATAATTTTAGACCGTTTTCATGGAGTTGTATCCATTTGTGAAGACGACAGAATGTACACAGGATTGCAGTATTAAGTCTTCAACACAACTGAAATGCTTATAAGTACAAAACGACAGGCAAAATGTCACATATTATAAAAAAAAATAATGACAGACCTTCAACAATGGAATTACACGCACTACAGATGTCAATTAAAGTGGTATGAGCAGCTGTGAGGCCAACAATGACAGAAAATGTAAAAATATGTCGTGTTCGGATTAATTTGCACGCTACTGTAATATATCTTTCTGATGGTTTGAGTGCTCAGTACAAAAATAAAACAATTTTTTTTGTAATTCTATCTGGTATAACATGCAGTTCTTCTCATGAAGCACATTTCTGCCACTATGATTCTCTATGCATCTCGTGCTTTGATGGTCCATGCTTCACATTCATATGACAATGTAGGACAGGGATAGAGTTTTATGTATCTTCAGTTTGGTCTCTTTCTGTACTAAACAGTGGCGTATACTGGTTAAAGGGTTTGGGCTACCGCTGACCCTATTATTACACAAAATATATATAACAATTACTTTAATTTTAATTACTATGGTAAAACTAATAATACAAAATTATTACATTATGTTATATTATAAACTTTTTCTTTTGTAATTTCCTTGGGCTACCGCCGGTAGCCCGCAAAATACGCCCCTGGTACTAAATTTGGTTTGAAGACTGAATTTATGGTGCCTATATGTTTAAAAACTTGATAATTTTCTTTCTTATGTCCGTATTAAAAATTTGATAATTTTATTTCTTGCATCCGTATCATCAAATAAAAATATGGAGTATCCAAGATAATTGAAACAGTTAACTCTTTCCAAAATTGTGTCATTGAGACATATTTTGCTAGGAATAGATTCTTTTTCTCGAAATGCAAGTATTTTGGTTTTTGCTGTTGGGATTTCCTATTTCCATGTCTTTTTTTTTCTTTTTTTTTTCAATTTTATTTAAATTATAAAGGGTGCATCAGAAAGAATGGATGGATTTCAAATTATTTATTGATATGCAGCAAGGGGAGAGAGAGAGTGGAGGGGGACCGCGATTGTTGGGTCGGCAGGAGAATGCAGTTTCAGTTGAGAGAACATGAAGTGGTTCAGCGTACAACATGTGTTTGTTGTAGAGACATTTTTGAAAAATGAAGAGTTTGTGATCGCCATTCAATGAGCTTTCAGGACTTATTTCGAGATCAGACGTCACGCTAAAATTCCAACTTGGAATACAATTTTGCGGTGGGTGGCTTCATTTTGAACCACTGGTTCAACTTTAAAGAAGAAATTACCTGAACGACCATGGAGCATGCACACACCTGTGAAGACAGTCGGTTGTCCAGTCATCTCAACGATTGGCCCTCAAACATGCTATTGCACTGAGAATGTTTGATGCTACGGTAAGACGCATTTTGCTTCTAGATCTTAAATTTCACCCATAAAAAATGGCAATTGTGCAACAACTTAATGCAGGAAATTGGGAGAACCGTGTTGATTGTTGTTGGCATATTCTCACGAACGTGGCTTCTACCACCGTTCTGTTGGCCAGTGACAAAGCCCATTTTCACCTCTCCAGCTGTGTCGATAAACAGAATTTCCGTTATTGAGCAGGAACCAATCTAATGAATTGCACGAGAAATCTCTTCACTGTGGGAGAGTTACGGCTTGGTGTGCTGTAGCAGAATTTGGTGTTTTTTTTAGGATGTTGACTGCCGTGCAGTAACCATTACAGGTGCTCGTTATGTTAAAATGTTACAAACTTTCCTGAGACCAAGGTTGAACAAGCTTACTGTTGATGCTGAGGACATTGGGTTTCAACAAGATGGGGCTACTGCTCACACTGCGCATTAAACAATCTCCTAGAAGAACTCATTCTGAGGCACATCATCTTGCATCGCGGCGTAATTGTTTGGCCTGCACATTCGCCAGATCTTGCGCCCCCGTGACTACAAATAGAAGACAGTGATTTGAGAAGAAATTTCTGCAATTCCGCCAGCTATGACTGTGAAAGTGATGGCAAACTTCAGAAAACACCTCGATGCCTGTATCGAAAGCCAAGGACGTCATATGGATGATTTTATATATCATAAATGAACTGCATGTATTGGTAAATCTGTTGATAACAATAAATTTTTGATTTGATTAATCCTTGCAATTTTCTTGCCCTGTGAAATCCATCTGTTCTTTCTGACGTATAATGATTATATTATGCAAGAGTCAAAAGTAATAAAATCTGTCTGGCTATTTTCTTGAACCTTGAAAGCAATAAAAGTTCTCTCGATGGGTGCTGGCCAACATCGAGAGCAAGTCTAGTTGTAGGGCTGCTAACTTAAAGTCTATGTGTATATATGACATTTTCTCCATACATGGATGATGGAACAGCTATACCACTGTAACTCAGTCCCCAGAGCCTCATCTGTAATAACAAGTTGCACCATGGGTAGGTGAGGATAGGATTTGGATAGGAGAGGTTATGGAATATACATCACTATCACTTAATCATCTTCGTGACCACACAAATTAATGAAATTATTTTTGTTTTTGTAATGAGACATGTCCACCATATACTGAGTGGTGCACAAAGTTATTCACCATTTTGCTGTTAAATGAAAATTATATTATAAAGAAACTTTCAATTAAATATAAATCACAATAAAGATTACACTATGGAAAATTGTTCTAATGTAGTAGCTACATGCTCAATATGACCACGATTTCGATTGTTAATGACAATGAACACTAATGTTTTTGACTGTCCTATGGTACATGGGTTTCATAATTTCACTACAGTTTTGAACAGTAAGTCTTCTGAGTTCCATTACATCTTGCTGCCTTTTCGAAAAATTATTTCATTCAGAAGCCTAAATGAAAAAGTCAAGTGACAATTGCTCTACTAAAACATCATCTGTATTCGAAATAAAACTAAGTACATTAACTCTTTTATTTTTATTTTATTTATTTTTTCTTAATACTTACGTCACTCTATACTTGAATATATCTACTGACCTGAAAATGCATTTGCAGTTCTGTATTTTGTATTACTTCCATTTTTCAAATTAAAATTGATGGTTCAATGAACTGGTAATTATATTTCTGTGCTAAAAGTACTCTTTGTCCTTCGTGGCAGCTCACAAATGGTGAGAAGATTTATTGAAATAAATAATACAGAAGGATACAAGACATTGGATGCATAAGAACTGCTTTCTAATTATCTCAAAACGTTAGATTTGCAGTTAACTACTGTAGTTATAGTACTGAACCCTCAACTTATAAATCTAATTGATAGCATGATGAGCTAAATTATTACGAGATCAATAAACTCAGAATGTCTGTTAGTTATATTGCTATTAGTTTTCTTGTTCATTATCCTGGCCTGAGCAAGACAAACATCAATGACCAACATGGTCTCTGGTTAAGCAGCTATGTTAACTCTTTCGAGGTCAGTAGTTCCCTCATGATTATCTGACTTGCAAATTTCTTTTTGATGTCTTCCTTGCTTTCTTTTTCTTTCTTACATTCTCTCTTATTCTCCCCAAACTGTTCTTCAAAATTTCTGTGACCCTTAAAACTGCTGTCAGCCATGTTGCATTATACTTGGTGGGTTTATATATATACTGTATATATATAGACACACACACACACACACACATCAGGATAACTCTTGTTCTTTCAGAGTTCCACATAATAAATGTTTGACCTGAAACAAATATGGAGTTGGGCTAAGCTCTTTCAGGGTCAATAGCTCCTGCATCATTACCTATCTTGAATTTTATCCTTGATTTTTACCCTAGTCCTCTTATTTCTGATTCTTGTCTTTTTATTTTTCCTCCCTTTTTCCTTCCTTTTATCTTCTAATAAATGTATGCATTTCTTGTTGCCCTTTATAGGATCAAACTAGCCAATAGTCCTGCCCCTTATATTTACTCTACCCTGCAATTGTCCAATTTTGGAGAATTAATAAATCCAACAGATAAGTTTCCTTCTCTTGCTACCTTCTCTGATGATGGAATTTGTATGTAATTCCGAAATGTTGGTTGTGTGACACTGCAAACACCCAACAATCTCGCGTCACGAACATGAAAATCTCGAATCATATTTGATTGACAAACATTTTTCAATCAGTGGAGTGTACCATTCAGCAGGAGAGTGGTTATATATTTTTTTTTATTTAAAATAAATTCTTAAAATTGAGGACGTTCCACTGCCCCTCATTTGATGGAGTAAATATATGTTGATTACAGAGAAAATAATTCAATGTTAGATGTTGAGCTCTTTTACAACTGTTGACAGGTTGCCCTACAACCCCAGTTCGAAGTCTGAACTTGCGTCGAGGTAGTGAGGGTCCCAAATCTGCATCAGCAGAAGATGTACTCAATTCACATGATTCCGAGATGGTGAGTTGAATGTATTAATTTTGTCAGTTTCTTATGTCTGTGTTACAACTTGCTTGTATTTGTCAGAAACAAACAGATTAAGGAACTGTTATTTTAAATGCAGAATATTTTTCATGTAATTATGTGCAAATAGGAATTTTAAACTGGTAAGCCAAATTTTTATCCATAATAGCTGAAATTTTGATGTCATATGAGAAAGTCATGCTCTGTAACTGGTTTGTGCATTTGATAGAAAATAATGTAACATGATATGTATGTTATGTGTGTATATACAGTACATATACTGTAAGAAAAAACTGAATGCGAATGGAAGGAAATACCTTAATTTATTCACTTAAACTGATATTTTAATTATATTTTATTATGAGTTATTGTTTGTAGAGATTTTTCTATATTACAGTTACATTTTATTTTGCATAGCTATTAATTTACCTAGCAGAATTCTGTTTACTTTAGTGTTAGGAAACAAATTCTATTACTGGGTAATGGAATTATATGCACTATAAAGTAGTATTACCATTTCGTATGTAATTAAACACCCATTCACATCTGATATGATAAAATAACACCAACTGCATTTGAATAGGCATGGTGTACATTATGGTTGAGAAAGCATAGTTTACAATGTTATTGAAGGTATGGTCACACATCGCTACTTGTGCTGCGCAACTTTTCTACTGCAGCTGCAAAAGTTGCATCTTGTGTTCATACGTAAGCCAAAAATAGCATGTTGTGGTTATGTTTGCATTAGAGTTTCATATTATGAAACTCATGCAGTAACTTGCTTATCACCTCTTTTAATTATAAAATTGAGAACAAAATGTCAAACTACAAAAAGCAAACGATGCTGAGACAAAGAAAGAATAGAAATACAGAACAGTTTGAAGTTACAATCTCCAAGAACTACAATGAAGGGGATGAGTAGGCCCTAATGTTACGATATACGAACTTTTTGCGAGCATTATGAAGATTATTATTTTGTGACATTTCCTTATTGTATTGGTCCCGAAGAGAATGCATTATTTTTAGCATCGTCTTCTGAAATTTGCATTGCACTAGCAATTTCTGCTGAAGCCTTTTACTTTTTATTGTGGGAATCGACTTTTACAAATTTTAGTCATTGTCTTGTTCAAATAGGTCTAGGCTATTATTTATTTTTCTGCCCAAACTTATTCAGAAATTGACATTACTTTTATTATAAAGCTATTAGAAAAACGCATATATATTTCAATGATCCAATAGCATATTCTCATAAGAAATATTGGCAACCCTCCTGTTTGAAACTACGCTACGGAAAATTAAAAAATAAATAAATAAATAAAAAGAATTATAGAAATATACTTCGATTACTCTGTAAATTTAGGTACTGTTACAAATAATTTATTTTCATCATGTGAAACATTAAAATATATCCAAACAATATAAAGTGTCATGGATAAATTTGGATGGCAACCATTGCAAAAGTTTCAACAAAACCAATATCAGAAATGCTGCGGCTGCAACCCTGAGAACCCTGTTCATACATCGCTACTTCTAAGCTGCACATAACATGAAAAAGTAGAGAGCAACTGGTTTGTCAACCACTACTTTTCGGGTTGCATCGATGTTCATACGTCACAGTACGAGTACTGCAGCGCTGCAAAAGTAGCAATGTGTGACCGTACCTTAAGTTTAAATCTTTCAGTCATTATCTAATAATACCTAAAGGAGGCAAGTAGTCATCTATTGAACTGCATACTGAGCATATTACCTGTGCAAGTTACCATTACAGTTGTTATCAAAAAGATGCTGTGCTTAAATTTGTTTTGTCTTCTTGAAAGGCTTGTGTGATTGGACATAATATGCATTGCTTCCCACACCACAGAAGTATCCAGAAATATCTGATACCAGACACGTATTGGGACATAGTTAAATATAAACAATCTAGCAATATTACTTTATAGTGTATATGATTGATTGCTATCCCTACCTATTACTGATATAAGTTATAAATATTTTTAAGTGACTATTACACTCTTACTACGTCATACTACTTTTGACCAATAAAACAGTACGAAAGGGCGTATTTCAACCAATCATGGCTGCTTATCGCACAATTTTATCGCGTCCCTAACATTTGTTTAATTTTATCGCGTCCCTATCATTTGTTTAATTTTATCGCGTCCCTAGCACTTGTTTCTTTGTTTGCCAACATTTGAAACTGCGCTGGTCTGGACGTCAAAAAAAAAATATATAGGCCTATATATATCATTACAAACCACTCCAGTCGTTGCACAGCAGTTTCAAATATGACTCGCATTGGTATTCAAGAACAAGAATTAATCAAAATAAATGAAGAGCACCATTCGGAAATCCTGAATAAGTTGAATACACCATGTAGGCCTAAATCAACGAGTTCCACTTCTATTACGCACACGTCCAATATAACATCAATTGAACCACCAACCACATTCAAATTTTAAAATTGTACATTCAATAATTATTCCTTTTAAAATTATTCATTCGGAAATCCTGAATAAGTTGAATACAGCATGTAGGCCTAAATCAACGAGTTCCACTTCTATTATGCACACGTCCAATATAACATCAATTGAACCACCAACCACATTCAAATTTGAAAATTGTACATTCAATAATTATTCCTTTTAAAATTATTCATGTTTATTTTTTATGTCATCGTCGTTAAATAAAACTTTTCTAACACTTGTGTATATTAGTAAGGTTATGTAATAGCTTCTGCTATATGATATTATGGATAGTCACGTATCAGAGATTGTTTAATATTAAGATTTATTGAAAATCATCTATCAAGTGACGTTGATTACTGGGATTCGGATAATTGAAGTGGAATGCAACTGTCTTAATAAAAATGAAACTGAATCAACAAAGCCTTCTTGACTAGTAACAGGCCACAGAGTTCAATGATGATTCCATAGTTGGCACAACTGATACCGGTAACAAGAAAACATCATCATAAAACACTACTGCCATCTAGTGTAATGTTGAGATGGTACAATAATACATTTGAAGACAGTTGTATTTTCGTAAGCCAATTAATATTTTATTGTACACTTTGTTACTTCTAATCTTTATATAGCCTACTTTCTTCTAATCGTGTAATAGTCAATTAAATCCCACTCGAGTTTTGATTTTTTCTAGATAAATCAAAACCTCTAGTGAGATTACTGTTGATAAAAATTTGGAATAACTTTTTGTTCAGAAAGTACTTAAAGACTATTATATAGAGTTTATATATTGTATTTACTTTTTAGTTGATGGATGTGGAATTTATGTAACATAACAGAAATTGTTAGAGTAAATTGTGATTCTTTTATTATATGAAGTGAAATACAACAGTCTGACACCCCCTCATGTCTTCTTCCAATTACCTTATATATAAATGTTCCATGTAAGAGATTTTTAAAGTTTGAAGCTTTTCTTCCTTTGGAAAGACATATAGGAAATTAATTTAGGACATAAAATAACATATCTATCAGACTGCTAGTAAATTACCGAAATGCACCAGCACACAAATTACCAACATACATGGACAAAATCATACGAAATAGCTTAACACTTGTAAACTCCACATCAGTAAAGAACAATATAGACCTAATAAAATCAAGAACACACATCTCACACAGCACAACACTAGCAACAGTCGACATAACCAACCTATACACTAACATACCAGTAAAAGAAACACTACATATACTAAAACAATTAATGCTCAACAGTAACAACATACCACAAAAACTTATCAAAGAAATCCTCCAAATTACAGACACTATCACCAAGCAAAATTACTTACAAAAACAAATACTACACCCAAACTGAAGGCCTACTCATGGGGTCGCCCATCTCCAGCATTCTAGCCGAAATTTTCTTACACAACATAGAAGAGACGCATATTCTAAATAAGGACAACAGTAAACATGCAGGCATCATCATTTACTGGCACAAATACGTAGACGACGTACTAATAATATACAAAGGAAACAAAAGACAGATTGAAAACCTACATAAACACATAAACAAAATACATCCAAAACTACACTACACTCTAGAAATAGAAAAAACAAATCCATAAATTTCTTAGACATCACAATAACAAAAACAGACAACAGACTTAAATAAAAAATATACAGGAAACCCACTACCACTATAACACACATACACAACACCTCCAATCACCCCACACAGTGCAAACACGCAGAATTTCGATCCATGATACACAGACTCTTCAACATTCCTATGGTACTTTTTATAATATTAACACAGTAAGGAATTTTAACGTTAATCAGTGATTAATCAAGTGTTAAAAGAGTGTATCCAACAATGAAGATAAAATAACATTTACTGTAAAATGTTATTAGAAGCTAATTTTATTGGAATGGACAGAGTACAAGGAGGACGAGAAAAGAGTTTAATACCCTGCTGTATTGCTGCCATGTATTACGTAGTTATTATATAAACTCTTGTATAAAATGAGTAAATGACATGAAAGTAATACTTAAATCAGAATTATTTCAATTGTGTTAGGAAAAAGAATGTACATTTGAACATAGAAAAAATCCACATATTTCTGTATATCAGATCATAATAATTTTTCATAATATTAAAATAGTTACTTTGCAAAAATGTAATTTACATAATTACAAAAATTTGAAAAATACATGAATATTTAAATTTGCTTCTTGTGCTGCATTAAGTGTATAAGAATTACAGTTCCTCCTTTGGCAACCGTAAGATTTGCATTTTACCTTTCTTTGCATCTAGTTACTTCTTACAGTATGTATGTATGTATGTATGTATGTATGTATGGTGTGTGTTTGTCTCATATATATAGTAGAGTGAGTGAGAAAATATAACGTTAATTTGCATGTCTACCTTCTGCTATGCTCTCTGAAATAGTAAGTTTATTATTCGGTATCCGACTTTAAGACACGGTTTAAATGTTACCTGTATTGTATATTGACATGAACAAAAGGGATTTCTTACATAGTTAGGTATTGTAGGGGTTTTTTAATTTTGTAATGAGTTTATATATCTTGATTTGATTGGAAAAAAAAAAAAAAATCTACGTGTCATGTTGCAACAAATATTCATAAGAAATACTTTTAATATTAAAATAAAAAAAATGATGTTACTTTATATCTTACCGCATTATTCGCACAACAGACGCACTTGTTTCCTTAATTTTTTAATTAAAAATCCAGGATGTATATTATATGCGATGAAAAAATGTTAGGGGAGAAAATAATAACTACCTGTCATCCCACATGATAATTACATATGGTTTTGACGTCTAACATTCAAGTAATATTGAAAATGATCAGTAGTACGACTTCAAGAGCATCAATATATCTAACTCTTACGAGCAATAATAATGTAAAATGCGAAACATATGAAATTAATAAAAAATGTAGTATTGTATAATCTAAACTGAATACAAATAAGAAAACACTAGGTATAAAATGCAAAGTGTACATTATGCGGGAATTTTTTTTTTTTGCCTACATATTGCTGTCAAAAATGGGGCTACTTACATTATGCAATGCATCTATTACTGTAAATACAGTATTATAAACATATTAACTAAACAGAGGACATTCTAAAAAAAAAAAAAAATCTTAGAGCAATTATTTTTATTGTGTGTTTAATCGATTATGGCCCTTGGAGCCAAATAAATTAATCTGAGATGTAATCATAATATTTATTGATGATACTAACATGCTCTACTTGGTCATTGAATCTTTATTGTGTATATAAATGTATTGCATTAATATGTATTATTATTATTATTATTATTATTATTATTATTGTTATTATTATTATTATTATTACTACTACTACTACTACTACTACTACTATTATTAGTTCGAAAAACTAAATACCGTTGAGGTCAGTACAAAACAGAAATATTTGGATACTCTCAGCAAAGAAATACAAAACAAAAAGTACTCCAACATAAAGAAAACAGTTATATTCATACAACAAAATTCAAGAAAGGAAGCATTGGCTCACTTTAGACTAGCTTCAAAACATTATTGTTTAGAAGAACGCCTGCAAATATTCGGATTTGTAGAGAACAATTTACGCAAATTATGTTTCACTGGCAAAATATTAAATCTAGAACTTCTTCTGGAATGCCTGGGGTTGAATACAAGTGTTCCTGTCAATAAAATACATAAATCACTCACTAGGGAAAAATTTATGTAATAAAAATCTTCATATTAGATCAACAGAAACAACACATTACGTCACAAATTTTATAGTAAGAAATGTTTATGTATTTGTTGGAAATATTATATTGAATCTGAAAACATAGTTTACTATTTATACCTAAATGGATTTAGCCTTCATTTTGAGGAATATAAAGAGACCAAAACTTCCTCTGAGTTATATTGGGATTATTGATGTTATGAAAAACCAGTATTCAAATTTATATCACAAAGATCTATCACACTTCTGAATAAGTATAATTTTGAAAGGAGTTGCAACCTTAAACCTGGACTGTAATAAAAAATGTAACTACAGGGTAATTCATCCTGTATACAAGTAAATTTGAAGCATGCACCTTCATTTTCATGTACGACATAAAAATTAAGCCAAATGTTCGTCAGCATAGTTAATTTGAAGCAATTGAACACTGTATTTATAGCTAGTATTGTTTGATATGATACAGTTTTTACTGAAAGATAAATATTTCGGTAGACATTTAAATGAACGTCTTTACAAGCATGTGTCAGTTAATTGGTAAGTTTTTTGTTACGTGAAATTTCTAATATTGTTAAGAGTGAGAACAGCAATCCTTGGTATCATTGATGGATATACTTACTTACTTAAGGAACCCGAAGATTCATTGTCACCCATCATCATACCCACTTCCCTCAAATCCATTTTAATATTATCCTCCCAAAGCTCTTTTTCCCTCCAGCCTCCCAACTAACACTCTATATGCATTTCTGGATTTGCCCATCATTGATGAATATAGTAAAAAGAAAACATTGAGAAACACGAGGAAAACTGGGGGCCCAAGAAAAATATCTGAAGGAGATGGACGAACAATTCTAAGAAAAGTCAAGAAAGATTTCCTTTTAACTGCTGTGGAAAATGCCAATGAACTTGTAGAAGAATTACAATTAAATGAAAATGACAGTATCATTCACAGTTATTTGAGAAATGATGAATATCATGGAAGAGTAGCTAGAAGAAAATATTTTGTGAATAAGATCAACAGAGAGAGAAGAGATTAGATATGGTGAAAAATATGTGAACACCTGTAATAACATTGAGATGTCCACAGACGAGAGCAAGTTGAATATGTTTTCTTCAGATGAAAGATTTTACGATTTGAAGGAAAAAGAATACCGAACTTCAAAAAGAAAACTTTGTTCTACAGTGAAACACAGTGAAAGTTTTCTGTTAGTTTGGGTGAGCATAATGTGCATGAGCATTGTCAGCATGGGATCGCTGCACTTTATCAATGGAATCGAGAACCAGCATTCTTATGTTGCTATACTGTAAGACTGTCTAAAACGTAATGCTGAGGAAATGGGGATTGGAGACATCTATAATTTCATGTAGGACAATGAACCAAAGGTGATTTCTTAACAACACCTGAAACATCTGCAGACCTCTCCTCAGTCTTCGATATGGACCAGCATTCTTATATTGATGTACTGAAAGCTTATCTAAAACTAGTGCTGAGGAAATAGGGGATTGCAGACAGCTATAATGTCATGCAGGACAACGATCCCAAGGTGGCTTCATCACTACACCCTGAAACATCTTCAGACCCCTCCTCAGTCTCTACATATCAATCTGATGGATCATCTGGATAAAAAAATTAGAACACACCATATTTCATGCAAACAAGATCTTTGGAGAGTGCTCACTGAAGAATGGAATAAAATTTGTGCCAATCTGACGTTTAATTTGACGAACTCTGTTTCTAGAAGACTCCATGCAATAATAAATCTATTGACTATTCTACTATTTTGATTGTGAAAAGTAAGGGAGAAAATTCATGTGAATTGTGCTTTCAAGCCGTAGCTATTTTCAGGTTGAATACAGGACATCACTATCTTGCATCACATCTTTGCAAGATTGGAATTTACAACACAGAAGAATGTCCACTGTGCAAGATACCAGGATCGTCAGTGAACAAAGAACATTTGCTTCAGTGTACTAAACTGAAGAAAGAAGCACAGCAGTGCAGAAGTCTGAGTGCTCTTTATTGGAAGGCAAGAAGCAAAATGGATTAAATGATCCCAAAAGCGGCCATTAGAAAACAACTTTTTTCTTAAAAAATTAATTTTGTAATCTTTGGTTTTTGTGAGTATAATGAACAATCCTAGTGTTACTTTCGTAATGTTGCAAGGAAAATCTCATGTACATATTGTATGGCAATATTGAAACATGCATTGTAGTCAGTTACAGATTTCGAGACAATTAAAATTTATTTAATAAGTTACACTACCCTGCGTACTTATTGTTGTTGTTTAGTCAACTGTCCGAAGACAGGTTGAAACCTCAAAATGATACCAGTAAGGCTTCACTCATGAGGCAACTAGCCAGGAGATAATGGCGCAGGATGGATGGTAATAAATATGAATTACTCATCATTTAGAAGATAAATCTTTCGTTTTTTGTTTAGAATTATGCTTTTGAGTAATGCACTGTGTCAAGTTTCAGGACACGATGGATTACCCGAAAGCAGCTGTACTCATTACACAGTCCTCGACACTTATTGGAGCTCTTGAACTAATTTTACTTTAGTTATTATTTTGCGACATTTCTGTTCATTCATGTAAATGCTAGAAAAACTTCCCAGTATCATTGCTTGAAGGGCAAGATAACTTTAGACATCCTTTTTAAATTTAGCACTCGAAGTGAAGGAAAAATGCTATTTGGACAAAGAGTGGCCCGCCGAGAGGATTTCACTCACCTCCAACCATTAACCTTGTTCTCACCCAAAAGTCACTCCATCTTTCACCAAGTTACAGTTCCGTTGAACTGTGCACAGTTAGTACTAACACTCAGTTTAACAGTTCATTTTCATAGTGGTTAATTACGAATTTATTTCAGTGCAGCAACCAGCAATGGCTGGTGATTTTTTTTTTCCTAAAGAAAAAATCAATCTTCTTAATGTATCCAGCTGTTTGCTGAACATAAAGTCCATTATAGTCCAGTCTAGTCTTTTCAGTTCTTGTTTTTCATGAGAAATGAGGGGTATTTTGATTGGTGTTCATTATAGATTCTTGCTTCTATTAGCCAGAGTTGGGATGTAGTCAATATATACTGCAGAGCTGTGTCTTCTGCAACTGGTACTGATGATTTTAATTTATTTCTTTTGTGGTTTATGGATGGATTATTTTTATCATTAATGAATTTTGAGCAGTAGTTACTAATTGAGGAATATCTTCTTGTTTTAGAGGTTTACATGACAAGATCATCAGCAAATAGAGAAACTTTCATGTTACTTTTTTTAAGATGTATTTGTGGGATACCATTGATATGATTACTGCACCTTGTGGTAACCCTATATGAAGAATTAGCATTATTAAATTTAATAGTACAGAATCGTGTTATAAGATCTGAAATCCAGTGAAACATTTATCTCCTATTTCTTATTGATGTAATTTATTTAATAGTTTCTTGGAAGTCAAAAAGATTATATTTTGGCTGAGGCGAAAGACTTGTTCATTTGTTGATTGTAGTTCCCTGACACCTGCTTAGCAAGAGGTGGTAAGAATGTGAGATTTTAAGTAACATTCGAGTTTGTTAGAAACCATCGTCTCCAATAGTTTTGCAGTAGCATAAGTCAATGATATTGGTCTATAACTCTTAATATCTGGGACAGGTTTGTCATTTTTCAAAACAGGGATAATAAAAGCCTTCTTTCAGAAAGTCGTCATGAATGTCGTCCATACTTCATTATAAAGGACCAGTAGTGCTAACCTTGCTTTTGGGCCAAGATGCATTATAAATTCAGTATGTGTGTTGTTTTTATCAAGTGACTTTCAGATTACCCTGATTAATATAGTCTCTACCATCATATCCCACCTCCCTCAAATCTATTTTTATATTATCATCCCATTTACGTCTCGGCCTCCCCAAAGGTCTTTTCCCCTCAGGCCTTCCAACTAACACTTTATATGCATTTCTGAATTCGCCCATATGTACTAAATGCACTGCCCATTATTATAACTAAAAATTTGATTTAAAAAAGATACATTTTTATCTCTCTTTACATTGTCATTATTTTTTCTTTTAAGTCCTTTAAATTCTTCCTGTATATTTTTGCTCTTTGGGTAATTTGTGACAGTTAGTATAATACAGTATGTAGTAAATGAGTTTGCAATGTCTCTGTTATCTGTTAATTTTATTATTGTAAAAATTTAGTTCAGAATGTTTTCATGAGAGATGTTATTTACAAATTTAGCCACTTGATTATGTAATGTGGACTTTACATCACTAATAAAAATTATGTAAACATTCATTACGCAACTAGTTAGGTAATGATATTTCTGTTACGCAACTAGTTAGGTAATGATACTTCTGTTACGCAACTAGTTAGGTAATGATACTGCAGTTACCTAACTGGTTGCATAATGTGAACCACACTTTATAGTTATAGCATAGTTACCAGATTTCGATGGTACTAAACATTCAGTTGCAGAATTTGCAGCATTTTCAATATCTGAATTCTTGTCTGAACTCATTTTAACATGTTTGTTTATTTCTCCTAGTACTGCTGTTCTTCTGTTATAAACAAAAACCTATCATGTTCTAAACTAATAAAACATAAACAAATCACCTCTCGCAGGGAGAAACTAATAATTAAATCACCTCTCTACAAAAGACATGTGCAAAACTAATAAATATGATACAACTACTTTTATTAAAAAGTTAAATTATCAAAGTGGATAAAACGTTATATGATATACTTATTGTAACTTCATATTACAATACTCGACAGGTTATCAAACTCGTATTGTAATGTGAAATGTTACGATACTCATTGTAAATAACTATTATAGACTAAATTCTTCAGTTCTATAATCCGCATTGTTTACAGAGTTATCAAAAGCATAATTTTTTTGCAAAAATATACACATATAATAATATAATTTAGCTGCCTCTATCTCTTTTCAGTTTTTCAAGTTTATTATTCCAAAAGAGTTTATACGTGTGTACCTCACCTTTGGGAATTCATTTTTTCTCTGTTTCTAATATAATTTTACACACAATTTCGTTCATGTTGTCTGTTGAACGTGATTTAAGAGGGCACTCTTCAGAAAATCTGTACTCTAGGTGAGCTGTCTCTTTATCCCAATTAGCTCCTTTAAAATTCCAGGTATAAGGGATGTCTTCATTTTTTAATTACTTGTTATACTGCATGTGAATGGTGCTGTCATTAAATATTAAAAAAAAAGGGAATGAATCCATCAGAAATTAAAGCAGACATGGATGTGACACGGAGGGGGGGGGGGGGGGAGAATTCACTCGAGCATTTTCGACTGTGAAAAAATGGGCAGGACTATTTAAACATGGTAGAGTGTGGAAGACGATCCTCCACAGTGGACGTCCAGTAACAGAAACAAGTGAAGAAATTGTAGAAAAATCCACCTTATGGTGTTGAATGACCATCGATTAAGAGTGCGGGAAATTAGTGAGGTTATGCATATTTCAACTGAATGGATGCGCCATGTATTAGTCAATGTCTTGGGCATATCTAAGATCTCCGCAAGGTGGGTTCTGCATTTAACATCAGAACAAAAGCATATGCGATGTCAGATTTCGAGGGGTTCGAGAAAAATACGCCCAATTGTTTTAGGCAGTTTGTGACCACTGATGAAATATGGATCCACTTCTGTATACTTACTCACTTACTCCACGGCAATTACGTTCCTTGAAGGAACAGAGCCTGCCTAGCAATAGAAGCTCATTCTCTTCTGTCCTGAGTTCTTCTCCTCCATGCCTTTATATCCATCTGCTTTATATCTTCTTCTATGCCTTCAATCCATTTCTTCCTAGGTCTCCCAACACATCTTCTACCATCCGGCTTCCCTCTATTAATCTTTTTCAGAAAGGATCCCTCTTCACTTCTTTCAACACGGCTGGCCCATCTCAACCTTGCACTTCTAATTACTCCTATTATATGCGGTTCACCATATCTCGTAAAGTTCCTTGTTAGTTCTAATTTTCAATTCTCAATTCTCCATTTTGGGCCCATATATTCTTCTCAGAATTTTCCTTTCCCATTTCACTTCTGTATACCAAAGACAAAATAGAAGTCGAAACAATGGAAGCACAGTGATCCTCCGCCTCCAAAGAAAGCAAAAGCTGTTCAATCAGCTGAGAAAGTCATGGTGTCCATGTTCTGGAATTCTATGGTGATAATCATGGGTTGTGAACTACATAGCACCACATGATGATAGTGATTAATGGAGCAGTGGTGAAATACCAGTTAGTAAAATGGGAGTATTCTACGAAAACCTACCACCTACCATCTTTGTGCATCACAAATTCCACTTGGACTCACAGGAATACTAACTTGGACTACCAGCATGGAAAGCCAAAGTTGTAGTCATTCGGGTAACAGTGAACCAAATAGGTAACTTTTAACATGCAGAACATTATTCATATGCTAAGAAGAGGACAAATTCGATAAAAAAACATTTGTGGACAATTTATTTGTCGCTTTTATTTAAAATAGCATTTTAAATGACTTACTTACAAATGGCTTTTAGAGAACCTGGAGGTTCATTGCCGCCCTCACATAAGCCTGCCATCAGTCCCTACCCTGACCAAGATTAATCCAGTCCTTGGCATCATATTCCACCTTCCTCAAATCCATTTTAATATTATCCTCCCATCTACAACTTGGTCTCCCCAAAATCTTTTTCCCTCAGGTCTCCCAGCTAACACACTATATGCATTTCTGGATTCACCCATACTAGGCTACATGCCATGCTCATCTCAAACGTCTGGATTTAATGTTCCTAATTTTATGTTAGGTGAAGGATATAATGTGTGCAGTTCTGCTTTGTGGAACTTTATTCTTTCATCCCTCTTAGCTCCAGAGAGCTTATATGTAACTAGTAATGATATGGAGTTAGGTTAGTCAACTTTACCACATCAAAAAATTTGATTGTGAAAAATAAAAGTGTTTTAAATTATTGTGTAAAATTTATAATGGGGAACTACTATAATTTATTTTGAACGACGTATTTTTCTTCTCCATATTGACCTTCCCCATATGAATTCCAATATATCTGCAAAGAAAATGAAATTTCGTACCAAATGCCCGATTTTCGTCTGCTGTATAGTTTAAAGCTATCTGTGCCTCAGTGGCTGGCCATGATAATATCTTTGAAAAATATTGGAGTGCAAGAGGTCAAATGACTTTATTGTCAAATGCCTGGCATTAGAAAACAACATAGTTTAAAGCTAACTTTGGACACACTACTTCCTTTATTCTACAGTTCTAGAGGCATCTTAATGATTTTATGATACTTGAATCCCTCTTCTTACATAACCTGTTATTAATTTGTGTAACTTCTTACTTTTAAAATTTGAAGTAGTGAAAATTATTCAAGTCAGCTTTACAGGGAGCTAAACCTGAAACCAGATTTGCATAATACACGTCACTGTTCATTAACAGAAAACCACAATTCAAGTCACACAGAGTTTGTGTGCTCTCAGTGTTGGGTTCTGGTGTCTTGTCAGCCTACTTGAGGTATGTCGTTATAAAGGGAAAAATTAAACCGGTGTCAGTTACAGTACAGTTCCTGGGTAGCTCAGTTGGTAGAGCATTGGTGCGCTCAGCCAAAGGTCCCGGGTTCGATACCCTGCCTCAGAACAATTTTTCCCTTGAAATTATTCAAGTCAGCTTTACAGGCAGCTAAACCTGATTGCCAGATTTGCATAAGAGAAACTTGATTTATTATTAATAGGAAAGAGATAAAGAGTTGCAGGAGGATTCTATTTGATGTGATTGTAGATGTTGTAGAATATTTCCTTGCCATTATCCCTCTCCCTTTGTCCCTTGTGGATGAAAAGAAATTCTGTAAAGGGTTTTAAACAAATTACAAATTTTTTATTCATATAGAATGTACAGAATTTCTCGAAGTCCCAGGAATAAACACGTGTGATATGAAAAGTCCGTGGTATGTGTGCATGGTACGAATATTTTAATGTAGCATTTGCATTATGCAATTAATAATCTGTCTTACCAAATTTCCGTACTTTGTATTAATTCTCTTATATGTTGCCTTTTCTTTTACACAAGTTTAAAATATTAAGTGTACAGTATGTGTGGATATGCGGAATGAAATACACAGTTTCCTTATCAAATTCAAGTTTGACGCAAACAGTAGAAGGTGGTGTAGACTAGAGAATCTCAGAATTCTTGCACTTTTTAGTTTCGATGCTCTGAACAACATGACGTGAATACAAAGAATACTGAATTTACATTATTTACAACAGACTAAAGGTAAAGAAATTAAATGATATATTATTGAAATCCCTTTTCGTTCGTAACTTGTTATTAATTGTGTGTAATTTCTTATCTTTCATACTTAATTGTCTTTTTTTGCAAGCAGCCCGATGACGAACATTTTTATTCCGTCAGTGGACCACACTAAGAAAAAGAGTGTAATGTGTTAGTAATCTGCGTAAATCAGTGCAGTTGGAAGTAAATTAAAGCCAAAATATATTATTATTATTATTATTATTATTATTATTATTATTGTGAAGCCCAAAAATCTCTCCTTTAAATCCTATCTGTATGATTTCTTGGAAACTAGAATGTGTAACAGATTATTATTTCTGGAAACGAAAAGATTTACAGTATGTCAGTGAACACAATGAAGAACTAACATGATATTCAGTGCAGTTTAAACCTACATTATGCAATAGTAGAGTACATGTTTTTAATAATTATTTCTGTTATGTCAGGGCAGGAAAATATATGTTCAGAAAACATTTCACGCATTGGAAATACTTATGTCAGTCTGATATTTTATTGTAAATTAAAAACATCAACTCGGCAATATAATAACTTTGCATTTAAATAAACGTAGTACATGTTTATAGGATACGTTTATGAAGAATTATAACAATGTTAAATTGAGCACCAAAAAGTTTCTTGGACTTTGCCTTTGTGTTGTATATAAAATTATTAATGCTACTGTATTTTCGTTTTGTAGCATATAATGTATGTGTATGTATGTATACACATTGGGTGTTAACTTCGTGAAGGGATGCCTCGTAAGTGAAATATCCTGCACACTTATACTAAATGGTCTGCTGTTTCTGTATTTTGAGTCCCTACTCTTTTGCTCAATATAATAATGGAACGTTGACCTTGTTGAGTATGGATGTGCGTACTTATTATTTTCTGTTTCCTAACATAAGGATACTCCAATAGTATTCTTGACATTCTAATACTCTTCCTATTACGTATTAGTTAACATTTTTACTCCACACATTTTGTGGAAGTCTTGGCAATTTTTTGGTGTTCATGTTGCTTTTGAGATGAATTGTGACCATCCGTAAAAATAATATAAACGTATGTATGGATACCTCTCCTTTTCTTCAATATATGAACTGTGTATTGGTAATAATAGTGGGTGTAACATGGCCTTTCGTTATTGCATGCTATCTCTTTTCATCTAACATATATACACCGTGTTTCCCCAGTATATCATCTATGGAACTGAACTCGTCCAGATGTGTTCAACTGTCGATGTAATTTATACATATTTCTTTTGTAAATCTGTCATTACTGTTATGCATGTAGTCAGATAATGAACTGACAAAAATAAGTGGTGTACAGACTGTGCTTCATTGGTTATAAACTTTTTACAAATGTTTTAGCAGACATTTATTTTTATCCTATACTGTGCAACAATATTTTTAAAGTTTTCAATAGAATCGTAGTCAAGATGAAGCCATTGGAACAAGTACACTATTTTGAATTTCACAGTGATAAATAAATATTGTCAAGAGCCTAAGAAATTACTGTAATATTCATTGGAGTTCCATTTCTTAAGATTTTGGGGAAGTGCTGTTCATTCAATTGTTGCATTCTGTAAGTCAGCTCATCACAGAAATAAATATAAAATTGTTCTTTTAAGAAATACTGTATGGTTTAGCTAGGTATTGTAAAAGTCCTGATAAACTTCTCAAAAACGTAGGGAACATGAAATAAAATCTGTTTCTTACTCTCATTCTACAGGGCTTCTATTATATGTACTGACCGCTGGTGCGGTGTTTTGTTTCTTGGCAGTTGGGCATGTTGCAGCCAACTGCTCTCATATGTTAATCCCGCTGTTTAAAATATGTATAGAAGATGCTGGAAATGTCGTCCTCGCTCAGCTTCTACTCGTGAAAAATCAGACCAATTATTTGTCTTGCTCTAACAACACACCAAACTCCAACTTTCCTATCATGAAGAGAGATTTCTTATACACAATGTGGATTTATAGAATACCAATAGTGAGTGTTTTGATTGTTTACACAACCAGTCAGGTGGAACCACACCTCATCTGAAAAGAACGTGAGCTGTGGGTCGATTAAACCTTCAGTTACTGATGAAGAAAACCATACACTCTGTCTACTCTTTATTGTTCTTAAATTGAGAATTTTAATTATTGTAAGGTTAAATATTGTATATACCAGTAAAACAAGGTTAAATATTGTATATACCAGTAAAACAAATTAAATCAGAAATATTATAGTGCCCGAACTTAATTGTGTCAATCAGAATGTGTTTTCCCGATACAGCTCCTGTTTAATTGAGAGAGAGGAACATTTCCAGCATGTTCTATAAGGTACGATTTTATACACGTTTTAAGTTAATGGGGTTAACGTATGAGTGTGCCGGCTGCAATATGCCCATCCACCAAGAAGCAAAATACTGTGCCAGCGGTCAGTACATATAATACTCCATAGAAGCCCTGTATTACTTAAAAGGGTTAATATTTAGATTTTGTCAGTTTAAGTTTATGCAAAATATATGGGCAGCTTTCATAAAGAAACTTACAGGTTTAAGTGTTCTTTTTCATGACTTTTAAATTATTCGTCTGTCAATCTTATCTGTTATAATTCTCATAAAGAATTTAAAAAATATACAGTGTACTGTATGTAATTTTCGGCACAAAGTATATTTCAGAAAAATAAATGGCACTTAAATTAACCAAATTGGCTTTGTCACATCAACTCACTTGATATTTAAGAAACCATATTTTTAAAAAGAAGAGTGAATTAAGAGAAAAATAATTTCGTAAGTACATTCCCCAAATTATTATTAGTGATTTGAATTTACAAAATTTTATAATAATCTCAAATAGTGCCTGGTGATTATAGACTGCTCTTAATGGCAAATTGTTACAAAACATTAGTCGTTTATTATACTATTACTCTTATTTGTACAATTACATTGTGTGCCTTCAGAATTTAACATGTGCCATATGGAGTCAGCACTCTTTTTTGTATTTTGTTCATAGGTCAGATCAAAGGAGTAAAGTAACTGTCGCATACAGTATGTTGAAATATGAAATAAATGTGACTGTATTTATGAAATCAGTAAGTGACACTTATACCCCATATGAGGTGTTGAATTTCACTCCCTCAAGATAGGTGCAATTCTGTACATGCATGTAGGTATGTATATTAAATTATGGCACTAAAAAGTGAAGACTATTTTCTGTATGAAAATACTCAGTAAAGATAATAACCTTCCAAAAAATCATATAAAACTTGTACTTTGTAATGCATGTCAGCATGTCTGCATTTTGTTGTACGTGAGGATGTAATGCTACTCAGAAGTGATGTGTCTAGATTACCAAAATTACGTTGACTGGCAAATGACACCTACTTGAAGTACTATGGCATCAATATTATCAATTGGTCTAGAGTAATGTGAATAAGAATTAAAGCTTAATTTGTGTAAGAACAATGTGTTGATGTGTATCATTATTATTATTATTTATTTTTTATTATTATATATATATTTTTTAAATAGAATGTGTGAGGAAGATCGAATAACTCGCTGAATTTTGACTTATAAAGACATGCATTCCCATTTCTAGTTCCTTCTCTTATATATTTTTATCCTTCCTAGTATGTTGTCTCGTCTGTCGCTGTGTCTGCAAACTTTACAAACATTTTCTGGCTGGTACCAAAGTGCTCTGTCTTATGTGGTAAAAGAACTAATGTTTCAAGTATACATCTGCTCTAGGAAGATATGAAAAACTATTGCTCCGAATTTTCAAAACCTGCCGTTTCTTTAAATATTCCTAATAATTGTTAAATTTCCCTTGTAAGTTATATGAGCAATATAGTTCGCATAAATCAATCTCCCAGTAGTAATTGTATAACAGCTGTGCTTTTATGACATGTGATATGTCATCTCTTCAGTTTCATATGTACAAAATTATGAATTTTCCATAACATGTGATATGTATATCAGAATGTATACAATATGTATATATATGTATATATTATATTGGTAGATATGTGATGTTACCATGTGCAATAAAAACAGAAATATATTCATTGATGTAATACCAAGATCGAAACAAATTTTGCATGTGAGAAGTCAGATTACTTCTAGAGATAGAAGGTGTTACAGTAATAAGGTATGAAAGGAATAATAACTCGAAAATTTGCTAAAGCTTTAGGAAAAAAAGAAGTATACTTAATAAATGTTATTTAACATATCAAGCTTAATATATTGTGGTGAACATACTTTGCAGAGCAGTATGATGTTCATGTTTTTATGAAAAAGATATGACGAGCCTAAACATAAATTGATATATTTCATTACGATTTAGTGAGATAGCCATAATTTAGAAAATTACCCATGTGCCACATTTTTATAATTTTTTTCTTATTTTTACTTGACCATAATATTAGTAAACCATAAAGTAGCTGTTTTTAAGAAAAGGGCTGCCCAAAGGATACAGCGTACTATTAATGCCAAAACAATTCGATTACAACCTAACATAAAAATTTAATATAAACGAAACAAAATATACATAATATTAAAATTTATCACCTCTTTGTTCATATACCTAATTAGTTCCTGAGAGTTTGTCTGTATAATTGATTTCTGAAGATTTGTATTGAATATGTAACTCAGTTAAAGTTTTTAATGTAGGCCTACTTGTTGGGACATTAAATCTGTTACAAAAGCCAATAAACAAATTTGAGATTATACCACGAGCATCTACAGACAAGCCTACCACTTCGATGTCACCATTAATTTTATATTTTTGCTTTAAAGTCTTCTTTCCTATGTTTATTTTTTTAAGTTATCAACACTAGTCTCAAACCGAACTGTTGGATCAATAATAACGGCATTATCATGTTCTTTATCAACAGCAATTATATTGACACTGTGCTGTAAAGATTATTTCGAAATTTGATCATCTTTCATACGAATGAATTGGCTTTATGCATGACATACAGTATTTTCCCCATCTGTCCATTTTTGTTTTCTTTTCTTTCATAGTTTAAGATAGTTTTAGTTATATTCAGGATTTATGAGTTAATTTATCTATAAAGTAATCAGAATATGATCAGTTTCTATGTCCTTAGTAATGTTACTTTTCATGAAGCCATTGTATCACTCTATTGAATGACACATTCTAAAGTGTGAAATATTGCAAGGATTTTTTTGTCAGATTTAGTATTTATGAATTACTTGCAGTATATCTGTGTGTACGTGCGTGCATGCTTGCGCTTTAGAACAAAAATGTTTCCATGCATAAAATATGTCTGATTTCAACATTTTTCCAGCTGGAAGTTAAATACCCATAAAAATCTATAAATATTTCTGGAAACAAATTTATGTAAAAGAAAGGAAACTTCATTAAACATTTAGGAGATAGCGAATAAAATATTTTATTCATTTATATATGGATCATCTGTGAATATGGGTTATACTGAAACATCAATAAAATTGTATTGAATCAGTAACATAGACACTATTTGAGAGCAGCAGTATTTTTGTTACTTTTTCCTTTATTACTCATGTTGCAGAATTAAAGAGAAAATATTGAAAAAAAACTAAATTCAGAGTTTTTCACATGAATAAAAGTTTTCAGCATTCTTACTGGCCAAAGTATAGGCATATCGTTTGTCTATTTACAGCAGTATTTCCTAACTTTAAGGACGGATTTTTTTTTAATATTCAGTATCTCTAGTCACTTCTTCTGGATATTATGCATATCAATTTTTTTTTTTATTAAATAGATATTAAAGAGTGAATATTAAAAAATACTTAACACAGAATGACAATATACACAAAACTGACTCTTGATACTTCTACTGATTTTAAGTACATCAATTTTCATAATTAGCAAAAGAATATTAAAAGCAATTACAGTATACATTTAGTTATGTCATGTAAATTAGTGTGAAATTAATTACATCTAGTCCACACCTGTGGAGTAATGGTTAGCGCATCTGGCCGCAAAACCAGGTGGCCCGGGTTCAATTCCTGGTCAGGGCAAGTTACCTGGTTGAGGTTTTTTCGGGGTTTTCTCTCAACCCAATATGAGCAAATGCGGGGTAACTTTCGGTGCTGGACTCTGGACTCATTTCACTGGCATTATCACCTTCATCTCATTCAGACGCTAAATAACCTAAGCTGTTGATAAAGCATCGTAAAGTAACCTACTAAAATAAAAGAAGTAAAAAATTACATCTACTTAAACAAAACTGTACAAGATATTCATGAATGAAGTCAGATGTACTGTATTACTTTTTGGGTGTACATTAAATGATTTCATTTATGTACATCTTTTGATTTACAGTTACAGAAAAGTAAATAGGGAACATAATTGGTTACATGACGAAAATTTAAACTGTTACGAAAAGCATAAAACATGTAACAGAAATATAATGTGTCTATGGGTCGATAAAAATTATCTCCAAGCCATGTCTTGCAGAAGGGATTGAGAGAGGGCGAGAAATGTTTGAATTAAAACAGAAGCAGAAAAAATTGGATAATGAGTGGATGTTTCAGTGAAAAAGAATGTATAAAATAATTCTGCACCTTTTCTTTTTTATTATGACTTTTCTCTGAGAAATAAAAAATCATAGTTCACGACGTATAGCATATCTTTCTCTGAACTTTATATAGAAAGTTCATACTGTATTATTCCAGGAGAAAAATCATATACCTGACTACCGAGTTCAGTGGATCGAAAATATAGAATTCATAGATTCCTTAATGCAATTGCTGTCGCCAGAGGAGAAGGAAGACGAACAAAATATTATCATGACTTAATTCTCTTAATTAGAGTGTTTCCAGGGGGAAAAAAGAGAACGAGAAAAAAAAAACAAGAGAGAGAACTTTCTGTAAATTAATAAATAATATATATTTCTTGTGATGCTAAATTTCCACGAACACTAGTGAGAAATACTATATAAAATTGTTTCTAATTTTTCCTCCATATCTTTCAATTCTTAGTGAGAAGTTATATAAACATTTTGTACATATGAGATAATGCTAGTTCTTTAGTTGCATATTCGACTATTGCAAACTCCCGATTATCTGAATTAATAGGGACTTCATTTGGTCTAATAGTTCCCACACTTGCTGTTAGATCCAAAATTCACGGGTTCGAATCTAAGTGAAGGCAATGGATTTTTAGGAGAGATAAAAATCTCAGTATAAATGGTTTCTTTGGAAAGAAAATCGTAAATTTACGGCTGATTAGTTGTCTGACTTTCCATGAGCAGACTCAGGATGGATCCATGCACTTAGGCACACATTGGTCCATTGTACACTCTTTATGCAATGGTTCTTCCAGTCGAACACGTGGCCAGGGTAGACTACATGAATTCGGTGCTGACAGGTGGGCTATCTTGCTTCATCCCTGACAGAACCAGGTCCCTCTCCTAGATGAGTACTTGATAAACCCCTCAAGCCTCAGGCTCTTCATAAATAAACATTGGAAACTCATACTACCCCAAAGACTTCATCACAGCCTGTTTTTAACTATTGCAGATAATAGACTAAATAAGAGGGAGATGGTTAGTATTGGAATGAAAGAAGGAAATGGGAGTACCAGTACCCCAAGAAAAACCTTCTGTAACGTCTGCATTGTCCATCACAATCAGGCCAGTGAAATTAGATCTTGGTCATCTGAATGGAAGATAAGCGCACTAGTACTGAGCTACAAATGAGGCAAGGTTTTCGGCTCATAAAATAGCTATGTCACTGAATGAGAGGCCTTCAGACAAAATTACTTGTCGTTTCTCACTCCCACATTGTAATTCAATTTTAGGAATATAAGAGTAGCCAAAGTTTATGTGACTTTGTAACACCCTCTACCTACAGTCCACACCATAATAATAATCCGTGACATGATTGCTCATTAAGGGCCAAGGCCAACCAGTCATCTGATGGCCTCAGCAGAGGTGAACGATCATTTGTCCACTTTGGAGGTAACATGTGGTCAGCACTATGATTCCTCGATCTGTTATAGTAGGCTTACAAAACTGGATTTTACTAACTATACTGTATGGTATTCTGCTTTTTACAACAGCAAAAGCCAGAAAGGCACCTAGAATTTGACTGCATTTTTATGCATAGGCATTTCATATTTTTGGCACTTACTCTAGCACAAGGGCTCTTAACCTTTATTTTGACCTCACCTGATCAACTTGTGTAAAATTGAAAAGCACTAACGTAAAATGTAATAATACCGCATAAATAAGTGTCGAAATTATTATTATTATTATTATTATTATTGTTATTATTATTATTACTATTATTATTATTATTATTACTATTATTATTATTATTATTATTATTATTATTATTATTATTATTATTATTATACCTGTTCTCTGTAATCTGCAAATATCTTGTTTTCACAATTGTTTGTAAAACAGTTCTGAAAAGGTTTATAATTTTAAATGAAGTACTTTAATTAATAACATAAACTTTTTAATTTAATTATTTTTGGGATGCTAATGCAATTCATCCCAAACGCTACTGCGACCCATGATTGGGTGAAAACTCATAGGTTAAGAACCCGTGCTCTAACATTATGCACTTCTCGAAGCACTGGCAGCTTTCAGTCATGGCTTTCATAAGGGGGAGAGGAGGGAGGGTCAGTTGGGTCTTTGTACCAGGGCCCAGCCATAACCCCTCCCCCAATGCAGTGCTGTAAATTAACACAGCTTCAACAGGCAACAATGGATATCAGTAGTATCAAGTTTACAGTTAAATGCAAAAGTGGCTTATACACCACTTTCCTGAGGATCACGTTATAGCTTTTGTCTTCATTATAACTTGCAGTGTAACAATCTTTCTCCTTATGTCGTTTTAAAATTTAAAATTTTAAAATATTGAAATATATTATAAGGGCAAATTTAGTGAATAAGGTTAATTTGACATTATACAAATAGCTTATGCATCTCGAAACTCCATTTAGGTGTCATTTTCGCTTTTTCATGCAAAATTATTGACGCAACAATGGTTCCATTCAGTAAAATGGAAATGTACGAAAATCAACCTGCTGAGGTACATCAGGAAAAATGCGACATATACGACCCCACTATACCATATTATAAGGAAAAATATCATCTAACGTCGATCGAAGTTATTGGATTACTGATTGGGGCTAGAGGAACCATCACAAAAAGATTCGCGCCTTTTTGTAAGCAGTTTGGTCTAGGACAAACTATTGTCACTGAAGTATCTATGTCTGCAGTGAAGGGATCTATAAAAATCCTACGAAACCATCTCTACAGTTATATAGATTGATCTCTTTGCTATGGCGATCTGCTCACTTAAGTTGGGTCTTGCAACCAGTGCTAAATAGACGACTGTGATCATCCAATAGCTAATAGATACTAGGAAATTTTATGTTTCTTCTGGAATTAATGATGTTTTGTGTAGTCTTTTCTGATTATTTTTAATTGTTCTATTTCTTATTCTTTTTCTTCTCGATTGTTTTATTTTTTTTTCCATTATAACAACAATTTTATGGTAAGCTTTGTCTTCAAATTTATTCGAAATAAATAATACTAATTAGGCCTATTGCGTATTTCAGACTTCTGTTTCCAGTCCGAGATTGAATGTGGTTCGTTTATAGATCAGTGAGCAGTGACTGTTACAAGTGTACAGTGAATGTGTTTACTTTTTATTGCTATATTAGTATCATTTAGTGTATAGTACTGGAATTTTAATATTCATGTTGTCTAGTGGTGATCTTTGCCAAATTTTTTGTTGTTTTAATTGCATTATGCCTAATAGTTATAAACATAAATCAGGCAGTGAAAAGAGGAAACTGAAGGGAGAAAAAAATACAATAAATCGTCAGAAAATCACGATTTTTTTTTTTCCAAATCTTTTTCAGAACATGAGGGTCACGATATTATTTCATTACCTACCTTCTGGTTCCAGTTGTATTCATCAAGTTAAAAAAAAAATAATGATTCTGAAACTTGCTCTATTACAATAGACAGAGAATCTGAAGAGACTTTACCTGAAAACGTAGAGATCCAAAAAGACTAATTGAATTTCAAAGATCTTGAAATAAGTGAAAAAGTTTGTCAGCAAATAGTTCAGGTGAATACCTGCTCTTCATTAGAAAATACTTTAAAATGCATAAAACAATGCCAAAGGATTTAAATAGTAAGTCATTCACAGAATATCTGCTCTACTCTGAATTATCAAACAACAAAGAAAAAAAATTCCTCAGGATTGGTTAATTTATAGCATATCACAACAAACGTTGCATTGTCTTCTGTGTCTTTTATTCAGTGAAATCACAGAATCTTCTTTATACTGTGGTGAAACCTTTACGAATCCAGTTAGAAACTGGAGCAATATGGCTAAAATGATATGACTTTCTCTAACAGGAGTGCTGTGGAAGAAGTTGCATACTAAATTACTGGTACTGCTTCATGAAAATAGTGTACTTCATCGCAATTGTTACTGTAGCTGGAAAGAATTGCAGCAATCTTTGATGGGTCATGGAATAGATAGTGCCCTACAAAAACATTTTCTCAGTGAAGCTGAAAAATGGAAAGCTTCGTTGAAAAGACTGTTTGATGTGACATTATTTCTTGCATCTAGAGGTTTGCCCTTTCAAGGAGACAGCTCGAAAATTGGTGACAACAATGGAAACTTTCTACTATAGGTATTTTAGAACTTCTTGGCCATTATGATCCAGTAATACAAGAACATTTAACTAAGGTAAAAACCAGTCAACTGAAAAAAGGGATGATAGGGAAAGTCTTATTTGTCTTGAATGAGTCAAAATGAATTTATTTGCTTGTGTGGTGACGAAATGTTGAAATATATTCTCGAGGAATGAGAAGTAGCAGTTTACTATAATATATTGCTGATGCTATATCTGAAGTCTCGCACAAAGAGCAAAATGTTTTTATTTTGAGATGTTACAGAACATGGAAACTGGGCAATTCCAAATTAAGGAGAGGTTTATTGAATTCCTAAACTTTAATGAGAAAACTGGTGATAATATTGCTTCTCAACTGCTTTCAGCCTTATAAAATCCCCATAGCTGAATAGCTGACTGCCATGGGTATGATAATGGTTCTAATATGAGTGGGAAAATAAAGGGTGTAAAAACGAGAATACTAGAAAAAAACAGTCTTGCATTGTATTCTCCATGTAATTCACAGTCCCTTAATCTTACTGGTGTAAATTCTGTCAAAATTAATCATCTTGTGGTCACAATTTTTGGCTGTGTTCAGAAGTTATAAGTGCTTTTCAGCAGCAGTCCTGCAAAGTGAGCCATTTTAAGTGAAGAAATTGGTATTTCAGTCCTATCCCAGTCTGTAACATGTTAGAGTTCTCGAGTAGAAGCCATTCAGCCCATTGTCCACCATCAACCTGATAGTTTGAAGTCTCTTGAACTTACTATGGCAGAAATAAATTTGCCAGAAAAAATTAAGTGAAGTAAATTCTGTAAGAGGATATTTCTCTTCATTTGAATACATAGTTATGGCTGCATTTTGGCACAGAGTTCTTCTTCCATAAATGAACGAAATGTAATAATACAATCTAGCGGCATGTTTACTGAAAATTTAATGGATGACTTAATTAAAGAACTGCAGAATTTACGATATAATTGGCATCACATTTGTAATGAAGCACAATTAGTTATGAGAATATGAACATGGATCCAAATTTTCCTGAAGATGGGAAAAAAGTGAAAAAGAAGAAGAGATTTCATGATGAGAGTAATTCAGAAGACACTGACAAGGAAGTTGCAGCAGAAGATATCTTTAAAGGAGAAATAAACTTTATTACTTTGAACGTCGTGATAAAGGACTTACAAAATTGCCTTGAAACACATAAAAATTTCTTAGTTTATTTTCTCCGGTGTTAAATTATATTTCACTACCCATAACAGATATTGAAGAAAAGTCTAAATATCTTGTTGAAAAATACCCGGATGATCTCTCACTTCATTTAAAAGATCAATTACTGCATTTGAGAAAAATTCACAATTCAGTATTTCAGGAGGACAAGGAAATTTCTTCACTGGTGTTTTTAAATGAAATTTATTCTAAAAACTGCAAGCTATTTTTGTTAATGTATTGCTCTGCGTATATTCTGTACACTTCTAGTAACGTTTCAGAAGCAGAAAGAGCTTTTAGTAAGCTGGGAAATCAACTGAAAACTTGACAGAGATTTACCACAGGACAAGAATGCTTGTTTAACTATTGAACTTAAACTGGCTTCAGAAATTGATTTCAGTGATGTAATAAATGATTTTGCTTCAATGAAATCCAGGAAAATAAACTTTGACTAGAAACATGAGTTATAGTTTATAGCTATTACATAGGCTATTGTAAATAATACTCATAAGTATATCGTTTCTTGGCCTATTATGTTTAAAGTGTAAATAGCGCAAAATGTTATAGTTTATATTCTACATAATATGATTAAGTGCATAGTTTTTATTTTATATAGGGTTACCAAACGTCCGGAAAATCCCGGACATGTCCTACATTTTGACCTTCTGTCCGGTATGGGGGGAATTTCTTAAAAAATTTCATTGTCCTACATTTTGATAAACATTTATTAGTTTCAAAATGGATTAACAACCCGAGAAAGACCGGAATTAGCCACAACTCACCATGACAACTTGGCTATTGTCTAAGATCAGAGTAATTTAACCGTCTTTCCTATCACGAATTATGTCACAACAGTGCAATGTCAGACTACAAGTTTTCTGCTTGGGTAAATTTGAATGATGGATGATGTTCAAAGCTGTATTCAATTTTTGAGTGAAAATACTTCGTAATGGATTATGTAAAGTATTGTGATCAGGTGTCTACTTTGAACCAATTTCTGCAACAACATAGTTCTGTCCTTGAAAAGTTGTCTTTCAATGATAGGTATCCTATTTCAGTGGTAACAAGTCTGAAAATTGACATTTTGAATTGCTGAAACCAGTGAAGTATGGTATTTTTATCCTATTTTTACGCAGAAAGCTAAGTTGCAAGGTTTTTTCACTGATATCAGCACAGTTAACAGACGAAGGAACAAGTTATCAATTGGCTCAGTGAAAGTTATTGTTTTTTCATTGGTTCAGTTGGGTCAGAACACACTGGATGCCATCCCGGAAAATAAAAATTTAGGCATGTCGGAAGATGTCAAGTCAAACTTGACATCCAAATTGATAAGATTAGTTTCTGTAAATATTTTTTTCCGCAACTATATCACTGGTTTTAGTCGAATATAATTTTAAAAACTTCAGTCATGCAGAGTTTCATGGGTATATTTCAAATAAGACTGTTGTTTTGCGTAAGAATAGTTCTTCAGAGATGTTAATTGATGAAGTTAATAGTTATTCTATATGTATTGAATATTTTAAGAGATTGTTAAATTTTAGATTTAGATGTTCAATTTTCGTACATTATCTTATAAAGTCCTACATTTTCTTATAATGTCATACATTTCATTAAAATAATGTGCTAACCCTAATTTTATGTGAAACATGAATAGCAGTAGTCCTATGAAAAGGAGCAACCATGGAAGAAAAAACCTCATTCTATTAAGTGTGTGAAAACTATTTCTGGTTACAGCTAGATTAAGTTAAAACCTATTATGCTATTTTTGTTCTAAAAATAAACGATTTTGACATTTTTAACATGGAAGGGGGCCTGCTATTGTATTTAATACCTGGGCCCAGAATTTAATGTGGTTTGGCGGCAGCTTTCAGTTGAATCAGGGTGTCTACTGGTCATAAAAGTCATGAAAAAGTAATGAAACTGAACAAGTGCTCATGAAAGCAATAAAAAAGTAATGAAATTAAGTGGGTGGTCATGATTTCGTCCCCTCTCTCCCATGTCAGCACCTGAATGAAGACAAGTTAAACTCTGGTGAGTAGATATTGATTTATTGATAGTTTTGCCATATTTTTATGCCATACTTTAATTGTCTTCATTAATGAAAAATACAATACATTTCGACCGAGGAGACTTAAAACTGAATTTTTGGTCGTGTTCGATGTTTCATGCTAAGTAGTGAAGGGTGGAACCGCAGATAATTTTTTTCTGTTTGCACATCAATCAACCACATACATTGTACTTAATTTAAACTGAATCAGGTTTCTATGTGTATATTCTTTTACAGTCCTGTTGCTAATGCCCACATTTTTAGTTTCAGATACTGAGTTTCAATGAAAACTGCTATACCATGATGACTCAAAGAAGTGGAAATTGTGGCTTCGACCAGTAGAAAACAATAAATTTAAAGCAAGGTGTATTATGTGCAAATGTCACTTTGATATTAGTGTCAGTGGTATTTCATGTGTCAAATCACATGAAAGAGGAAAGAGACATTCAGCACTTGTTCATTCATTAGTTTCAGGACAACAAAGTGAGCTACCTTTTGCTATAGTACAAGCAGTGTCAGCACAGTTACAAGTTTCGTCTGAGAAGAATTTGAATAATGAATTATCATCACTTATTCCTACTACAACTCTAGAGCTTCAGCTGAAGAGAGTTCTAAAACAAGCTCATTGGAACATTTTTAGTTAATGATGAGGTAATAAAATCTGAAATTATTTGGGCTATGAATGAAATGATGTCTCATTCTTCAGGAAGAAGCTCTGAAAACACAACTGACATATTCCAAATTATGTTTCCTGATAGCATGATTGCCAAAAAATGCAGTTATACAAGGATAAGATGTCATATTTAATTACTTATGGACTCTGCCCTCATTTCCAGAATTTTCTAGGTAACAGAGTCAGGGATCTATGTCTTTTAATTCTGCCACATCTGCTGATTTACAGTCAAGTTTCTTGCAGGATCTGAATATTTTGGATTTGTCGCCAAATTTCAATGGATGGCCCAAATGCTATCTTGAAGATGTTGCATGATTTGCAAGCATTTCTGTATGATGAATATTGTCAACCACAGATGTTTTATTGTGGCACTTGTTCACTTCATGTAGTGCATGAGCTTTGAAAACTGCTCACAGTAAAAGTAGTTGGAATGTTCACGAGTTTATTAGAATGCTCTGGTACTTCATGAAGGATTTTCCTTCAAAGAGGGCAACCTTCTCAAACATTACTGGATTTTCAAAATTTTCTCTCAAATTTTGTTCTATAAGGTGAGTTTGAAATATTGAAGTCATGAAAAGAGCAATTATTGAACTTATACCACATTTGAAGAAGTATGTTGTTGAAGTTCACAAAAGACCACCAGAAACTAGTAACTTTGAAAAAATTAAACATAATTTAGAAGACAGCCTCCTTTGTGCAAAACGTGAGTTTCTTATATCATTATCAATTGAACTTGAGGTTTTGACTAAGTATCAGTCAAATGACTCTCTTTTCCCCTTTTTGTACAAAGATTTATTCGGTTTAATATATACCATTGCTTCTCGATTCACCAAGAAAAATGTTACGGAGATAGCGACAAATTCTGGGAAATTACTTTGCCCTTGATGTTACCAAACCATGTAATCATAAAACAAGTCACTACGTAGATATTGGATTTGGTGCCATTGCTGCTAGCAAGAACTGCAGGGAAAAGAATATCATTTTCAGAAATGAGTGCACAAGTATTTTGCTAAAACTGTATCTAAGAACTGCAGAGAAGAGTCCTTTTGAAATCAAAGATTGTAAAAGATGGCTCATGTTTATCGCCTGAAGTTATGCAGAGTTCCATTTTGAGAGATTCTCAAGTGACAATTGCATTGCAAGAATTTGTGTCAAAAACATACTTCATCAACAGCTGATGTTGTAAAGAGAGAATATTTTGAAATTTTGTGAATATTCTGAAAAACAACTGAAACAGTTCAATTCTAAGAAGAATAAAGTTTATCACTTCCTATAAATTTACTACAAAATGCGAATCATAACTTTATCAAGTTCTTACAGAAGCTGCTAAATTGTCTCATGGCAATACTGCAGTTGAAAGAGGTTTTTTCTGTTAATAAAGAACTTTTAATTTAAAACTGAGAAGAAGATGCAGTTTTTGCAGAAAGAAGTGTTTACACTGCAATACAGTCGTTAGGTGGTTTACTTAATAGTGAGAAAGAATTGAATGTGGACATCACAAAATCTTTGATACTAGCTGTGAAAAATGCTTCGTCATGAAGAGTATAAGTCTTAAAAATATAAATCTGATGAAGATGAAATGACCAAAGAGAACAATTCAAGAAATAAAAGAATTCAGAAATAAGAAAAGAGAGCTTATAGAAAAAACAAAAGAAGAAGCTGAAATTTTAGATGTTGAGATTTCAAATTTAGCTAAGATACTTAAATGCTAAGTTTTTTACTGTGAATTTTAACATTCTTCATAAATTTTGTATTTTCATAGTTTTTATATTGCCTTAATGAAACTTGTAAGTTTTTACAACATTACCATGTTGAATGAATTTGTATCTTAATAGATGTAATGATAAATATATCTAAACATTGTCATACCCCATTCTAGATGAGAGTTGAATGTTTTTTTCTTTAAACACATAGAATTTGATGAATGGCTTAGTGCAAGTCATACATAATTACATTATTCATGTTGACAAGCAATTTTAATGATATAAGAATTACATTCAGCTTTCATCTCGACTGGCTTTCATTAAAAAAACCTTTGTCATTGTGCCACGCACATTGCCGAATTTAACTAAAGAGGGAATGGAAAAGTCATGAATTTGATCAATTGAAAATTAGTAAACACCGTGTGAATGAGAAGTAGCAACTGATTGCAACACAATTTCATGATTGAGAATTCAGCTTGCACCAAGTTTTTTCGACACACCATAAACTGCGACTTTGCATGAATCTGCTTCATGATTCCATTTACTGTCCCAAATGGGTAGAATCCGTCTCTTGTCACTTTCGTCACATCAACCAACACATTCTGAAAGTCGCTTTGTCCCTCGTGGAGGATCTCAAACAGTGACTCTTGGTGAGACGAGGACATTTTTTTTATTAGAGTCTATTTTCACTTTCATTGGCTGTTGTTTTAGGTTTGATTTCCCTCATCTCTCAACCTGGGAGGACTTGTGCTAACATTAATTACCTACTCATACAGGATTTTATGTGACCCCTTATGTATTTTAGAGTTTTCACTTTCACTTACATTAACAGATATATCAACATTAAATACTTTTATTACGTTAAATCAGAGCTATTTGTTATTGTTTATACAATAAATAATTTTTAAAACGTATACTGAGAGACAGTATTTTTTATAGAATTTTAATATATTTTTACATACTTACTATTATTAATGACTTGAATAATTCTGAGTTAAATATAAAAATACAGTTGTTTTCTAGTTTCAGTTGTTAAAAATAATGCAATAAATGTCAAGCATATTTTAGTCACAAATAATTATTTAAATACAGTCTTTGGCCAAGTAAGAATTGTATTGTCTTGATACCTACTGAAGTAATTAAATGTACCTATGGGCTTTCACTTTCAGATTCAATTTACTGGTTATATATGCCACTCAAGTGATCCTTGCACAGCATTTTGTAGCATTTCACATAAGAAAATAGGATCTGTCTTAGGATTTTGTGCAAACTTCATATCGTCCCCATACTCTTTTCCACCTGGGTGGTTATCCATTTCTTGAACAAATCGTTTTATAGAGATCCTAAGTTGGAAAGAAAGTTCTGTCAAGAATACTCCTTGTACTTGTAATATTTTACTGTTTGTATTGCACTTCACTATCACTTGTGGATTTATACCTGATACATTTTGTGTGGCATGAAATACTATAAGAAACCAATAGTTACTAAAACGAGAAACTGAATAAAGTGTGTTCAACTTGCCAACAACATTAAACACCGGTTTCTTTTTATTTCCTGAAATCTCATCAATGGTAGAATCCCTATGCATTGTAGAGAGGAGCATAACTACCCTTCCTTTTGGTGTGTAAGATACAAATGCAGTATCATCATTTCCAAATTCAAATAAACAAGAACAAAGTTCTCGAGATTTTGTTGACACAACTCAGTCGGTTCTCTCTTGTTCTTCCTCAGTGTTGAAGCAAGCTTGTCCTATAGGAAATCTCTAGCCAACGGTGCACTGATGAGCCAGTTGTCCATCATTATATTTCTTCCATATTTTGAGATAGGAGAAATAAGTCTTTTTACAATATCAGATGGGGTGTTTGAAACTTGAAACAGACTCCTCTGGTTGTTTTCCCGCATAAATTTCTATGATGGATGTAAACCACATATGTGAATTTACACGATCAAATATTGTTATCCCATGTTTGATGGGCTTACTTTTCATGAATTGCCGTAAAGCACATTTCCCGTGAAAAGCTTCGAACTTTTCATTTATTGTTAATTATTGGCTAGGAGAAAAAGTTGTTTTTTTTTTTTTGACAGTTTCCAACAAGATCTTCAAAAAATTCACGAGTAGGAGTAATTCTGTCGCTTTTTGGTGTTCACTCCTTGTATCAATATCGTCAAATATAATACACTCCAACAGAAACCGAAATCTGTGATAAGACATTGCACAACGGAAAAGTTTGATCCTGTTCCATCTGTCTACCACAAGTTCTTTGTGTTGTTGTGAGATGATTTACTGGCTCCAGCAAAAAACAGCAATCCAATAAGAGCTTTCATTTCAGCCAAATTTGTGTCACTTTAGTCACGTTCACGACTATAATTCCCATGAACCAATGCAATTTTTTTGTTGGTATGTCACAATTTTTTTAGCATGTCTTCAGAAAATAATAGTGTCCAAGCTTCTACAGGTTTCGAGCCACTTGTTTTACATCTGGAAGATGAGTGAGGCAATGCATTCTAATGTTTGAAGGTCCTGGTACCTATTTCCACTTAGTTTTGTCTTTTCCAGTATAGGGTAATGACCGACATAGTGGTCACAAAGTGATATACAGTGAAACCTCTCCTTTATGGACATCAAAGGGATGTAACAATCTGTCTGCATCTGGGAGGTGTTCTTTATTGGGAGCGAGGCATACCAACAAAAAAATATGCATTATGTATCCCTTCACACTTTAAATGAAATCTATTACTGTAGTTTAATTCTAAATACAGTCTATTGTACGGTACTACAGTAAATTCTTTGCAACTTCGAACTACAGTAGATAAGACCGAAAAAGGAAAATACAGTACTGTGCCATGCAATTTTATTCTAGGGCTACAGTTATGCAGTATTGTAATTTACAGTTTTCAAATTAACCTTTATGTTGAAGTGCCATGTCTCTCGAAACGGTACAACTGATTGAAGTGAAGAGAATAATCCTACTAACCCTGTCATGTGTGGAATACAATTTCACATTCGCGGAAACCTTAGACCCATCAGTCAGGTTAAATTTTATGACTTTGTTTATCCACCTGCTTCCAGCTAACAAAGAGTAGCTGGCTGAACTAGTGGTAGCTTATGAGACCCTTATTGTCTAAATTTCCCATTTTTGTAACACATTAAGTTTTTAAATCCAAGTTCTGTCTGCAGTCATGAGGTAAAGCAAGCTTTAGGACTGAAACAGCTGTCTGTATCCGTGTCTGAGAGTTAAATTATTTCTATATTATTTCAGTTGGGACATCAAAATCTGTCCTATATGAGGAGTGCCTGGATCTTCCTCCCTTCTCTTGTCATGTCACTCTCAATGAAGCATTTGTTCTTCACCAATTTGGATTTACTTTTCGTTGTCTGAATTTTATCCTCAGATTTTATCACCCTGACAAATACCATACATACCCCTTCCTTTACCAATGTATTTTATGTGCTCTTATTCTGTCTCCGTCTCTAAAATATTGAACACAGTCTTTAATTCCGCCTCTGTCTTGTCTTTCTTTGATTCGATATCGGCACTTTTGATTAAAATGTTGTTCCTCCTCTCTCTTTGTCTGAGTTCCTCGCTTCTTTCTAGTTCTTGCATTTGAAAATGTAGTCTTATTTATAGAGTCAAAATCTGCTATTCAAGCAATAACAAATGTTTGTCACAATAGAAATCGACAAATACCAGGCAATTTACAAGCACTTAAAATCCAATAGTAAATCCATTACCCTTCAATGGATTCCCGGGCATTGTGGAATAAAAGGCAACGAGGTTGCTGATGTTCTAGCCAATGTCTTTTTGTACAGCAAAAGCATATAACCTAAAGATTTTTATACATCTTGATTACACAACTTTTAACACTGTATCATTTCGGAATTATGTATGATAAGAACTTTCTTGTGTTAAATTTTAACGTATCTTGTTAACATGTTTCGACCTATTTTCGGTCATCTTCGGAACTGGTCGTTGTTGGTCTTGGCGCATAAATTTTCTAGACATCACAATAACAAAAGTAGACAACAAACACACATTCAAAATATACAGAAAACCAACAACAACAACACACATACACAACACATCCAACCACCCCACACAACACAAACAAGGTGCATTCCGAACAATGGTACACAGACTACTCAACATACCAATGAACCAACAGGATTACAACGAAGAGCTAAACACAATCAAATACATAACACAAGAAAATGGATACAACCCTAACATAATAGACAACATAATACATAAGACAAAACAAAACCACAAAAAACAGAAGAATACAACACAAACACAAGAACACAAAAAATACATCACACTAACATACCAAAACAAAAACACACATAAAATTGCAACATCATTCAAGAAATTAAACTACAACATCGCATACAGAACATATAATACTCTACAAAAACATCTCAAAACACAAACGACACAAACAAACAAATACAACCACACAGGCGTATACAAACTCAAATGTAATACCTGCAACAACTTCTACATAGGACAGACAGGCAAATCATTTCAAACACGTTACAAAGAACACATCACAGCCATAACAAAATTACAGAACACCTCCACATATGCAGAACACATCACAAATGCCAACCACACCTACAGAGACATCAACACAGACATGGAAATACTGCACATCCAACCAAAAAGCCAGAAACTCAACACACTAGAACAATATGAAATATACAGACACACGAAAACACACCCCAACGATATTCTCAACACACAACTCAATTTCAAAACACATACACTCTTTGACTCTACACTACGAACGCACCCACACAGGAAACAAGAGGTGCCAAGACCAACAACGACCAGTTCCGAAGATGACCGAAAATAGGTCGAAACATGTTAACAAGGTACGTTAAAATTTAACACAAAGTTCTTATCATACATATTCCTAAAGATTTTTAAATCCAATGCTCAGAAACGACTGTTAATAAAAACATCAAGAAGTGTGGAGGGAAACCATACCAAGCATTCCAGATTCCCCAAGAAGTGCAGCTGTAACACAAGACCAACTAACCACAGTATATGACTGCCTTGCATGTCACCTGCATCACATTGGTATCAAACCAGGCATTATCTGTTCATTGAGAAATTGATGGGCAAGACACCGAATGAATTGTAAGTAAATAAATAAATGTCTTGGTTAGCTTGTTGAACACTCCCCTGGCTATGGGAACCCTGTGGCTTACCATTTACGGTATTCAATAATGGCCATACCCCTTGAAGCTGTTAATTACCTTATTAGCAAACTCTCTCCTATTATCAGATTAGGGAATTGATGGAGCACCAAACAAGGTAAATTTTCTATGCATAACTCTCGGTAGGTAAGCAGGCCTTTAATAATGCATTAAAACAGTAGGGTACTCTCCTATTTCACAGAAGTGTAAGCTACCTCTTCTCCTGTCTTAGATTCAAGGGGCACTAGAACTGCAAACTTAGTGAGGTGACCTTGATGAACTATGATAAATCCCTATTTCCCATCAGGTTGGGAATGAAAATCAATAAGGTCGACCTGACAACATGAATAGAAATAAAAGAAAACCATAGACTTTACAGCAACACTTTTTTTTTTTATTTTTTTTTTATTTTTTTTTTTTTTAGCATTTCTGGTTTTCCTGCCATGATTCACAAAGGTGAAGGTAGAGTTCAACCTCATAACAAACAATCTTATTGTATTTAGATCACAGTCCTCCATGGACAGTGGCCAAATGACCCTCATGGATATGTCAAATAATTTAGAATCTGAAATGTAATACTGAATTTCACTTAGTCCTTCCTTAACAGGATACGTTCATTTATACTGCTATTTTGTACATCCATGATGTCATATCTCTAAAGCAGCAACTAGTTCTGAGGTACCTCCTTCGTGGTCATCTTAGCCTTTCTCACATTCTTCACGATCTTTGGTTAGAAAAAACAGCTCTTAGCAATGTTATTCCTAATTCAGGATAGTTTATATCATAAATCCGACTTTTTATTGAAGCAGTGTTACTGTATGGTGATACATACTCCAGTAAAATAGAAGGTAAATATGTCTAAGCTTAACTCTTGGTAGGTAAGCAGGCATCTTGAGTACTGAGCAATCGACTCGGACTAATGTAGCTACACAATTTTTCAGCAATTAAAATAAAGTAATTTGACAACTAATTTTCATTGTTGCTATTGGGAAATATAGTAAAACTTCTTTTATACATTTTACAAATTACAGTATTATATATTTGATTCTGAAGTCCCAGAAAAATTCATATATTTTCCATGTTTTTTAATGTTAATTTATTTCAGTTATACTTTTTTCGTTTATACAGTTTTTACACTTAAACGATCGAATTTTAAACCCCAAGAAATACGAAACGTCATTTATACATTGTGAATCAGTTTTGCTCGAAATTGGTTTGCCGTGAAAATACAGTTCATGTTCATTGTTAAGATGCGGTCCACTTTGAAATTCCTGTAAATTCAAAGCTGCCTATGCTTTTCTCCACCAGTCTTGCTTTCCTTTAATGACACTGTTACTGCTTTAGAAACAGGGAAACATTAATTTGTAATGGTACCATGATGCAACTGAACAAATTACAGAACAATTTTCACAATTTGAGGGCATGGTTTATTCTTTAGATACAAGCAGTCCAAAATAACTGACTTTTTGTCAAAATAATTACATGTTATTAAATAAAGATTACACTGGAAGAACGAGATAAGCCAGTGTCGTAAAACTTTCTGGATTGGAGTTTGAAGTTAGAACCAGCTTTGGCTCTAAACAGCTAAGATTTCGTATAAATAATCTTACTTTTTTCAAGAATATATTATATTATCAAAGATGGCTTAACTATGAAGTTCTACATTTTCTTATAAAAATTTTACTAAATTGACTTGACTTGTTCTTCTCAATAGTCTCAGAACCTGCCTGTGCAAGCAGCTGACTTCAACTGCCTTTTGTGAATCTTCTTTGACTCTTGATTTAATCTTTGCTTGTAAATTAAACATTTACTGTGTCACTTACCTGTTCTTTCACAATCTCCTAATTTGTTATTATGACATTCCCATTATTTCGTTTATTGTTGTTATTATTATTATTATTATTATTATTATTATTATTATTCTTTGGAACAGGCCATTTGGTCTAAATCCCCGGATAGGAAGACGACGATTATTACTGTGCATTTGATCCTTATACACATAATATGTCCCGCGCCGTGGCGTCGTGGTCTAAGGCATCCTGCCTAGGACTCGCGTTACAGAATGCGCGCTGGTTCGAGTCCTCATGGGGAAGAAATTTTCTCATGAAATTTCGGGCAGTGTATGGGACTGGTGCCCACCCAGCATCGTGATGCACTTGGGGAGCTACGATAGGTAGCGAAATCTGGTTGCGAATGCCAGCTATAACAGCTGGGGGGATCATTGTGCTAACCACACGATACCTCCATTCTGGTTGGATAATCTTCCACCTCTGCTTCGGCATGTGGACATGAGGCCAGCAGCCGGCTGGTTGGTCTAGGCCCTTTACGGGCTGTAGCGCCACGGATTATTATACGTACACATAATATTGTCTTAATAAGTGTTTAAACTATAGCATTTCCATTTTTTTATCTCGTGCTGTGCTTCTGATAATCACATGAGCTTTTTGGATTTCTTCTTCTTCTTCTTCTTCTTCTTCTTCTTCTTCTTCTTCTTCTTCTTCTTCGTGGCAAATATTAGTCCTTATGAGAACTGTTATGGTCTAAACAAAGGATTTGAATTATTCTTTTCTTTAAGTTAGGAAAAAGTCTACTTCTTTTTTTCTTTAATCATCAAATTAATTGATTGTAAGCAAGTTATATTAATATCAGTAAATAGTTTTTCGTAGTTCCTGAAATGTATGTATCATTTTGATAAAATGTTGCTCGTTTTATTTTAAATATTTTTCTGCTCTATGATCCTGCTTCAAGCAATGCAATAAGTGTGTTATCTAAAATAGCTGTTACTAGTATTTAACAGTGCTGGTTCATGAAATTCTAAGTTTATTTTCCTGTTCGATATACTTCCTTCCTGATGAGTGAAATGTAAAATATGGGTGATATTTTTAATTTTATTTTCCATATTAACTCCATTTTCAAACTATACTTATTTTGTTTTAAATTTGTTTTAAAGAGAAGTAGGATGGGATAAAGGTGTAGGTTGTGACAGAGAGAAGAGAAAAAAAAATCTTATAGAAAGCTCTCTTATTATTTTCCTTTTGATTGTTCGACATTATAAACATATTATAAAATAATTTTTCTTCTCACTACTAGTCAGTGAAGAAAAACTCCATATTTAATATCTTGCTGTTATTTCGTAAAAATGTGCATCTTTTATATAGGAAGAGACTTCTGACAATGCCTTTTTTGTATGTAAGAAGTTTTCAATATATTGAAGATACGATATTAATGGTTTAGTGCCAGCGACCATTTGATGTGGGATTCTGGAATTTCGTTTTGAAAAAAACATACATATCGTATATGCACTTGTAATAAAAACGAAATGAAATACTGATTTTATAACATTAAAATGTCCGTGTATACTTCTTAAATCACTGCATTCAATTACAGACTGAACAGAATGTCGCTTTTTCACTATGCAGCAATTTTTCTATTTGTGGGCATACCATCACAAGAAATGTACATTTGTTGTGTCTGCAACTCCACCAGTAAAAAAATTAGCATTGCAGTGGTATAGGAAAGTTTTGATTAGTCTATATGTTCAGAATACAAAAAGGAAATATACAGTATGATAATTTAATTCTTAATTGAGTTCCTGGCTTTTCAAGTGTCAGTAAAGGTAGGCACTCATTAACCGAAATGGATTCGTTCAGTGCATTCGGATTTTTGTTCTTTGCACTATTTTAAATTGAGCACCATCTATTTGCCTATTTTGCCTACTCGCATGGTCGGATTCTGTCCAGAATTCTAAACAGATTTCCATATGGGCCATGATACAAATATAGAAGGTTATGTTATGACCAGGCTTCGAGACTTCGGACCCGATAGAGCAGTTCAGTGGGAAATCTGCATAACGGCGTACTGAGTATAGTGGTAAAGCGTTCAGTGGGTGGGGGTACAGTAGAATGAATGCCAACAAATACGCAAAGGAAAATGCTCCGGATTTGAAGGTTCTGACGAATAATTATTTGGTTTTCATACAAACCTATTTTCAAACTGTGTCTGAAACTATTACGCGGTTAGAAAAGTCAGAGCAAGAGATGCTGGAACCCTCAAATTAGTTGAGGAAATAACACAGAGAATTAATGAGACACCAAGTACACTGGTTACTGAACGTGTAAAACAGAAGTGGAAATCAATTTTATGTAAAAATAACGGATATGGAACATTGTGTAATATAAACAGCAAATTAGTGGACATAGAATCACCCGAGAATAAAGGACTGTCTCTTAGAGACTGCAATGATGTTAGGTTTTTTTCGTTTTGCTCCTATCACGTCATGTGATGTAGAGCGCAGCTTTTCACAATACAAACTGTGTTTGGCAGATAACTGAAAAAGATTTATGTTTGATACACTGAAAATGTATCTTGTACCGTAGTGCATTGCATTCGGTACTGTAACTGCACTTCCCAAAGACGACCAATAGTATAAATGAAGAAATTAAAACTGCTACATGTTTATTTCCACCATTAACACTGTCTATAATTAAACACAAATGCTTATAAAAACAGGAGAATAAATGCTTTTCATATTCTCTTGACATTGTCATTGTGTAACGTATATTTACTTTCAGAATGTCCATATGTGTGTGTTTCCCCATACTACCGTACTCTACTCTAAACAGCAACGTTGTAACCTCAACACATCTCTACCTTTCACTACCTGCAGCGAGTCAACAACCTATAGTACATGCACAGTAAACTTATTGTATCGGGTCCAAAGTCTCGAAGCCTGGTTATGACTCATGACAGTATATCAATTGCAAAGCCTCTAATCGTAGTAATATTGAAGGCATAAATGAAATGCTAGCGTCTCTTACCCATGGACAAGACACAGCCCTAGTGTGCAATCGTCGCTGCTGGTGGGTATGCTCTCTCTCTCTCTCGCTCTCTCTATCCCTTGTGTATGACGGAGTAGAGTTCCTTACCCTCTATGCACTCTGCCCATTTCAGCGAGTGCTGATGACCGCTGGTATAGAGTGTGAATAGTATCATTTATCCAGTAGGGATTACAGTAATGTAATATGCTAAAAGAACTTTCTGTATAAAATTAGAAAAACAATCAGCCAGTTATGTTGTTACAGATCTATTCATTTTATTTCCAGGTTCAGTCCAGAACACTACATTGAAATAATGTGTTCTAGTGGTAAATAACAGCACTAATAGAAGATCAATTTGAAAATGCAGACAAGTGAACAATACTGTAATAAAAATTTGAACATGCCAAATGAATCCTTTTCCATTAATGAGCGCTTACCTTAATACTACGTTTGTCATATAATATAATATCGAGAGAAAAGGTGATCACTTTTGCCCATCTTCTGTTGGGATTTGTATATAAATGCCTTCTATTGCATTGTGCATTGGTACTAATTATTTATTGTTTATGCACTGATTTATATTGTTTCTTAGGAAAACCCTATTATCAGAGTATTAGGATAATTACATTATTACAACATAAGCGTTTATTTTAGAATTAAGAATCACAGAAACCTGTTCCCAGACTTACAGTTCTATGTTAGTGGAGGGGATTGTTAATATGATTGAGCATGGGGAATGTCATTGTTTCAGGTGTTACCCAGATATTTAGATTTCAAAATCACTAATGTCAATCCCAAATTGATTTGATATGTCTGTTAAGACGTACTCTTCTTTATAATGGGGGATAAATTGTCAGGGATCTGAAAAGGGACCATAGTTAGATTTTGGAAAAATCCTACGAGTTTTGTGGTGGTTTAAAGCAGCTGTGGCACAAGTTTTCTCCTACTGCTTCGATCTGCCCTGCAATTCTCATTTCATTATTGCCATATCATGATCTCATAGTCTTTAAATAATTTAACCAATGTAAGTGGAATATTGTATAAAAATTATCAGGAATCAGAGCTCAGAAGTTTGAGTAAACCAGTTCTTATTAAGCCTTATATTTAATAATGAAAGAAAATGTAGCAATAATATTAAAGCAGAAATATAGCAGGCTTTTACTTTATATTATTCAGTATATATCATTCCATATGAGATCATTTTAGCAAACATCAAATTTCAGTGTTGGGAGTACTGTATTAGTCTCTGTAAAGAAATATTGCTAAAGCCCTTATCTTTATGTAATTGTTTTATAATTTTTACCACTTTTAGTTGCTTAAAACACTTACCAGTACAAAATTTCAACCTAAGAGGAAACAGCTTGTATTTCGTACTGAGACTGTATTTGAATTCAAAGCAAGTTCATAATAAAACATCATATTACAGTTATTAGATTTAAGTAATTTTTTCTGTTAGTATAATAGATATCTACTTCCTTACTGTATACCAGTTATATTGGTAAATGCAACCTTCTGTTGCTGTTTCTGCTGTTGCAGTACTGTTCTTTTTTTTTCTTCTTGTATCTTGATTGATCTGAGACATTGATAGCAATGCCAGGAATTACCTTTGTTGACTTATCACATATGCTACCTTATGTTTCTGCTGCTGCCGCCACTGTATCACTTCTTCTTCTTCTTCTTCTTCTTCTTCTTCTTCTTCTTCTTCTTCTTCTTCTCTTGTGTCTGTCTCATCCAAGACATGGGTACCAATTTCAGTAATTTCTTTAGTTAACTTTGCTCATTATGTTCTACATCCAGAATCCCATGATCGATACTGATATCACGAGCTATACCAATTAATTTCCCATTGATTTTTGCGCTAACAATAAGAATGACAATGAATTATAGAGAAATATGGAATTGTGTCAGGAGAAATGACAATTTCAAAGAAAACCTAGTAGACCTACACATCAGTGTTTTTGTCTATAATAAATTCCAACATAAACTTGCTAGAATTTGAACTCTGGTTTCTGATGTGGAATGTCTAAGCATTAGTTATTCATATTATTGCGATGTACCTTCATCATTAGTTTTTCAGTTGATAGTGCTTTTTATAAATGCACGCTTTTAATAAATTATTTCGTAATTGAAATTGTATAGCGTAATATCATAATCAGTCATGTTTCCTGTTTTCTTGCTGCATTATCTCTGATTTGAAAACGTTAAGCATATCATTTCATTGCATTCTGTAAGTTCTACTAGCTTAGTGTTTTTCTAATATCAGTACATTTATTCTAAATTAACTTTAGAATTCTTTCACAGTGCTTTTATTAACTGCTATACCTGCAACAGTTACTGCTATATTGTACTAATATAATGTCTTTTATTGGTTACTATTGCTAAAATCTTCTAAATTTTTCTTTACCTCCTACAGTAAAAAATCACATTCTGTCATCATGTTGTATTTGTAACCTACTAACAATCAATGTGAGTAGCAAAAGTAATAGCATCATATGTACGACCTACATTGCTCTAAATGAGAAATTTCTGTTGCATCTTCAGTCAGATGTACTTTACTAATTTTGTTGTTCATTTTAAGATGAAATGTTAATATTTTCTTGAAAATGTATAAGTGTATGCCAATCTTGATAAACGTTCCTGTATATAATATATTATAGTTGGTGAGAGAAGTTTCACATTTGATTTACAGAATGTTGTATACACCCCTGCAACCACCACAGTGGAACTGACAGAACGTCAACTGTTTGTAGAACGTAGAACTGTTATGTCACCGTTCCGTAGCTAAAGTTATACAAGCTGCAAAATGGAAGACAGTACTTCATAAGCATCATGTTCCAAGATGACCCTCAAATCATCTGAGGTCTACTGAATGCAAGTGCAAAACTACAATTTTAAATTTAGAGGGCTGTCAGATATATGTCTGAATAATTTTAACTTCATATAGACTTTGTAATAAGCATTACCTGATTCACAGAGATGTAAATTTGAAGAAGTATGCATATGTTAGACTTTGAATGAAATTCATTAGGTACAGTACTTGATTTCTTGCAAAAAAAAGGTGCACTGAAGAGGAGAGGCAATTGATACCATTCTTAGGTATGTTTCTTGGGATTTAAGGCATTTAGGACCTGAAGATCCTATTTTACGATTATCATCCCTCTCACTTCAGTCAATATTTGTTACTGTTGTTAAAAAATACCACGTGGATTTGTTGTGACTTGAATTTAACAATTTTCGTGAATAATGTGTTACATTAGCACAAATAATTGCTTTATAGATTCTTTCGCCACTTTTATGACGAAAAATAAAAGTGCGTAAAACTCTTCTGGCTATAAGACATTTCTCGCAGTATAGATATTACCTGAAACTACTGTATTTACTTTTATTGGGTACACTAATGATATATGAACTCTAAAACTGTTAGCTTCGGATTTTAGCATTAGTCATGTTGAATGATTATGTTTGAACGAAAGGGGTTGAGGTATTTTGTAGAAGTGGTGATTTGGCAAGTGCAAATAGAGTACTTTTGCTTCCCTTCGTAAATCTTAACATTCTCAATATATTCTATTCTTGACACAGTTGGCCCCTTTACAGCCCACCATTTTAATAAAAGTGTTCTATGTTTTAAAATATATTGTATGTAATTTAAATAATTTCTAATTTTCGGACCCATTTATACATTTCAACTTGACATCCACGTTACATTCATAAGAACTCCACTCTTCTTCCTTCTTTCTACTTTTTGTGGAAAAATACAAGTACAATTCTGTAAGCTTATTGTCTTCCCAAGTCATTATTTAATGTACCAACAAAAACAGTAGTTGATTGTTTATTTTTGTCTTATACATAGTACATAATTATTTATGTGTTATTAATATAAAAAGATAGATTTATATTTTTAATATAATTGAATCGACTAAATCTCAGTAGGTACCTAAAGATCATGTTTATTATTGACAAATTAATACAGCTGACTCTCGATAATTCGGAAAATGAGAGGAAAATTAAAAGATGAATATAATATAATCACAGGGGTAAGGAATGTGGAGCACTATAAGGTAATGATGAAACATAGTATAATACGATTATAGCCCAAGGTTTAGTGAACTGGAACCAAGCTACTGCATTTATCAAGTACAAATACAGTTCAGTCATGGAAAATTACACGCAAATTATTACAAAATGATTATGGAACAAATTAAAGTATTACATAGTTTAAAGAATTACGTACATTGGTCTACATACATACTGTAATATACATTTAATATACTTTCTCGACATCGCAAATGTTACAGTGTTAAACATTAAATATAAACAAACATAAAAACCTCTTAATCTTTATGTGAGTTGTTATAGTACAAAGTGAATATCATTTTCAAATTGTCCATTGAAAACGACACCCTGTTACAAGGGAGAAAATCTTGTACATGGAAAAACTGCATTCCACATTGGCTGACACAGTTGGAGCATACTTGAAATTAGACACTACACCTTCAGTGACGTCATTAGGATGTGTATTCAATAACACATTTGCAATTTCACTAAGTGTATTAATCCACCGTTTTTCTGCAATAGTGTCTTCATTTTGCCATATATTTAATCACAGTGGCATCAGCCGAAGAACATCGGTGACCACAGGATCCTGAATTACAGAAAACTATTTATAAAGTACATGATTTTAAAAAAATTTGAACATGGATTTGTACTAAATAATTTTCACTGGGATTATAAAGTCTGAAAAAAGATAATTATTAATAATTCAATTATTGTTAGGTTGGTTGAAATATAAATGATGGTGAAGAATCTTCAAAGATTGTCCTCATTATCACAATCCAAAAACATCCTAAATAATGTTGAATAATGTTGAAATGTATATAAGACTGATTTCCTTCACTGCATTTCCATTTCGCAGTTTATTATTATGAAGCCAATCCTTTGCATTTTATAAAAGACTTTTTTTTTCACCAATTAAAGGGGATAACTTGGAATTAGAATTCTTAAAAGTAATTTATATTCTTCATTACAATTCCAATTTGCAATTTATTAATTATCAATTTTACATAAATCAGTTTTATTACATCACTTCCACCAATTAAGAGATACGAACGTGCATCAGAAATCTACAAACATAACTGTTTTAGAATAAGAGAGCATAGTAAGCTAAAATGCTGTTCACAGCTATATTTGCGCAGTGGTCTACAAAATTACATTATGTAATGTAATAATAATAATAATAATAATAATAATAATAATAATAATAATAATAATAATAGGCCATCACAATTAATGTGCAAACTGGATAATCTGCCCACAGACTTTCGAGAGTAACCTGTATTACACTGGTTTGATAAATTTACATTTATCATGGGTACATATCACTGTAATTCCACGTCAGTGGGAATTTTTCAGATTTTCAGGTGAAAATAAATAAATGTTTTAGAAAACTGTAATAGCGAATTTATATAATGAACTGAACATTTTAGCATATATAAATCATAACATCATATTAAGCACAGTAACATTCTGCTAGATGACTGTGCACCATGCCATAGAGACTTCTGTGTATTTCATAATCATTATGAAGTTGTGGTCAACAGAAAATTCCTTGTGACTGACCTATATTGCTGATTTGTAACTACAGTAAAACCCTGATAAGATGCTGTTCAAGGGACCGCATGTAAACTGCGTATTAACCGGGTCCGCATATTAGGCAGGTATACTAATTTTGACTTATATACAGTATCTATTAGCATTTTTCTTTATTGAAATACATGATTCATGAGAAGTAATACAGTATTACTCCATTATGTAATTACTGTATTGTACATCAAAGACATTTACAATGTGTACTGTACTTGATTCTTTCTAAAAAAGTAATTTATAGTTGTTTGCCGCTTGCGTGTTCTCTAAGTCCTCATGTTTACCACACTTCACTTTCCTGCGCTTACATCCTCCTGACATCGCAGCTGCAGTGATTGAGTCGTGATTTTTTATAATTGTCCTTAATGTCAATGATGGGATTCCTAATGGATCAGAGAATTGTTTCTGATTAAGAGCACTGTTTTCATCGTACTTTCGTAAGATTTCCAATTTTTCCGACACAGAAAGCACTTTTTGTTTAACACTCATTATAATCACACTCACAGACACTTCTAAAGAATGTTGCTTGAGAGAGAGGGTTAGCAAGAGGGTGGGCTATTATATGTATGTAGACTTTAAGCATGCAGGTAAAGAGTCGAATAAGAGGGCATATCAAAAGATTGGGGTATTGTACAGTATGAAGGTTTAAGTGTGCAGGTAAAGGGTCGAATAACAGTACTTTTCAGATTAATGGCATCAGTGAGTTCAATGGCCGAAATGTTTCATTGCTATTACAGTACATTACTGAAAATTATATCGAATATATATAGCGTATATAGCGTATTATGCGGGACTTGAGTGCAACAAACAGGGTATTTTATAAAGGCGTTATATATGAATTGTGCAGGGACCGGACAAAAAAAGTGCATTACATGGGACAGCATAATAAGCGGGTGCGTCTTATTAAGGTTTTACTGTTATTCTAGCACCTGAGGAAAGATTGTATCAGAGCAAATTGTTCTGCTTATCAGACTATCATAACTTGTGAATATCTTCTCTTTATTAAGGAGGTATTTTGTTCGTGTTGTGTATGATACATCAACTTAAGTACCATAATTTTTTAACATATAACTATTTTAATACGTTCATTTGGTACCTTACTGACATTCATCAAAAGGGAAAAAATATTTAATTAAATTTGCGTCTTTTATGTTATATGATTTACTAGTAACAAACTCAGAATTAAGTCTATGCTTTATCTAATTTTTAAAGTTTCTGATGCAGTTTAGAATTAGCACATAACTGTGAATATATTTGTAATGTTTATGAGAAGTATGAAATGTTTCTTTAGTCTGAGACTTTTAAAATATGGAGTCATTATGCAAATTATATCTGCAGTGCTCGGGAAAAGTGACATAAGTCAGTTTCCACAAACCTTTTTGATAATTTATTGACAACTTACGGAACATCTGCTCGCTTGGAAAAAAATAGTACACAAGTATTTCTCCCATTACAATAATTCATACAGAAAAAAATCAAATCGACATAAACCAGTGTAAGTTGTCAAATTATCAAAAAAATTTGTGGAAACTGACTTATGTCACTTTTCCCGAGCACTGCAGATATGATTCACTGTTAATTTTTTTTTTTAAATTTAGTTCGTTAATTTTATCTTTGCACATCAATATCCTCAAGTGTCCTCTTTTATTTTTTATTTAGGAAAAATAAATTACCAATATGTATGTTGACTGCGGATTCTTAAGTTTTTTTTAAATTCAGTCCTTAATTAACAGTGAGAATGCTGTGTTCAGTGGATCATAAACGATGTTTTTAATATTTTCGAAGAAACTGTCTTGTTTATTTTGTTTCATAAATACTCATTTTCTAACTTATTTCCGTGTTATACATTGGCTTTTTTCATGGAAAAGAGTTTAGAAACAAAATGTACATATTCACTAGTATGGGGCAGCATAACGTAGAATGACGATCGTAATATATACCGGTATCAGTTTTTATATCGTTCTTGTGATTCTTCAGAATTTCGAAATATTTAATTAATTGCATTGTTTAGATTTTTTATGAACATGGTCTTAGCATACAGATTTTGTCATATGATCATATTAAATCATGTGCATATTCTGTATGTAATTCTGTATCATTAAATACCTACCGGTACATATTGTATGTTGTTTAGTAAGCATTATGTCTTAACATAACCTTATATTTTGAATTGTTTAAGGTTTTGTGGGATATGAATAAATTGCTTATACGTTTGTTTTACTTATAGAGTTTCAAAATATCGTGTTTAATCTGTGTTATACTAACCTCTTAAATTTACAAGCCTTGTCATACTTAAACTGATGAAGATGGAAATTCAAAAATATTTTGTGCATGGTTGAATTATACGTGGCATGCCATGTATAATAATAAAAAATAGATTTTTTTTTTTTTTTTTTTTTTTTTTTTTTTTTTTTTTTTTTTTTTTTACAAAACTTTCATAGAAAGATGACGAAATGGATTATGCATTTCAATCAGACATGGATTTTCGTAAAACATGTTTGTAAAAGCGCAGAATATTTTTTCTTAAAGCTTCATCTAATAATTGTTTCTTGTATGCTGACAAACATACACACATGATTAGACAGAAGGATTGACAAACAAACCGAATGCATTTAATGCTCTTGCACGTATGTATATGAACGTATCTAAAAATAAATGTACCTTATAATTTAACATTAATATTGTTTACATAATTGTGTTGCAGTCATGTTCATCCTGTTTTCAGACCAACAGGTTTAAACTTCCTTATTAACTTGCATACTTAAAATTTTGTACTCTATTTTTTGTTAGCATTCATTTCATTTGGATATGATAATATTTATAAACAAGTCTGTAGATACCATAATTGTCCCTGCTTCTCATGCAAATCAATGCTGTATATAATACAATACTTCATGTTCAGAATCATATCAGCACCAGTCTTTAGAATTTGTATTTTATTCTCAGTCTCTATAAATTATTTTTCAATTATGTTCAGTGTTTGTATAATTGCAGTGCATCAGTTTAATTGCTTATTCCATAAATATATCAACCCAATATAAGAATTATGTTTTATACTGATTTTGATATTGCAAGGGTGAAATAGATTCAGTTCGTTTTGGGCTGTTATTTCTAAAAGTTTTCATAGATTATTCATGCTTATGAATATTTTCTAAACAGTAACATAAAACTTAAATAATGACATGGTTTTTTTGTGTGAGATGAACTCCAGAAAAGAAGCATTTTTGCTCTAAAATTTTCTTCTGTGATGAGAGCATGAAGGATGAATAAATGGACAGTCACTTCAAAAATGTGAATAGAGAATTATGTTCACCAGTAGCTTTTTGTTCCTTCACTGCCTTCTCCTCCTATACATTTCCTCAACAAGAAACATTCAAAATGATATTAAGAAAAATCTGTGGTGTTGTTAAAGGAACTGATATGATGTATAATGTAAAAATAAGCACTCATAAACCTAAAGTATACAGTAACCTTTAACCACTCTGTGTTTAAAGATACTGCATGTGTAACATGATTTATTCATAAGAATGCATTTGTTATTTTAAATTAATGTATTTCTTGTTAAAATAACTATTTTTATAAATTTATATTATCTACTTTATTGCTATGTAGTGTTTTATTTTAAATAAAATACTTTCATTCTTTTAAATGTAGATATAGCTCTTTCATATTACATGTATATACTAGAAATATGGCACATTAATTTAGCAGGGTTGTCTTGGAATGTGTGTAAATAGTTACATAGATGTATTGCTACTGCTTATCATTGACACAGAGGCTTCCAAATTTCAGTGCAGAATAATTATTGAGAAGATGAGATTTATAAAATGAAGTGTGCGCATACAGTGGCAGGCGTGTGAGTGTGCCTTTGGTTGCATGCTTGTTTTCAGATAGACGTGCTGTTTAGTGCTTGAGAATGGCTATATTCTTTTCCTAGTAGTACTAAATACCACTTGAAAAATGTATGAGCATTGGTATTTATAGTAAATGGTCTATGTTTCATATTGACAGCTTTATTCTACGAGAGGTTTTTATTTAATAAGTGCAGGAATAGCAACCTTCTTGTTCAATGCATATAATTTAAATAATTACTCATTTTAAATGAATTTGTGACGAAAACTCTATCAGTATCTCGCGGTATATGGCATTCAAATCATTCTAACGTATCTGATGATTTCCCCCTCCCCCCTCTTTCTTAACTGTAAATGAGCACAAACGCTACTTAGTGTAAATTTTTCTGACATTTTGTATATTCGATTCCCTAACCACTTCAAATGTATATCATTTTACCTTTTAGGTGTATTCCAAATTATGTAATACGCTTTGTCAAATCTGGCAACCTTTTCATAAGGGAAGCTAAATTTATTATTATTATAAAGTATATTACTGAAAGCAAGAAGCTGCTATCTAAATATTTATATCATAATTTAGCACATGTATATTCTTTAATATAGGGCTTTTGATATAAAGGTTCCACCTACCACTAAGATTGAGAAGAAAAAATAAGTATCAAATATAGGCCTGCCATCAGACAGTTATAAAAGAAATGGCTTCTTGAGCATCAGACGAAAAAAAATCGTTATTTAAAATATGAATCATAAAGAATCTGCGACTTCTGTCAATAGGTGTTATATATAAATGTGTCCTTGCAAGATTAGGTTTATTCACAAGTTCTTAGACATGAACACAACGTATTTAACAGCGAATTAAATAATAAAACAATAAACATATCATTCTTCGAAATAAAGTCCATTACTTCCGTGATAATCTACCATCTTTCTGCCAGATTTACCAATGTTTGAACTAGTTAAATGCTGATCATAAAAGTGAGCCATTGAATGGAATGAATCGAATTGAAAGATGCAATGACTGTGCTATAAACTCAGCTATAAAATCTCACTGCCTTCCAGTTTTTTAATCTTAACTTGTAAGTTGGAACATTGTTATGCTGATAAATAACTCACTTTCATTTGACGATGGACAGATGGCATATAAGCAGAACATGAGAATAAGTTAGAAGTCAAGTAGGCCTACACTCTCAAAATTTCAGTTTTTGTCAAATCACCAGTTTTGCTTGTTGTTTATGTAATATATAATGGTTTCTTTGATTTCAATTACCTATAAAGTCCATTTTTATCATAATTATGTGACTAACCTCTTCCAAAATCAGTCACCTAATGGATTTTGGAGCAGCTGGCAGCAGATCTCAATCCATTGTTTGGCTTGTGCGTTCATCAATTCACAAATTCTGATTACTCATAAACTGGAGCTTTCAGTAGTTATGTAAAACAGGTGATTGTGAAAAATGAAATGTTGATCATTCTTGAGTGCTTGATGGGGTTCCTTCCTCTAAAGCAATTCTCAGTGCCCTAAAACCATCAGATAAATACCCCAACTAAGATTTGTCAGGGTGGTGTCACCATTATCATCAATTGTTTTACAGTACAGTGTGGGCTTCATCTTCCTAAGGATTTTACCCCAAACTGTTCTCTTCTTAGCCATACTCTGCCAATTCTTTATGTCGAGTTTCTTATACCTTTCAACACTTCATCCATCCACTGAGAATAGGGTCTTCCTACCCTTCTTCCCTATAACTTACATTCTTTTGTTCTTTTAACCATGCCTTCTTTATTCATTCTCTGAACATGTTCTGCCCATCTCAGTCTTGGTATTTTGGTTAAGGTAACTACGAGGGCAGTTTTTTTTCAACCTCCGGTTGTGCCAATGAACAGCCAATCGAGTGGTAGGAGACAGAGATGTTTGGAGGGCGACTGAGCATCTTCCCACTATAACCTCTGCCATTTCCAACGTCATTACGCCATTTTGAGCTGATTTGCAGGCACGTAAACATAGCTGCTATGATTGATTGTGAGTTGCGTAGTGTAATTTGGTTTCTTCAAGCAGAAGGGAATAGTGCAGTGGAAATTCATCAAAGAATGAGTCGAGTATACGGTGAAAACTTTATAAGTGATGGTGTTGTGTGTGAATGGTGTAGGAAATTTAAAGAGAGCCGAACTGATGTTCATGGAGGAGTACAAAGACGCAAGTCTGTTGCAACAGAAGACAATGTTCAACGAGTTGACCAAGTGATTCGATAAAAACGAAGATTTCCCATAAGTGAGTTGTGTGTGGAATTGCCTGAAGTTTCAAGATCATCTGTTTACACGCTCATAACAGAACACCTACGCTACAAAAAACTGTGCACTCGATGGGTTCCAAAGACGTCTGATAACCACAAAGATCACTGAATGGCATTAGCACTGATATTCCTCACCCATTATGAGGCTGAAGGTGAAGATTTTTTTAAATCAGTTGTGACTGGAGATGAGACCTGGATTCAATATGTCATCCCTGAAACAAAACGACAGTCACAACAATGGATGCACTCAAACTCGCCAAACAAACGTCAATAATAGGAAGGTTATGGCTGGAAGGTGTTCTGGGACCAAAAAGATGTGTTGCTTGTTGAGTTTATGGAACCGGGAACTATGATCAATGCAGTTGTTTATTGTCAGACTTTATAACGACTGCAGAGAGTCATTCAAAACAAAAGAAGAAACATGCTGACGTCTGTAGTTTTTCTGATTCATGATGGGTCTAGGGCATTTCGTAACGGGAAATTTCGTCACCATTATAGTTTGTCACCTATTTTTCGTCATTAGTTTTTTGGTCATCAAATACATTTTGTCATGTTTTTTGTCACTGAGGAGATTTTGTTACCAAAGATGATACATTTGTCATCATTTTTTTATACTGAGGGGATTTCGTCACCAAAAAATACAGAAAATTATATTTAAGTTTTTTTTATTATGAGTCCAAAACCATCACTGTGTAATTATTTTGATGCTTTGTATTAATATGAATTTTGAAGTTGCACACATTCATCCTGTTTTTATGGAGTTTCAACCAAAATTTCCACTGAAGTTGTGATCTATGGCATGTAAGTAACCAAGGATGTTATCGTCTGTTCTATAGGTTTCATACTTATCGACAATTCATCCAATTCTGTTATCTAAGGACGTGTATTTATTTCTTCTTTTTTTCTGGGTGGAGACTGACCTGCTTCTAATTTCTCAATGTCCTGATGTATCCTTGCAGTCTCCTCCTGTAGCAACTGAAGGACATGGTAAAAGGAGGGATGTGCTTTGCCCATTAAAGTATTGAAACGTCTATGTCACGCTTCAAAAGTATATGTTGTTCTGGGCAGGTTTTCCCTGATACGAATGTAACAATTCCATGTATTTGGAGGGAACATGGGCTGCTGCCCACCTCTGCCACATCTACGATCCATGACATAATTATCCTCATAGTAATCGAAGATTGGAGTTAGCTCATCCATATCAAAGGTGTGAACTACATCCTTCTCTGGTACAAAAAACCAATGCAACCAAGGAATGAAACTGGCTTCTTAGTTCTGTGTTTTCTTCTTCAAGATATTCTCCTGATAGTCCCTCTGTTTGAATTCGTCTCCATAATGTTTGGCCTAAATGGAAGAGACAGCCAGTCACTGTGACACCAGGGAATGTATTTTTCATGACTCCCATTACTGTTACCTCATAACTAGTGCCTTCTTGGTATCACTTGTGAGGTTCAGACCTGTCTTCGGACAGTTGACTAAACAACAAACAGTCGTAAAAAATGAGTAGTTGGAATTAAATAATAATAATAATAATAATAATAATAATAATAATAATAATAATAATTACTTACAAATGGCTTTTAAGGAACCCGCAGGTTCATTGCTGCTCTCACATTAGCCCGCCGTCAGTCCCTATCCTGTGCAAGATTAATCCAGTTTATATCATCATATCCCACTGTCCTCAAATCCATTTTAATATTTATTATTCTCCCATCTACGTCTCGGCCTTCCCAAAGGTCTTTTTCCCTCCATTCTCCCAACTAACACTCTATATGCATTTCTGGATTTGCCCATACGTGCTACATGCCCTGCCCATCTCAAATGTCTGGATAATAATAATAATAATAATAATAATAATAATTTTTAAATATTTTATGGTAAGTTATAAATATACAAAAAAATTAACAAACCCCATGCTGTCACATTCCAAAATAAATGTTTCATTTGTTGATTTGACATGGAATGACTCATAAGTGATTAATAATAAATTTATATTGTGACAGAACCCCAGTTAATCTGACAGCTGTGTAAAGGTTTCTTCACCTGTACAGCTAGAACAATGAAGGTGTCCTATCTCAGGTTCGTTACAACTAAATCCGAAGAAGTGAAGTTTGTGTACAGAGCAAATGGTGAATATTTTCAACATCTAATACAAATTTCTTATTTTTTTTCACGTTGAAAGCACATGGAGTCAGTCTTCACAGAGGTACTCATTCAAACATATAGTATTTTCACCTGACAGTACATTTCATTTTATGTTATAATTCGTTACAAAAAGAACTTAATAAATATGTAACAGGTGGCTTAATTTTGTTTTCATATGCTATTAGAATGTGTCCCTATACTAGAATTAACGAATGTTTGTACTTCTGACAGTTAATATTATGAGTGAGGTGGGGGCACGTTGCCATAGCAATGAGTGTTGCCATAGCAACGCCCAATCACAGTCTGTTCCCCTCTCACCTTGCCTATTAGTGTTTATTTAGCTTTTACGGTTCATTTTTAAGTTTAAATTTAAAATGGCACAGTCAAGCCTTAAAGGCAAAAGAGGTGGCCACGACTTCATTCTCCAAAAAAAAAAACTGCAAGGTTCGGAAAGGAACACCGATTCATGGCCAAGCCCGTGAAATAGTATGCTCTCTTAGGGCTTATTTTGAATTAAAAAGACAGACTGAGGGTCCGCTAATTGATGTTAATAAAGTGTTGGAGAGAACTGCTGTTGCTCTAAACATTTCCAGAAATACTGTCGTCAATACTGGCAAGGAAAAGTGTGAAAAAGAAAAGGAAAATGGAGAAAAAGAAAAGGAAGATGGCACACCAGCTGGGCCTTCAAATGCGCTGCTGGAAACTCCCGGAAAAGTCAAAGCCAGTCACGGACCTTGATTCATTTAAAAAGGATGCCATTCGCCGCCATGTATATTTATATATTTTCCTTAGAAAATATATAATTAATTAGTACATGAGTTCTTTCACACCACTTTTTAATTTTTATATATATTTTTGGTATTGAAATGTGTTGTAGATTTTCAGTGTCCGTGTACCGGTTTTACAACAATGTTATTTAAATATTAAATATGTCGCACATTATAACTTTGTTTGTTCATTGTTGAGGCTCTCTGTCTTGCCCGCAAACAATCAAAATTTGAAGTGTGGTTTCGTTCCTGCAAATACAAATTTAAATACATATTACTTGTTTACGAATTCATTTATTTCGGTATATAATTATTTAGCCCTTTGCGAATAAATGTACTTTAAAAAGGAACAAAAATACTTATTTCAAATAATAACAGCAAATAATTCGTTTATGTAACAAAATTTATCCAATCCTCAGAAGGTTAATTTTACAATTATTATTATTATTATTATTATTATTATTATTATTATTAAAAGTGGTGGTATGGTAGTGGCAGCAGTGGTACTAGTAGTGTGATAGTATCGATCGATCAAAATTTGTTACATATAGTTCTGTGAACTTTTACTACTTTTAATTTTGCGACAATGTCTTTTAGTCAGACAGCTCTAATAACAATCTTGGATTCAAGATACCTGCATTATAAATTATAATTCGAGCATAATTTAATGCAACGTGAGATAAGATGTAGTTTTGAATTTGAAATCTGCTGTCCCGTCATTTCTCACTGCAATGCGGCAACAGCGCACTCCCCCGTGCGACTCCACATACAACGGTCAGAAGTACAAACATTCGTTAATTCTAGTATAGTCACAAATGTACGTGACCCATTAAGTCATTATTTCTTACATTCATATTTACAATTGTGAAATGTTTTTTCATGTAAATCAGAATTGCTTGAGACAGTGCAATGACCTGCTTCAGTGAAATATCATGAGCTGATATACAGATAGACAGTTATGGACTATGTACCTATCTCTCGATTTTGTAAACTTAACAACCGTGGCATTTCAAGATTTGCAAGCAACTTTAATTTATTTCTGTAGTCCAAGATAGAGAAAAGTTTATTTGGAATTTATTTCTGTGGCCCAAGATAGAGAAAAGTTTATTTGGAATTTATTTCTGTAGTCCAAGATAGAGAAAAGTTTATTTGGAATTTATTTCTGTGGCCCAAGATAGAGAAAAGTTTATTTGGAATTTATTTCTGTAGTCCAAAATAGAGAAAAGTTTATTTGGAATTTATTTCTGTAGTCCAAGATAGAGAAAAGTTTATTGGTCCAAGATAGGGAAAAGTTTATTTGGAATTTATTTCTGTAGCCCAAGATAGAGAAAAGTTTATTAGTCCAAGATAGAGAAAAGTTTATTTGGAATTTATTTCTGTAGTCCAAGATAGAGAAAAGTTTATTAGTCCAAGATTGAGAAAAGTTTATTTGGAATTTATTTCTGTAGCCCAAGATTTTCTGTAGTCCAAGATAGAGAAAAGTTTATTTGGAATTTATTTCTGTAGTCCAAGATAGAGAAAAGTTTATTAGTCCAAGATAGGGAAAAGTTTATTTGGAATTTATTTCTGTAGCCCAAGATAGAGAAAAGTTTATTAGTCCAAGATAGAGAAAAGTTTATTTGGAATTTATTTCTGTAGTCCAAGATAGAGAAAAGTTTATTAGTCCAAGATTGAGAAAAGTTTATTTGGAATTTATTTCTGTAGCCCAAGATTTTCTGTAGTCCAAGATAGAGAAAAGTTTATTAGTCCAAGATTGAGAAAAGTTTATTTGGAATTTATTTCTGTAGTCCAAGATAGAGAAAAGTTTATTAGTCCAAGATAGGGAAAAGTTTATTTGGAATTTATTTCTGTAGCCCAAGATAGAGAAAAGTTTATTAGTCCAAGATAGAGAAAAGTTTATTTGGAATTTATTTCTGTAGTCCAAGATAGAGAAAAGTTTATTAGTCCAAGATTGAGAAAAGTTTATTTGGAATTTATTTCTGTAGCCCAAGATTTTCTGTAGTCCAAGATAGAGAAAAGTTTATTTGGAATTTATTTCTGTAGTCCAAGATAGAGAAAAGTTTATTAGTCCAAGATAGAGAAAAGTTTATTTGGAATTTATTTCTGTAGTCCAAGATAGAGAAAAGTTTATTAGTCCAAGATAGGGAAAAGTTTATTTGGAATTTATTTCTGTAGCCCAAGATAGAGAAAAGTTTATTAGTCCAAGATAGAGAAAAGTTTATTTGGAATTTATTTCTGTAGTCCAAGATAGAGAAAAGTTTATTAGTCCAAGATTGAGAAAAGTTTATTTGGAATTTATTTCTGTAGCCCAAGATTTTCTGTAGTCCAAGATAGAGAAAAGTTTATTTGGAATTTATTTCTGTAGTCCAAGATAGAGAAAAGTTTATTAGTCCAAGATAGGGAAAAGTTTATTTGGAATTTATTTCTGTAGCCCAAGATAGAGAAAAGTTTATTAGTCCAAGATAGAGAAAAGTTTATTTGGAATTTATTTCTGTAGTCCAAGATAGAGAAAAGTTTATTAGTCCAAGATTGAGAAAAGTTTATTTGGAATTTATTTCTGTAGCCCAAGATTTTCTGTAGTCCAAGATAGAGAAAAGTTTATTAGTCCAAGATAGAGAAAAGTTTATTAGTCCAAGATAGAGAAAAGTTTATTTGGAATTTATTTCTGTAGTCCAGGATAGAGAAAAGTTTATTAGTCCAAGATAGAGAAAAGTTTATTTGGAATTTATTTCTGTAGCCCAAGATAGAGAAAAATTTATTTGGAATTTATTTCTGTAGCCCAAGATAGAGAAAAGTTTATTTGTTCGTTTTTCCTAGTTATATTGTTATCTATTACCAGTTGAAAGTGATGCAATTATATCCTTTCCACTCTGTGTAGCCTTGTTACATATATGCTAGTCATGAAAGAAAATTAGGTTCAAATACAGCAGAATATAAAAACACCATAAAACACCGAATTAAGAGAAATATTTCGGAGGTAAGTGTTCTGTATATTCAGATATTGCTTATTAGACTATTTACTTTTGCAGCGATGTTCTTACCACAACTAGTATAAAGATATCAATGGGCACAGTACACATTAAACTGTATTCATATGCACATATGCATGCACGTGCACACACACATATGGAGGGAGAGAGAGAAAGAGAAACGAGTTAACTTTGAGATATTTCCCTATTGCAGTGCGCGATTTGTGATTTTACAAGAGGAGGGGATGCCAAATAGTTCATTACTAGAATTAAAATTTGACATGTTTATACTATGCCTCCCCTGAAAACTGACTTACAGGTACACAGAAACTTATGTAGACCTAACAGATAATTAATTTATTAAAATATGATTTCCTAAATATACTTAGACCTATTTATTTAGTTATTTATAATTGAAGGGTTGAGAATGAGGTAGTCAAAAGCCACACTTTTAACAAAAATAGTTTTTTTTGTGCGCGTTCATTTCTTACAAATATGGGGAAGCTACTAGTAAAATATTACGAAATTTTCTCAACAAATAACAGAAACATACAGTGAAGAAATTATAATACCGCATCTAATACCGTTGGGTTCTAAATTTGTAATATGCTCTCCTGTAAAATTTTGTCTTTGTGGCTTAGGATTGTATCATTCTCACTCCTTTAATTCTTTGGTCCTACAAGCTCTAAGTTTATTAAGTATTGATAGATATAGAGGAAATGATCTCCTAGGCCTTGAATGCTCTAATACCATCAGAGTCAAGAAAACAAGAGTAGCCAAGGGAGGCTGGATAGGAAAGAGCAAAAGGAAAGAAAAGGGAGGCTGATACTAGAAAAGAGAAAGGATCAGTCTCGGTCATAAGCCCACCAAGCTGACCAATGTTGTTTCGTGGGTAGCCCATCCCGTTAGTTCATTTTGCATAAGCAAAATGGTAACAGCTGCACCACGAGAAGGTAGGGATTGGACACTAGATTATTGTTCAGGCCGGTTCCATTAAGTCCTCAATATGGGCAATTAATGGGTCTCCTTCCTGCGTTTGACAGTAACCCTTTTGCAGCCTGATTATTATATATAGCATCAGCTTAGAGTGTAAATCTGCTAACCGCCAAAAAGAAAATTTTACAAGGGAAGCAAAAAACTGAGTTTAAACTCTGAAACCTTAGGACCAAATCCAAAGTACAGGTACAAATACCACCTGTACTTTGGATGTGGTCCTAAAGTTTCAGAGTTAATTTAAACTTAATTTTTTTGCTTCCCTTGTAAAATTTTCTTTTTGGCAGTTAGCAGGTTTACACTCTAAGCCAACGATATTATGATGTATAACAGAACAACTAGGGGTGATACATGACAAAATTCGACAGCATCAGACTTAACTGCAATGTAAGATGCTTCTGCTTCTATTTCTTTTCTTCTTTTTTTTCCTTCTTCTTCTTCTTCTTCTTGGCAAGTATTAGTCCTTATCAGAACTGTTATGGTCTAAACAAAGTTTTGAATTCTCGCACCATATTTTCATGGGGCGACCCAATGATTATATCTATCACGAGGACAGCAATGCATCAGTTTCTCTCGTATTTACAGATGTATCGTGGGAATGGCTCAGTTTTAAGAAATTTAAATTTACCTTCATTTTTCATACGATCCAACTTGGTAACTCTTGCTGTTCGCCCCATGAACTTTATCTTGCTAGATGTCAAAACCTGGTTTATAATACCCAAATATTTATTGTATTTGGAATTTTTTTTCTGAAATATCCGATTCTTCCAGGAATGACAATTGTATCCAAGATACTTAAAAGCATTCACACTTTCCAAATTGTGTTGTTCAAACAGATTATTATCCAGAGATGCTTTTTCACTATGTAATTTTACATTTTTATGTTCTAGAAGAAGATATAATCTTATTTTCACTTTTATAATGTAAAAATATGTTAGTCATCGTCATCACGTACTTGACACTGTATTATTTATATTTTTAAACTAATTGTGTAAATAAAATTGCATTTAATTGAGAAACAAGTGAACCACAGTCTATATATATTATATACAAGTACAGTAGTTAGTTTCATAAGTGACATTTTATTTTGATTGTCTGTCTTAAGTAGGTACTCTCTTACAAATATGGGACTGTTTATTCCTCACATTTCATAAAGACTATGGCTTTGGTTTCAACTTTATTCTTGACTTTCATCTGCTTTCAGACTCATCTCTGAACAAAATTCCAGAAGAATGGACAAGAGCTGCTACTCAGAAGAAAGCGTTCATGATATACTGGCATATGTCTCTGACAAGAATAGAAGTTATAATTTCAACAATGTATTATACTTTTCCAGGATATTCATTGCTTAAATAGATGAAGTGACAGTTACGCTTTTAGTGGCAAGTGTGGAAAGGATTGTTCCTGCAAGCAAATGCTGTTGCCAACAAAGTTCAAATATTGGCATTGGGTACCAGATTTCAGTTTCAATTTATGAAATTTGAATCTGGAAAGAGTTCATTTACATTTAAGATACCATATCTGAAGTTACCATGACATGACAAAACAAGACAAAAGGTAAGAGACTCCTATTATTAATGTACTGTACATAGGTATTTACTCATATATTTAAAGGTTCAGCCATTGCTGACCACCCCTACACAGGATTGGTCAAGCTGTATTGTGATGGCATGGCCTATTTTAATAATTCAAAACTCGTTACAAGTTTATTATTTTCTCCTGAATGAGTAATCTACACATTTTATGAGATTGTTGAACCTGAGACCTGAAGTATATCGTAAGGAAACTTGAGGCTACTGAAAGAAGACAATATTTACCAGTGATAAGCTTTCACATGACAGTTTGTTAAAGTTACCTTTGCATTAAATGTTAAAACAAATGTGGTGTGTATAAAATAGAAAAGGATAAAAAAAAAGTGCATTCTATTATTTTGTTCCATGTGCTACTTGAAAGTGCCAATTTTATTGATCTATAATCTGACGTTCAAGTTATAACCTACAGATTCTACATTATTAGTTGTGAATCCATGAAATTAGAACAAGAGACTCATGGAGCATATCTATTCGGTAACATCAGTAGGTATTGAATACTGTCATGATCTGATGACATTGATCCAGATTTGAATCTCACCTTGTACTATATGTGAGTTTTCTTGTTGATATAGTTTGTATTAAAGTTCGTGTGTTCATCCAATCCATTCCAGCTTTGTGTTCATTGTGGACGTGCTGGAAAATCGTCGTTTTATATGAAGATACAGTCAGATAGGCAAAATATATCAAGCCAAAATCTATGTGGTAAAATTATTGAAACATTAGAAGAGCACAATAATTTAACCACAGTTGCATTATTCGTGTAATCTTTGATTTCACATATCACGAAGTGAAATATAAACATTTTTATTTTTGAAAAGTTCCTTGTGGCATAAGCTATATTTGAATATCGAAAGCTGTAAATATTCCGGTTATTTAAAAAGATCCTTTTTGGTGAATTTACAATTCTATTATCACTCTCCTTTCCCAAATAATTCACCTACAGAAGTATCAATAACAACTATTGCCTAATTGTGCCATATTTATGTATTATAAAATATAAGTCGTAATTTTAAAGTGGCAATGTACAATTTTTCAATATTTAAGCCTTTTGTTATTCCCACCTTGAAATGAAACCAAAGAGGACTTTCATACCAGTGGGTAAGAGAATATTTATTTATACTTAGAATATATTGGCATGTCAAACTTCGTAAGTTTATAAATATTTGTAACATTTTTCACACATTATGACTATTTTGTTGACTCATTTATAGTGTATTATTTTCATACATTCCTTATGTCTGTTTAAGAGAGACTCATTTATGAACTACCGGTATGTTACACGATTAAATGTAAATGATTGAATTGCCTTGTACTTATTTTTCTCTGTAATGAAATTATCCGTGATTAAAAGTCCTTCCCCATGACATTGATTTTCACAAAATTGTAGAATTAAGCACTGAATTCAATCTCAGACGTTATCTGAAAACATTGTTTCAATTACCTGTAATTTCCGTCTTTAATACTAATCATCGTATTTTTTAAATTAATGTAGATAGTAAAATTAAGTTACTATTGCTTGATCATACAAATTCTTCTTGTTGTGTCATAAACATTGTGGATAAAGTAAGCTACATACACATACAAGAGAAATACATGTATTTATGAAGCTCAAACTATTAATTTTGCGTGTGTGCATGTGTGTGTGTGTGTGTGTGCGCGCGCGCAAGCATGCGTGTGATTAAGTTATGTGATTAAAGCACATTTTAAAAGCAAAATTTATCTGTATTCAAAGTGATTAACTCGGGCTGTAGTCGTGCAAATACAGCACCTGTTTTCTCCACTGATTTTTGTTTTGAAACTTTCAGTTTTTCAAACTAAGTACAGTGTCTATCAATTTTCTAAGTTTTAGTTGTATTGGAGTTACAGTACATATTTACAATGAATTTTTGTGAAAGTTTTTTTTTCTAGCTTCAAATCTCATGACGAATACGTACATTTTATCTAATCTTAAAGTCTTCCTATTCCATAAGAATGTGTTCAAAGGTGATTTTGTATGTTTGGAAGTAGCTGCAGATAATTTTGCTATGTGTATCTAAAATTAAAAGTCATATTTTCACCATTAATATGTCCTTTGGATGCAACATATTCACATAAATTGGAGACTTTATACACGCACACACAGGATGGTCATTTCACATTTTAATGTTTCCTTTAGAAGCTGGTCTGTAATCAGTATTGTTGGATTATGTTTACTTTTCATTATGAATAAGAAATATATTGGTATATTCATTCTGAAATTTGTATAAAATAATTCCAGAGACATTGTATATGTAATACCAGGGGCAAATCGCAATATAGCGAACGTAGAAGCTCTGCCCACGACCTCTTCCACTTTTCCCCTACTAGCTCAACAGACGCTCAACGTGGTAGGTGAGTGTTGTGTCGAATGCACATTTCATGTGGGTGGGGATAACTTCCCCTACTGGCGTTCGCTATATTGCGATTTATCCAATACTAGTATTATCAATTCTTATTATAGTTAATATATAAAAGTAAAATAAAAGATGGAACAACTAAATTTGTTGCCAAGTAATGTTTTAAGATCAAGAAATAATAAAAGAGATTAGAAATCTAATTTTCTGTATGGAAAATGGTGCAAATTCGTGTTACACATAATTTGCAAATGTTGGTTGGTTGGTTTCTAATGCTCGGCCTGTTGAAGTTCTTCCATTTGCCATTTTGATTCCCAGTAGCATAATCCTGTTGAAATTAAACTCTGATATTTTTGTATGCGATTCAAGTCCATTATGCTGTTGTCTTCATTACAGAGTATACAATTTGGACTAGAAAATATTTTCAATTTATTTAAATAGGCAGCTAAACAATTGTGCCCTGTATGTAATCGAAATAGTGCAACAGCTTGTATTTGTGGACTATCAGGAATTAGATTTTTGTTCTTCAGTATAATATTCCACTGCTTATTTTCACTTTCAAGTGTCGATTTGTTATACAGTTTTTTTTTTCTGTTTGGCTTTCTGGACATTTGCAAATATCATGCTCTATAAACTTCAGATACTAATGACATAATTGGAATTGGAAATGTTTATCAAATCGTAATCTTTCCATGCCAGAAATTATATCAAATAAGGTGAGTATACATTATTTTCAATAAAAATATATTCATTGAAAGCAAAACCGCTCACAGCAGGTAAGACAGACAATCGTGTCATTGTGGAGTAATCTGAAAGAAAGAAAAAACACAAAATAAACCTGTAATGATGTTTGTGTCATGTTAGCATTTTTTTTTTCATTCTTCATATGTTAATAATGTTCATTAGAAATTAATTTACGGACTTAGATTACAGAATTAGACTGTACTGATGGATAAAAAATAATTAGATTATCAAAAAGATATGGAATTAAATTCAAGCAAAGAATATCAGCTAAACTTACCCCACATCAAATTAAAATGCCTGTACTCTGAACCCATTATTACCTCTATTTATTTCAGGAGTGGAAGTATACTGCTATGTTTGTTACATCATTGGTAGTTATGTGGTGGTATCATACAATACAGTACAGTTATATCCAAAATTGTTTTCAAATTTATAACAAGAGGTATCACAGATGTATTAGATTTATTGAAGTCCAAATAAAAATTAGTAGTAATCTTTATTAAACATATATCAAATAAAACATATACATACGCAAATCGTCTGTAGCTGCATTTAGATTGGCAACAGCCCATGACTGTTTGGCCAAGCACCTGCATAGAATTGGAATATATCAGTCTCCTAACTACCCATTATGCAATTCAGATCAAGAAATGGATTCGGAACACCTCAAAATCTGTGCTTCAGTGGCTGACCATGACAATATCATTGAAAAATATTGGAGTGCAAGAGGTCAAATGACTTTGTCAAATGCCTGGCATTAGAAAAAAACAACAAATATGTATAGACGTATTTAGAAGATTTTGTCATTGTGCATGCTGTCGAAATACAAAAGTTATTCAAATTGTTTCCATAATATACACACGAATGTCTAGAACTGGTTATGTTCCTTGATGTCTAAAACAAGCCAGAACAATTCTAATTCACAAGGGAGGTAACAGAAACAACATGGATAATTGGAGGTCCATTATCGGTTCCATATGTCTTATTATAAGGTATACGTTTGAAAGAATTCTCGATTCAAGTTTAAGATAATATAATATGTGGCTTTTCATTATAACCAAAGACGGTTTTATTCTCGTCAGGGTACATACACAAGTATCGCTGTCTTGAATAGGATCCTCAAGTTTGCAAAGACCATGAAGAATATACTTTGATCAGGATGGCACAACCTCCATTGACCCAAATACTGGCAAGATGATTAGATGATTGTACTGGTGAACATAGAATATTCAGGCAGTTTCCAGGTCGGAGGTGTGTCTCCTGAAGACAGAAAATAGCAGATTTCTCATGATAGCTCAATTGTTGTAATTCTATATATCTGCTGCACACACCATTCACATTCCATTGTACAATATCAGTCATCATGAGGAATTAATTCATGGTGGCTTCACAGGTGATTTTCTCTTCGTCTCTTTTCTGTGAGTTTGTGACTTGGACTGCTTAGTCTTTGACTGTGGTGACTCACTTGTAATTCGTCATGCTCCTGAACATGACGTGATTGAGTGTGAGGTTTCAATTCCTCTCCCGAATGAGGAGTGTGACGTCGTGACTTCCTATCAGGCCTGGAATCTGTCTGTGACATCACAGCTATGATCTTTTTCCAGAATGTAGGGCCTAATATCAAGGCCACATCTATCGTCTGATGCTGCATAAAAATTACAGCACAGTTGATTGGCTATCATAGTAGCTACAATATGATGTTTCAACGAAGTGGAAAATACTGTTCTCGCCTGCTGGTTGCAAGCAGTAACAAAAGAATCTGTCTCTGATACAGGTGTGACCTCCTCACTTTCCATGTCAGCAAATCATAGATATTATGTCTCCATAGGGGTGAAATATGAGCTAGAAGTGTTGTTGTGCAGTAGCATATTATGGTGTATATGGGACATTTATGTTCTTGTTTGGTCAACTATCCAAAGACAGGTTTGAACCTCATATATGTTGTTGTTGTTTTCTAATGCCAGGCGTTTGACAATAAAGTCATTTGACCTCTTGCACTCCAATATTTTTCAAAGATATTATCATGGCCAGCCACTGAAGCACAGATTTTGAGGTATTCCGAATCCATTTCTTGGTTTGAGTTGCACAATGGGCAGTTAGGGGACTGATATATTCCAGTTCTATGCAGGTGTTTGGCCAAACAATCATGGCCTGTTGCCAATCTAAATGCAGTTACAATTTTCGTGGTAAATCGGGAATTAACTATGGATTATGATGCAGAGAGTTCCATTTTTTCCCTTGAGATTGTGTTATCAAATTTTGTTTGTTGAAGTCTAAGTATGTAGATTTAATAAATCTTTTCACAGAGTAATACGTAGATTTAGTAACAGGTCTGTAAGTAGCAGTGCTGCCCTTCTTTGCTAAAGCATCTGCATTCTCGTTTCCCAGGATTCTACAATGGGATGGTATCCATTGGAATGCACTTCTTTTATTGAGTGATATTAATTGAGAGAGCATTTTAGTTATTTCTGCTGTTTGAGATGAAGGTGTGTGTTTAGTGACTATTGATAGAATAGCTGCTTTGGAGTCAATATAACTGCATTCTTAAATTTATTGATGTGGCACTGAAGATTCCTGAGACTTTCACTCATATATATTATACATTAATGTTCATAAAATAACTTGTTCCCATGTGAAAATTTAACTCCTTACCTGTCAGATATAATGAATTCCGTCTTACAAGGGTGGACCCAGGACGGATCTGCATGCTTGGGCCCATTGTGCGCTGATGTTACAGATGCACCCACTTTGAAAATAGAATTCATCTCTGTGAGACTAATAACTCACTTGGTCATAACTGAAGACAATGCAAAACAATATTCAGAAAAATAAAATCAGAGCCCCAGCGGCATGCGACTTCAAGCGACATGTTGCTTCACATCTCAGGGTGTCTGCCTTGCAAACGCAGGCAACAGAGACGAGATCGTCACATATTTCGTCAGATTTTTTTTAATAATGGCGAACAAGAGGAGACTTTTTGATTACATAGTGGCTAAATTGAAAACAAACATCTCGCATTTGCCAATGAGCTTTCAACAGCCAATTAGTCTTGGAGAAAGGCCAATAGTAACTTTAACTTAAGACCCCCTCCCCCTTTTTTTAAGGTCTTATGCATGGAACATTTTACCGCAGAAATTCGTGAACTTACCATGGTTTTGGGCCCCTTCTATTCCTGGCTTTTGTAAATGATCTGCCAGTTAACATCTTGCCCAGGGTTCGCTTATTCGCAGATGATTGTATTGTATACAGGGAAATAAAAGGTTATGAAGATACTGCTCTTCTTCAGAATGACCTCAATAGAATAAATGATTGGGCAATGGCCATCAAAATTGAAATAAATTCTCTAAAGAGCAAAGTGTCAGCTTTACAAGAAAAAGAAATAAAATAATCGCATTGTATACGTTGGGGGTGAAACCATTCCAGAAGTTAACAAATGTAAATACCTAGGAATAACTTTTAGCAGCGATCTCGGCTGGGGGGAACACGTTACTGACACAGCGGAAAGAACATGGAGAGCATTACACTCTGTGATGAGGGTACTAAGAAAAGGCTCTGATAAATTCAAAGAGATTGCATATAAGTCACTAGTTCGTCCAGTAATGGAATATGGTGCTGCATGTTGGGATCCTTACAGATTGGAACATATTAAGACACTGGAAAAGATTTAAAAAATGGGCTCTTAAGCGTTGTCGTAATAATTCATCATTAAAATGGGACGCTCACAGACAGGAGAACGCAAATTCGATTATGTGCAATGTTCAAAATATACAGAGGTGAGCCTGCCTGGAGAGAAATAAAAAACAGGTTGCAGCCGCCAAATTACTCTTCAAGGAATGACTACTCATATAAATTGAGGGAAAGGAGACAGAGAACGGACATTGGAAAGTTTTCTTTTCTCAATCGTACTGTCAGGGACTGGAATGCTTTACCTGCAAACTTACTAAAGGATTTACCAATAACCAAAAATGTATTTAAAAATAGGCTTAAGGACTTTACTAATAGACGTAGTATATCATACATACTATTTAAAGGGTGTAATTGATATTTTCTTATTTGAAGTGTGTCAGTGAAGTGTGTTTTGTAAGTAAAGTGTGTTTGTGTCAGTGAAGTTTTATAGTTTACAGTGGCAGTGCAAAGTATTTGAACATTGAAATGTTTTTGAAGTGTTAGTGAAATGTGTCGTAGTTTCAGTGCAGTGAGTGAGTTGACAGCGAAATAAGTGTAGTGCTGAAAGGTACTTGTGCAGGTTTGAACATATCATACTCGTGGGTTTTAGTTCGAACTTAGGGTTAAGATACAAATTAGATTTAAATGTTATTTTAAGTGATTGTGCTTCATTTAATTTAGGATGCTCCTTGTTATTGTTATTATTATTAATTGTATTTTTTATTAGTTGTGTTTATTATTAATTGTCACTATTGAGTGTAATTAGTTACTACTAGTGATGTTGAGTATCTCTGCTGTCCCAAAGGCACAGAAAGAAGCATATTTAGTGAATTCACTCTGCATTCCATGTAGAAGACTTTAAGATCCCGCAAATATGCCAACAATGGTTTTCATATTTTAATGACTTCAAGAATACGACACATGTTTTCGTATGTTTCTTTCATTGCTGCACTGTATGCTACAGATATATAGGAAAGTTTATTACGATTGTGTAACAAAACGGCTTTCAGACTAATTTTAGAAGCATCTATAAATAAGCGCCACTCTTCAGCATTATGTGTAATACCTAGTTTTAATCAGTCCATTTACATCGCTGCATGTACAAACTCCAGAATCTGTAACTATGAAAAATGGTAATAGATCCTTATTTATGTTTCTAAATACTGAAACATTAGCATCTTTATCCAGCACCTTCCATTCCTGAAGACGAGATTCTAGAAGCTCAGCTGTTTAGTTAAGTGCAAATCACGTACCAGACCGTTGAGTTCCACCTATGTTTTAAATGTGGCTTTTCTTCTCTCTCTTCATCTGGAATGTAGACGTCATCCCTTGATGTAGAGGGCTGCACATCATCAGATGACGTTATGTCAGATTCCGATTCTTCTTGCCATGTGGAAAGTGGAATGGGAACAGGTAAATTTTCTCCATGAGGTAGTGGTGTTATAGCTGATGGGAGACTAGGAAATTGAATGAGTCTCTTATTTTTTAAAGAAAATCCAGTAACATTGGTTAAGCAGAAATAAAAGTCATCTTCGTGGTTCTTTTGTTCACGCCATACCATTGGTTCGGAAAGTTTTTACAACTACAACTTTGCTTCTTCATTTTATTTCATACAGAACAGTTCACACTACTAACAAAATCTCTACACCCAAACTAAACAAAATACAGACTGACTGTCTGTTTTCATTACCAGGCACCCTGTAAGTGTATATTTTCTTTCAAGTATCAATAAACCCATGATTCAGATGTGTCAAGTGAAGAGGGAATTGATACATGTATACTAGGTATTGAAAAATGTGTATAAATTCTATATTTATAAAGCTAAATTATTGAAATTTATTTCATGTCTACCTTGTTAAATGGGAATACGTATGCATACATCAAAATTAAACGTAGGCTCCTGTGGCTTCCACCAGTTTCCTAAGCGGCCGGTAATGGAATCCACAGTCTTCTGGAGGAAGTTGTGTGGGGCATTGATGATAATGCTCCGAATCTGTTCTTCCAATTATTTATTGTCTCTGGACGGATTGTGGCATTCCTTCCTTTCTCTGTATGGCACCATCTCTGAACGAAAACAACAGAATTCCACACTTCCTAGCGTGCAGTTCATTCGCGAACAAACAGGTGATCGACCATCTTTGCTATTGTTGCGCGAACCGCCCCTCATGGCCACCATCTATACTACGGACGCGCAAAAGTTCAAACTCTATTTAATGACTTACATGTACACACAATTTTCATTATGGTTGCATCAATATTAAAAATTCCACAGTCAATTAATAATACCTAGTTACTTCCCGCCCGCACTGTACTTATGGCTATTCATAAAATACAACATTGTTGCAGTGCTCGGAAACCTGACGTGATGGAAAAAATCTGATTACATATTCGTAATCAGCGCACCAGACTTGGTAATAATCAGCATTCTGTTTGTCGGCACAAAAAATGCTGTTGACTAGTGTTATTGTCTGATATGAATCTGTTGTGATGCTGTTTATCACGCACATCCCAAATGGCACGTCTTTTTTGTACCTCGGTAATTAAAACCTCAGTGTAGTCCATTTTGAGAAGCTTATTGTCACCGCTTCAAGATTCAAACAGGACTGAAATTTGAGCATCGTCAATTGTAGCACTACATGCACATAAAGACACATAGGCCATTTTAATTTTTATGCTAGCATTTGTATGTTTTCGCTTGAAGTTGTTGCACACTGCTGTTTGCCCTTGCATCCCATGCAGGATATGGCCTAACTGGAAGGGCAAGTGAATAAATAGCCACAAAAATTTAAATAAATAAATACAAGATATGGTTATACAAGAATGAAATTTATTGTTAATAACACATTCTTGCTCACAATAAAAAATACACTTATAAATAAAATTTATGTCGATACATAATATGTTTTCTACTATTAAAGTATAATGAAATGCACTGTCTCCTAACAGCATCTATTTATATAGAATCAGTGAAAAAAGAAAAGTTCGTAGTACATGTCCTTTTGGCAACATCCAATAAGACTATGTTGATCACACTGTGCTGTCTTCATATGGCGCTCTTCAAGCATTTACTTGTTGTGCCTTCTCCTGCGAGAACTGGGCTGTGCGGGTCATCCGTGAAACTCCAGGCGACCCACAAGTTCGCGGACAGTTGCTACCAAAGCTTCTCTGTCACGAGATGTAGTATCGAGGAGCAATGAATGCAAACGTGCCATGTAGTTATCAATTGTGTTGAGTGTTGGAACTTCATTGCTGCCTGCAGACAAGAAGAATGAGAACTGTATGCCTTTTGAATACAAATGTACCTTAAAGCTTCTAAATTTATAAGTGTATTTCCTTATCATTTTTATTGCCTATTGGGCTACTTAATGGATGTAAAAAGTATCTGAGGTAAAAAATGTACTTCTTAGCCTAATTACTTTTAGTACTGATAAATGATAGGCATATTTTTAAATTTATCAAGTTTCATTTGAATGTCATTAGTTTTTTTTTAATTTTATATATCGTTGTTCAGAGAAGAAACTATTTAGTGGACAATATGAAGAGAAATACTGTTGTCTTTCATACAGTCTTACAGTATATTTTAAAACACGAAATTATCATTGTTCTTTTATATGAAATTGATAATACTATTTTTTTTTTAATATATTTCCTGATATAAAGGTATCATTTGGGCACTTTTAATCCTTTTAGGAGAAGACCTGCAAAATAACAAAACAGGTAGGCCTAATACGTTTTAAAAGTGTAGTAATCGAAATATTAAAGTGGGAATCATTAGAAACCGAAGTTGTCAGGAAAACAGAGAATGTCTAAATATATAAGAATCAATATTGTGTCATAATAATTTAACAAATATAACAATTTTATTCTTAAGACCAGCAAAAGGAATGTATTAATAAAAACTGGAAGAAAAGCCAGATATGACAGTCAGAAATGATAACATGAAATAAGATAGGCACTATGCATGTTTAGGCTTTCTTGGTGAATGTGTTCAGAAATAGACTTTTGAATATTCCACCATGTCCTGGAACTTAACATTCCCAACATTTCGGAACTACGTACAGGTTCCATCATGAGGACAAACAGGTATGACCATTATGTCTGGCTCAACATTTGTAGCCCTTTCTACAGCAAGGATGGATGAGAATTTTTTATACCATCTGCTACTGTCAAGACTGGACAGTGGGAGCCTTCTATTGATGTATGTGTAAGTCCCGACTAGAAAGTGATGATTAGCACCATGAAACAAAACTTGCTTTACTATACTAACATTTCAGTGAGAACAGTCACTAAGTCTCCCTCACCTGGAAGTGGAATATTCTGAAAGCTTGCAGTCAGTGTAGCTCTCATATGGTCCAGATGCTGCTGCAGAGCCACATTATTGTTACGCTGTTGCATAGTTTCAACCTCTAACTTCTCCACAGCTGCCTTCATGTTCTCAATGTGTTTCTGCAGTATTGCATTCTGTTGTTCATAGTCTGTGTTGGACTTACGGAGTTGGCGCAATTCTGCTTCACGAGCTGTGGAATATTGATAAGACAGAAAAGAAAGAAATGCTTAAGGCATGTAAATAAAGGTAGTATAACATACTGGTATTATATCTTCAGATGGTTTCAATTTCAAAACTATAAATGAATATTTACACCACACAGGCCTTTTCTAGTAAAAGATAAAATACAAAACCACCTAATATCAAACAAAACGGTAAAGTCATGCGTGGGGGGGGGGGGGGGGGAATTTTTGTCCTGTTGAAAAAGATCCACATATATACTATATTTTAGGATGTAATATTTATAATTTTATGCTCGACCATGCCGAAATGTAGTAATTATACACCTGGTAGCAGTCCTTTAATGCATGTCATTAAAGTACACCTACTCATTAAAGTACAGGTCTTCAGCCAATCACAAGTCAGCTTTGTACCGTTATATCGATTATTCTCGGATATGCAATCGACAGACAATTAGCAAAAAGTCATGGAGGCTGGAAATCCAATACTGTCGCAGAAGGTTATATTTTGTTACTATAATAATTAGCGTTAATTGTAAATAATATTCAAATAAATTCAATTTGTCATCTCGTTTTTCAATTCTAAATCAGTTTCCAGGTTATATCAGACTAATGTTCATTCTTATTCTGTGCCAAGGTCAATGACATTCGGCCTCGGAAAATATCAATACTTTCGCGTCTGCGCACATCTCACAATTCAGGTCAGTTCGCACTTAACCATAAAAAGACCTAATTTTCAATACTTTCAAGTTAGAAATATGGTCGAGCATAAAAAGTCGTATGAAACTTGCCTATAATGGTAATTAAGACGCTCGTATGAAAATTATGAAACTCGCTTGTGCTCGTTTCATAAACAATCATACTTGCGTCTTAATTACTACCATTATAGGCTCGTTGCATAATGTACTATTAGGAAGATACTCCGTAAAATAATTGGTCCATTATTCGAGAGAGGAAGATGGAGGAGGCGATATAATAATGAGTTGTATTCCATCTATAAAGATCCGCCTATTAGAAGAATAGTAAAAGCAGCGAGATTAAGGTGGGCTGGGCATGTGGCACAGATGAATGACGTAGAAATTCCTAAAAGGATATTAAATGGAAATCCTGGAGTTCAAAGAAGCCGTGGACAACCAAGAATAAGATGGTTGGATGGAGTTGAGGAAGACATATGTAAGATGGGATACAGGAATTGGAAAGCAATTTCGCAGGATCGAGACAACTGGCGGAAAATCGTGGAAGAGGCCAAGGTTCACAATGAACTGTAGCACCAAGAAACAAGAAGAAGAAAAGAAGAATATTTATAATTTTACATTCTGAAAACAAACAGCCTTGCAGTTCTAAAATATCCATTGTATATGTATGATAATGTTATGTTATAAATCATCTCCTTCTAGCGCATGTCCTTTTTTGAGGGTTGAGTTTTTGATAAGTGTCCATTTCTTCTCTGTGTTATAAATTGTGTTGAGAATTATACACATGCAAATATGTATTAAAATAATCTTTAATTTCAATTATTTTATTTTATTATTTTCAATTATTAAAAACATGGCACACTAACGTTGGTGCAACCTCCTAAGAAACTCAAAACACTGTCTGCATAATGGAAAATGTTCAAATTATAGAATTTTAAAAAGAAAACATTTTAGCAGGAGATTTCATTTTCTAATATGGATTTATAAAATCAGAGAAATAATGAGTCACCTTTTAAAATTCCCTACATCTAAAGTGTGGGATTAATGTCCACTTCATCACATCCTTTCAGCACTTTGATGATCTCTCTAAAGGTGCATCTACACAATACAACTTTATGCATTCAAGCAATGCTTACAAGAGTGAACGAAATGCATTCAATTGTGCATGCCTTTTTAGACTAAAAATGAGAGCGCATGCAGCAATTGAAAGTTACTCATCGCCGGTGGGTATCTTATGCATTATTTCGTTCAACATTAGCAGGTTTCAATAATTATGTCCCGTATTTCATTGGTCTTTGTACAAGACTTTTGTGTATTTGTATTTTAACATCTGAAGAATGCAGGGAAAAACAGTCATAGTCACAATTCTCTTAAGGATGATATCATCTAATTCAGTACATTACTGCAAAATTTATTGCTGTTTCTAATAAAAAAAAGTAGAAAGGTATGACTGTATCCATGGTGATAATTCTCCTTTACCAGTTCTGATAAGAAAAACACTGAAGTTTGCAGTAATATACTGAATTAATGATGACATGACCCTTATCCTCCTGAGTTCTGAGACATTTGTTGTTTTACTAGTAAAGTTCAATATAATTCTACACTTCTAAAAAAAAAGTCACTGACATGAGGAAGAATGCTAAAAAAATTTTGCAAGTTACAGCATGGCACAAATGCAGGTATATTATACTATACTTCAGGTCTCTGCACATCTTACATCATAATCGTGTATGAAGTATGGTATAGTATACTATATTCTCAGGATTCAGGAGGTTATGAGAATTGTGACTGATTGTTTTTCCCCTGTACTCTTCATGTGTTCCGATATCCTGCCATCTTCCATTCTACTAGTTATTTTTGTATTAAAGCATCTTGCATATTAGTTTGATATCTTCATCACATTTTTTGCTTAACACCACAACGTGTAGTAATTTCTATGACTCTGAACTCACCTTTATTGTGATCAAGAAATTCTTCAGTAAAAATAGGAATGTCAAATCCTGGATAATCCGGTTCTTTTTCTGTATCCTGTAAAAGAAAATGAAATATAAGTAACAGTTAATTTTTATATATAAAGTACTGTAAGTAATATACTTTCTACAAAGGTACTATATATACCTCTTCTGGCTGTACTGCTGCTTCTACTGGTTTGTCTTCGCGTTGTTTCTTTTCGGACTGTTTTTGGGTAAATATTTTATATGCCTCAGTTTGTTTGTATGCCTGCAGTTCACGCATGTAACGTTCACGATCTTGTTCAGCAGCTTCTAAATAATGCTATAAATATATTACATAATTTAAATTAAAACAAATCCCTAAGACACATGACTTAATCTCAATTCATTTCTTCTTCTATATTCTCATTATAGAAGTTTCTACATTATAAAATCTATTTTATAAACTATCACTATATAGGATGGAAGGAGTATAACATTTTCTATAATGAAGAATCTGGGGTTGTCAACCATATGTTGAGGTTTAATATCTCAGTGTTTCGAAACTATTTACGAAATTCTATATCAGGATTGCATCACTCAAGATCTGAAAGGACCACTTATTTTGACGTGCCTGTTATGCTTAACCCACCCAAATGACAGAGTGTAACTATTGTCTGTGACTTATCTGCAGCCCTGAAAAGAATTGGGATCAATCAATCTTCTTAATGTGTCCAGCTGTTTGCTGACAACATAAAGTCCACTATGGGATGATGATACTAAGAACTCACTCAAGCCACTATTAGTAAAAGGAAACTGTTATTTAATATTCTACCATTAGTATGGAAACATTTCTGTCACCAGTGTTACTGCTAACTGTACAATAATGAAGAATCACTAAGATGCTAAACTAATGTTTTCAGCAGGTACAGTAAATACAACTCTGATTGATAGTCCATAAAAATAACACTTTCAATATCCCATCTAGAAGAATGGCTGTTTCTACTCCTAACTTTCTCCAACAGTCAGACAATAAGTGACCTTTCCAGGTCTTAAATGATGAAACCTACATGTCGTTTCTGAAATGTCAGAAGTATTAATTATCAACACATGGTTGAAAACTCCAAATTCTTCAAAATATAATGACTCTGGAAGTCTGAAATCAAATTTTCTAGTTCTCTGAAAAGGTTGAACCTATGTATAGTTTCTGAAATTTTGGAAGTATTAATTCTCAACACACAACTGATAACCCAAAACTCTTCTTCATAATATAATGATTGTTTAAGTCAGAAATCTCGTTTTCCAGTTCTCTGAAAATGCTGGTGACATATGAAGCCCCAACTTTGTGCTAGATAATACATAATAGAGCTGGCATGCAATGCATTTTCTTATGGGCAGTAATAATGAAAAATTAGTGAAAGGATGGTAAGGGAAATATTCCATGACAGCCTATCCTAACACTATCTTTGTTCACTGAAATTCCAATTAGCGTATTTACTCGCATAAATTTCCCCCTCACATAATTTTCCCAATTTTTAGAAACTGAAATTTGGGTAAAAAAAATTCGCATAATTTTCCCATCTTTATTACCGTTTATAAAAATGTTATTCATTAATGTGACCGAGAAGCGCAAAGCGGCAACACTGCACTAACGGGACCGGTCAGCAAGCTACGCCACTTCCATTGACCGTGAGCCCACTTCAGTTTCATGCTGACACATCATAGTGTTGTGTACACACATCGCTGGCTTGTAGTAACCACATGGGTGATGCACAAGTAGCTACAACATATATCGGTCCATGTACGAATAATTAATTCGTATTTCTAACTGAAATGGAAAAGAAAAACTGCAGTTGCAACGCACAATTCAAATTACGAGTTAAAGAGTTCGCAGAAAGTAATGACAATCATGCTGCTGCACGTGAGTTTTATGTTGAGCCCTCACATGTGTGCTATTGGCATAAACAAAAAGAAGAGTTACAGAATGCGAAAAAGTCAAGTTTATCATTTCAGAGACCAAAATCTGGGTAGTATCCAAAAATTGAAAAAGAAGTGTTTGGTTATATAACAGAGTTAAGAAATAAGTTATGTAGTTTCGACGAAATGATGCAATTAAAGGCACTAGAGGTTGCAAAGAAACTCGATATACTGGTAGGAATTTCTTAATTTAAAGCAAGCAGAGGATGGATGTGCTGTTTTATGAAGAGGAATAACCTTTTGCTCTGAAGGAGGACATCTCTAAGCCAGTGTTGCCAAAGGACTACACAGAAAAAATGGTGGAATTCCATCGGTATATCATAAAGAAGCAAGCATAACTATCTGCTCTTGCAAATTGGCAATGCAGATTTTCTTTGATATGCCGAGGAACACCACAATTAACGAAAAGGGTGCGTCTAGGTCACTTTGTTAACAACAGGTGCAGAGATGGGCGGAAACTCCTTCCATACGTGATATTCAAATGAAAAATGCTTTCAAAAGGGAAGTTTCCTTCCGGGCTACATGTTCGAGTCTAAGAGCAAGGATGGATGGCTTCCAGCCTAATGCATGATTGGGTGCGTGTTGTATGGGGAAAACATCTGGGCCACCTGTTAAATTGCAAGTCTCTCTTGGTTTTGGACAGCTTCTGTGGCTATCTTGTCGACGACGTTCGACAAGAAATGTCGATGATGAGAACAGATTTGGCCATAATTCCTGTGATTTAACGTCAATGCTGCAACCAGTTGGTGTGAGCGTAAATAAACCATTCAAGGGTCATGTCTGCGGGATCCCACATGTTGATGCCTATCAACATCAGAGGCCTTTACTCGAACTAATATGTGAATGGATCATCCGGGCATGGGGGCTAATTTCAAATGATATAATTGTGAAAAGCTTCAAGAAAACTGGGATCTCGAACAATATGGAAGCCACGGAAGACGACTATACCTGGGAGAGGGGTGACAAAGATGAACATCAGAGGAGGGAGCAGACAAGGCGATTTCCGAAGAAATTGACAAGTGAAGGTAGGTCTTTTTCTCCCAAATTACCGTAATGATCTATTGATAGTAGGTAGACCCTAATATGCATTTTATAGTTTACCGTATCAATTAAACTTTTTTATTTTCTTTCTTCAGGCTAATTCTTTTGCACGTGTTCTCATACACGGTCAGACGGCAGTGAGCAGCACACGTGATCACATAGCAACGAGGGGTGCCGCACCGATCCACTTCATTACCAACAATGTTATTCTTTCTTTTTGTGTAATTAAAGTTAATTGTATAAATTGTCTATCATAATTATTTTGTAGGACTTCAAAATAAATACCAGTATAACTTCAGTAAGTTCTATTTTTGCATTTTTATCTTAGATTCCAAATTAAATTCGCATAATTTTCCCTCCCTGCATTTTTCATGTTAAAAAAGGGAGGAAAATTACGCGAGTAAATACGGTAATAATGATCAAGGATTTGATTTTGGACCTCATAGTCATTCAGCTAACGGTGCACTGAAACATAAATTAAACACTTTAAATGAAGATTATTATATGAATATGACTTCTAATAAATAGATTAGTTTAAAAACTCAACAAATGTGGAGATATTGTTTATACGAGATAACAACTGGAAATCTGATTATGCATTAAGACTGAGGACCTCCGAAACTAAACCTATTAAGACCACTTCTAATCATAACTGAGTTTGAAGAGTCCTAAATCGGGCTACAAACTCCATTCAAAGGGAATAACTGAGTTAGAAGTGAATGAAATTTTTAGCCTGATATAGAGTCCTTGCGAGATGAGTCCATTTCAAACTATGTTAAGATTAGAGGAAGACGTGAATGAATTCTGTTTAAGAGCTCCTCAATTACTACACTCCGTATATGAAAGAGGTGTTGAAAAGTTATTATATTCATGTGAAATGTGTTTTGCAGGAAGAAATAAAAAACAGAAAGAGATAGTGTAAGAAATAGCATATCTGAAATAAATAGAGTTATTATAAAGTAGGTAACTAACATAATTGAAATTAATATAATTTCTAAACAAATTCAGCTCTCTAGATGTAAGCAGCTATGGAATATGTGAAGAATGGGATTTAGTTATTCTGTACTAAAATAAATGTTTCCATTGTTATGATGCAACAATTAAGCTTTGAAAAATTAACAGAAATTTGTTATTCATTTAGCTTGTTATACAAATTTTCTAAGTTTGAGAAAATGATTTTACATCTTCAAGTAAGAAGCGATTTGAGAAAATGGTTTTACATTTTCAAATAAGAAGTGGTTTGGTGTAATACTATGGATGTTGTAGAAACTTTGCTACTGGATTAAGAAGATTTCGGACAAAAAGCGTCTGAGAGACGAACCTTGTACCATGCTTTATCATGCATTAATTAAGAAATTTTAAAAAAGCTCAGTTGATGAAATCAAATTGAGAAGATAAAAAAATTAATGATATTAAGGTTACAGAGATTCTTCAAGAATACCTAGCTAGAGAAAATCTGTTATGAGTCAGCAGTGCTAACATGTTAAGCAAATGCCATACAGCATTGTTTGGAAAATGTTAAGTAAACTTCTGAAAATGTATCCTTATAAACTGTAATTGATGGTTTGAATTGATAGGAGATAATTATGAAAGGAAATACAACTTTTCACTATGTCTATTAGCTCAGAGAGAAATTGAATGGGATCTTTATCTCTAACACTGTGGACAGATAAGACTCACTCACTTTATTCTGAATGGTGGAGTCATAATCACAATTATCGAATATGGACAACGGACAACAATCCATGTGAACAGACTAAATCACATTCTTATTACATTCCAGTTCATCTTGATTGCTGAATTTGTTTGGCAGTTTCATTACTTTCAACTATGTTTGTTACTTTATATTAACCCTATATTACCTGTTTCTGATCTGCTGGTAACTGACTCCATTCAACTGCCAAGAGTTTTGTTATTTCTGGAAATGGAAGATTTGGATTCTCTGACCGAACCTTTTCCCTTCTATCATTCAGAAATCTCACGTAACCTGAAATATGTATAATATTATGCACAATGGTTCTTGAAGTAGACTATGGTTTGAATATAAGTTTTTATGCTAACAACCTGTGAGAGGCTGCCGAGGAGCTGTCTGATCTCTCTGAGCTTTCTTGCGTTTCTTTCCTTTCGGCCAACCACCACGTGTTTTGTTTCCATTGTCTGAAGAGTCAGGAGCCTTCTCATCAGAACTTCCCGTTGTTTTTGGTCTGACTATACAATAGAGAAATCGCAACAGATATATTATTCTCCAATACACTGTAATATAATTTTGTTATCTATATCTATACTAATAATAAATCTGTAGCCGAAATTTTTCTGGTAATTTTCGATTTTCCAAAAATAATTGGTCCTAACATATACAATTAACCGCCCTGAAACCGAAAATCGCTTTCTTGAAATTTTTGTTTGTATGTCTGTATGTTTGTTACCTTTTCACGCGATAATGGCTCTGAACTGATTTATATGAAAATTGGAATATAAATTAAGTTCATTGTAACTTGGAATTTAGGCTATATGGCATTCAAAATATTTTATTTAAAAGGGGGGTTATAAGGGGACTTGAATTAAATAAATCGAAATATCTCCCTTATTATTAATTTTCATGAAAAATATTACATAACAAAAGTTTCTTTAAAAATAATTTCCGATACGTTTTATTCTATGCAACATTTTGATAGGACTGATATTTAATGAGATAAATGAGTTTCAAAATTACAATAACAACGCCATCTAAGGCGGTGTAATGAAATAAAAAAACAAATGACTTCGTCTATAAGGGGCCTTGGACAACAACAATCGAAAGCTATGAAACAGCCTACAGAGAATGTTTCTGTGTTTTTATGAAGTAATACCGGAAGCTAAATTAACCGATTTGTATAATTAATTATTAATTCACCATTGGAAAGTGTAGTTTCTCTAGATGGACATAATTCTATAATGTTATTACAGTAACTTCTGAGTGAATCGAGGACAGGTAAGATTAAAATAGCTTCTTATGCACAGAAAACTTGATAGGCTATTCTGTACATTCGTTTCCTGTATTTCCTAAAATAATTTTTATGACCAAATGAATGGTCTCTGGATCAAAATGATCGCATTTTAATATTTTTAATACAATTTAAATTAAGTAACATAATAAACGATTTATCCTTCTATCAAACACGAATGTTCCCTGGATCAAATGTCCTATTTTAATTATGTAATTACTTTATATTTACTGTATTTCTAACGGGTGCAGCGGAGCGCAAGGGTACGGCTAGTAATGGAATAAATTTCTTCAATGTTAAAATAGTTTCTATTCCTAAAAATTGTCTCCGATCAGTCTAACAGCTATTGGGATTTTTATTGGAACATGCAATTCACACATGTCCAGTGATGCACTAGTTTGCAATATATGAAAACCTGAACAATCAGATAGAGCAACATATGGTTCACAACAGTGGAAACAAATATATATACTGGTACATGTATTTTAGTTACCTTGGGGACTACTTGCTGCAGATGATTGTGTTTCAGATATCGGGGCACTTACTGGATGTGCATTGGTAGCAGGTGTCTTCGATGCCTCAACTGTTGGCTGCTGTTCGAGTTCCTCTTTCCCTCTTGACAATCCTGAGACTAACTGATCCATTGTTACCTATGCAGGAAGAGAAGAGCTACATATTAAAAACTGCAACTATAAAAATGTATATTAGTTGCAGGAAAACCTTTCATTTCCTCTCTCTCTCTGATCATTTGCTTTAGCCAAAATTCCATAATAGGCCTATATCATTAATTTCACATTATTTCTCAACCATCCGTTCTTTATGACTTTAATCACTTTGCACAGCAGTGTTGCTATTTTTTAGCAACATCAGTCAGGAAGTATAACAGCTGAGTAACAGTAAAATAAGAATGTTTGAAAAATATTTTTACAATCTCATAGCATTCACCAAGCATCAAACTCTGACCACGAGATAAGAGGCCATGACGTAACTAGGGGGACCTGAAGGTTAACTGTCACTCTGCCCATTATGGTGGAGAATATCAACTGGTGCATTCTTGAATGGGAAAATACTTTATTTTTCTAATTATACTGTTCTTGAATATAACATACAATACACCAATACAAACACAGTACATTACAAGCAACAGAGCATTTCCATACTGTAGAAAACTCAAATTACAAAAGAGAAACCATCTAATAAGAAGTAGGCTAGCAGTTTTTCTTTTATTTATGGCCAACCTGAACACATTTAGTAAACAACTTTCTTTTATTAGTACCTAGTATTATTTGTACATGTGTAATGGAAATTTGAACAAAGTTGGTTTCACAAAATAATTTAAAAGCACATAAAAAATGAAAACATGCAATTTAACAATAGGGCTATTCTATGACAAAGTGGACAGAATCTTAAACAATATATATATAATTTCTACTAATTGATTCTATAATAAAAAAAAATTATATTACAAGAATTGGAAACAAAATTATGGTTAATTTTATTTTTATTGACTTTATACGTAGTTGAAGTTGATAGTTTGTGTACAATGGTTTTGTATTAGGAAAAGTCAAATTGGCACACCTATCTAACTTCCTGTACAATGTCAAAATTATCTACTTAATATACATGTGCTGTTGTTCGAAGTTTGAACTCATCAGTCAAGCAATAAAAAATTGTTGAGATAAGTTTCTTTGCTATTATAGCACTTAATAAGTTAGTATGTATTGGTGTCACACCCAACAAAAAATGCGATTAAGTTAAGTTTATAACTAAACTACAATTAATAAGTTTGTTAAAATTGGCAGAAGTAAGGCTAGAAATTAGTTCATCATCATCATCCCCAAAAATAATTTAATGTCCATTACACTTTTAAATGTTTCTTTTATCATGTATTTTCTGTCACACCCGTAACAAATAAGTCCAGGGGGAATGCAGGGTTGCTTGCATTCTGGTGCTATCCTCATGTGAGTAGACCTAGGTTAGCCTATCTATCTAGACATTTGAAATTACTTTGTATATTTTTTTAGATGTAGAAAAGGTTTAGTTTAGGATGAGGCTGAATTCTTTTTTTCTTTAAATTATAAATCGGTTTGATCAATGTTACTTTTTAAATGGAGTTCTCTGGTATTCTAGGAATTTAGTCTATGGCTCTAAGCATAAGCCTAAAATCCTGGTTCTTTATTAATAGTAATAGGCTCATTACAGAGTAGGTAAAGTAGATTTATTCAATAAAATCCCAACCATAATGCAACTCCTCGTGGATATATTTGTATGTAGATGCTTCCTGTAAAAGAGTCGCTGCTTGAAGAAAGAAAATAACAGCTGATTCTGACTTGAAATAAAAAGGGATGAAGAAACAGAAAAAAAATTTTAATTGTTATCAGATTCTAAAAATTTAAAAAATAAACGAGCAAGAGAAAATGCTCGTCAGAAGAAATGTCCAGAAAGAAAAAAAATTTTGCCATATCCCTTCTACCAGTCTTCTCAAAGGTTTTCGAAAAAGTTATATATAAGAGAGTATATCATCATCTTGACAGATACAACATTCTCATTACGGAACAATTTGGATTCAGAAAGAATAAATCAACTGAGCAAGCGATGTTTAATTTAACTGATAAAATTCTGGAAGCTATTAATAAAAAATTACAAGTAGGAGGAATATTCTGTGATCTCTCAAAAGCTTTCGATTGTATTAACCATAAAATTCTATTACAAAAATTAGAATACTATGCTATTAAAGGCATAGCATATCAGTGGTTTGAGTTATATCTCCTAAACAGAAAACAAAACAAAAAATTGAAATCAACGTATTCAGCAACTCCTTTAAAACTACTTCAACATGGGGAATTGTTCATACAGGGGTCCCATAAGGATCTATATTAGGGCCTCTTCTTCTTCTAAATTTTATAAATGACCTTGGCCCCATAATAAAAGGAATAGGTTATCCTATACTATTTGCAGACGACACAAGTATCTTATTACAGACAAAAACTTTGCCACATTCAAATATAAAACAGAAACAATTCTTAAAATTCATGACTGGTTTACAACCAATAAACTAGCTTTAAACATTAATAAAACTAACATAATTCAATTTAAAACCACTTCAAATTTAATTTCTCAAACATTAGACACAATTATCAACAATATACCCCTACTAGAAACATCAACAACCAAATTTCTTGGTTTGCATATTAATAATACATTAAATTGTAAAAATCATATTAAAGAAATAACTCCCAATAACCCCAAACTTAGCTCAGCATGCTTTACAATTATGTCGTTACAACAATTTCTAAGCAGCAGTATCTTAAAGACAATATATTTTGCCTCTTATGTACTACGGAATAATATTTTGGGGAAATTCTGCAGATAATAAAAAAATATTCTTATTACAAAAAAGAGCCATTAGAATAATAGTTTGAGCAAAGGCTGGAGAATCGTGTAGATTATAAAAAAAAATTAGAGGTTCTGACCTTAACAAATCAGTACATATACTCTTTAATAAATTTCCTCTCATGTAATAAAGAAAATGTTCCGACTAATTCAGCCATACATAGTGTAAATACCTCCAGAAAGAATGATTTTCATACGCAATCATCAAATTTATCATGCTATCTAAGGGGAGTATGTTACATGGCGATAAAAATGTTCAGTAGTCCTCCTGAAGACATTATGAATCATAGCCAAAACCCCGCATTATTTAAGGTAAAACTAAAAAAATTACTTAATATCTCACACTTTCTATTCTGTAGATGAATTCTTGACATTTCACAGTACAGTGTAAATATTTTAATACTATTAGGCCTAGGCGTAAATGGTAAACATATTGCATTGTATAAAATAGGCTATTATTGTTATTAAGGTATTAATACTGTACATATTTCATATTTGCAGTTTATATGTTAAACGTAAGAATTGGACATGTTCTTTATTCTATGCTATAAAGCAAATTAAGAATATTATGAAACAAATAAATCTATCTATCATGAGCACTGGGAGCATAGTAGCCTATACTGTAGTATAGTTCATAGGCCTAAATGATTATGATACAAGATGTATGTGCAAATTGAACTTTAAAAATAAAACAACAGATGTCTCAGAATTAAGGAGGTGGAGAAATTTCAGTATACGGATTCCTCACTGACAATTATATCTTACAATACCGTACTAAAAAGAGCAGATTTGTCTGTGTTTGTCGAATGCGCATCATCATGTTTATGAAAAGGCACTTTTCAGTGCCAATAATTTATTGTGTGTGCAAAAGTCGGAATTTTAAGTATGATTAACTTCTCCTAAAAGTGCGGATCCGTTTTCAAATAGTGGTTGGGACAAATTACCTAGAAAGACAAAACAGGAATTCAAGGTTATTCGTATTCCTGGCACTCGAAGTAAATGAGTAAATGTCAAATACCGGTAATTTTTCATTAATCGCATATAAATAAAATATCTATTTAAAAGTGAAACATAAATTAAATCTTCATGCTGTTATGAAAGTCAAATAAAAAAAATACTTCCGTAAAATAAACATGTTAAACTCCTCTGCAGTCCTCACGAAATCGATTAAATTTTAATACAATACGTCAACCTTAAGGAAAAACTGAAGTAAATACCATCCCAGTATCACCGAAACGAAATGAAGTACCTAACAATATATATTTAAGTTACACTTCAATAGCTTTGTTTGTTCTGCATTGCATTGTCTCATAAAATGAATGTATGTACAGTACAATATATATAATAATGTATTCAATTTGATAACTTACAATAATCTTTTGCTATCTTAATACACGACGCTCGCGGATCAGTGCTAACAACCAACGAGCACAGAAGACATAGAGTAGACACCTGCAAGTTAATGTAAGGGGTGAAGCCTCTTTGATGGACCTGACGCCATGTTGTTACTATCAAAACATTGCAAAATAATAATAATAATAATACTACAATGTAAAGCGCCCAATGGGCACGATATTAAACACTAGTAGGTAAACACAGTCTAGTAGGTATACAGTCACGAACCTTGAGTAATACCCTAGATCATATATATAAAACAGATCAGCCAAGCTTATATTAAATTTGGACGCAACTGGAAAATAACGGACGCTATGCGTAGCTAGTGTCGAGAAATGAGCTTGCGATAACAAACACTAGATGGCAGAGTACCTGAACAGTACATAGAGTAATACGACTGTGGGATGACTTTTTTACGTCATGCCACCTCCAAATTTCTTTCTCATTGTAATGTGAGGTTATGTTACAATAATGGCAAGTTTTTCCAAGTAATGTTTAATTTGGCTTAACAAATGTTAAATTAACAGCTGGTTTATTTTTAACGTTTTGTTAAGATATTTTCCATTTTTCCAACATAATTTTGTTTAAAATAACCAACACTTAACTTTAACTCAAAAGCAGTTGGTAATGATTTTGCATAATAAGACAACTTCTTATTGGCTGATATTATTATTTAAATTCTGTACTGTAGAGTAAGTCATGAAACATGTGTAAAATTGTAACTTGTTACAGCGCGATTAAAAGGTATTTTTTCCCCACCCATTACATATGATTGCTTTTTTCAAGTCCCGGTAATAACATTATTAAATTAATTATCCCACATATTTGGGTGGTGCCTTTCTTTGTTTCTGACATAATTTATGAGAGTTTCTCTTTTACACTTCAATAGAGAAATACAACTTTCAGTGGACAATGAACGTGTAACTCTAATGGAACTCTAAGAACCACAGCATTAATGTTTTCTTCTTTTCTTTCATGCCCTTTAGTTTTTGTTGCAGATAATATCATGCTATTGGATAATTATACATGCACCTTTCTAATAAAATTGGCTTATATTTCACTGGTCTCAGAAGTAAAATTAAATGTATAATAGCTTCTCAGTGCAAAATATTTACTGAAAATTATTGTAGGATTTGAATAGAAATGTCACTTCTCAGACAAGGTTATTCGTGGATGACTGTATAATATATAGAAAAAATTAGTGATAAATCTTATATCACCGCCTTGCAAAACTAGTTTCACGTTATTGAAAACTGGACTACAACAAATAAAATTAAAATCAATGTGAGCAAAAGTAAATCAATATGTATCCTTCTGTAAAACACAAAATTAAATTCGTCTCATATACCAATTAAATGGATCACTTAGTAAACACTTAGGTACTGTATATATTTTAGTAACAAACTGGTTGAAATAAGTCACTAATATTACAAGGACAGCCTGGAAAACACTACATTTCTTTATGCGTATTCTTAAGAAAGCTAACCGAAAGTCAAAAGAACTAATGTACATAACCCATGTTCGGTCTACTGCTGTGGAGTAATGGTAGGCACATCTGACCGTGAAATGAGTGGGCCCGGGTTCAAATCCTGATTTGGGGCAAGTTACCTGGTTGAGGTTTTTTCGAGGTTTTCCCCAATTGTAAGGAGAATGTCGTGTAATCTATGGCGAATCCTCAACCTCATCTCGCCAAATATCATTTCACTATCATCAATCCCATCGAGGCTAAATAACCTAGTAGATGATACAACATCGTTAAATAATCAATTTAAAAAAAGACGTCAGATAAGCAGAGGAAGTTACAAAAGCTTGTGGTGGCGAAGAATTTAAAGCGTCTGTGTTGTTAAAAAAAGGGAAGTACTACAAATGGCAGAAAAAGTGGATAGCCTATATTGATGTATTTGTTACGTGGCATTACACAGGAGATATCACCACATATAGTTATAAACAACCGTGGATATTTTAAATCTGAAAGTGTACTTTAGTGTAATCAAGTGTTGCTTTGTATAATAAGAACTGTAGGCACAGTGTATACGGTAAATCTCTATATGCATTTGAAAAGATTAGTAATCAACTTGACAGAAATGTTCGTGTGTCACAATATAATTTGTAATATTTTATTTGTTAATGGCACTGTTATTTTTATTAAAGTATGCGATTTAGCAGTTACATGTACTACACAAATGTCTTAATTGTTTCGAAAACAACTAAATGCATTTATGACATTTGGCACAATAATATGAACATTTTCCATTTTGGTAATAAATTAAGTGGCAAGAAACTGTTCATGTGTCACACCATATAATATTTAATATTTTTTACATTATTAATTATTCCTTTTCATTATGATTTTCTGTTTATATTTTGGAATGCTTACGTTAAAAAACAGTGATGTGTCTTTCATGAACTCCTAAGTATTTGATTAAATATCCTGTGAAGATCATAGTTACTTCGAAAATGTTACGTGTGTGACTATGGAATGATCCATCAGTATTGTTAGTATTGTTACAAATTACAAACCTGAAACTGTTAGAATGGGATCAGGAATAGTGACAAAAAATGTAATGTTGTAGGCCTACATCAACATGACTATTTTAATCCGGTTTCTAATAGTTTTTAAGGTTTGAAAGCCTTTTGAGGTAAACAGTATTGAACATGTGAGGGAAGGGCTATTTCTTGGTAATGGATTAGGCCTGTATATTTTATAATATTACTAACTATATATTGTTAAAGTACCTAATAAATATCGTAATATGTATATTACATAATACTGTAAACGAGACAATATCACAGGCTGCAAACTAGATTACTATTCTTGTTTTTGTATAATTATACGAACATGTATGAAATAAACAAGACTACCTTAGAGCGTGGTGCCGACCACACCACCTCATTCTAGTGCCGAGGTCATGGAAAGCATGGGGCTCTACCTCCATGCCCCCCAAGTGCCTTCATGGCATGTTACGGGGATACCTTTACCTTTTTACCATTGGTTAGGTTAGGATAGGATTACTTATATATTGTAATCAGGCTATATGCACAAATTTTCCAATATACTACTATCGTAACTAAATAGGTAATGTTAACATTAATTTTCATACCTTTTTGTGGCGCAAGTTAAAATAATTCAAAGTAAAGTATAACAAAACTCCGACAACATTATAATTATGAACGTCAAATTCTCTTATTTTATTTATTTTTCAGTGTTTAGTCCCTTATTTCCCATTGTTCTTTGGATTTATCATTAGTGAAATATCAATTAACGGATAAATTATGTTATACACTCAGTTGATAATATAAATAATATTCACGACAAATATATAAAAACAGAAGAGATAACGAATCATAATTTAGCCGACCGATAACTTTATAACATGGTCTACATATTCTAGGTAGATTGGCTTTGCGCGAGACTCTGTATTGTATTCTATTCAATACAAAGGCGTACTTTATCTTATCTCTTCGCTTCGCCCACGTGACAACTATAATTAGCTCCCTCGTTCCTAACTTTCCAAGGTCATATAAGGCCAATAATATTTATCCATGTTTTTTTAGTAGGTTATTTTACGACGCTTTATCAACATCTGAGGTTATTTAGCGTCTGAATGAGATGAAGGTGATAATGCTGGTGAAATGAGTCCGGGGTCCATCACCGAAAGTTACCCAGCATTATCCATGGTCATCAGTTGTCGACAGTAGGTACCGTTGCTTACGAAATTATATCCCGTAACCGACGGTAGGTACATACCGTTTCTTACGCGATTATCTCGTAAGCAAGAAATAATCGATTTAGACCGACCAGACCGGTTCAGAGTTCGTGTCTCGTGATGGTGTTGGTCATTGTGCCATCTGTTCACGATTATTGAACTACATCAAGCCGGCCTCGACTGCAAACTCTAAAGCCTATATAAGAGAGCGTTGTATATATCAACGAGTTAGAAAGAGAAGACTATAGAGTGGCCATGTTGTCCTGTACAGCGCTCTTTGCGGTGCCACCGCGAAACACGGCAGATCTGAGCTAAGCGCCCACCTTTGTAAAAATTCGTCTGTTTACAATGTTATATAACGGAGGTTAGAAGTACAAAAAAACGAAGAAAAAACATGCCTGTTGTGTGTGCTGCATATAACTGCAATGTCAAAAGGAAAAATACAACTGATATATCATATTTCATTTAAATTTTATGAAGATAAGTCCATAGTTTTGTTAATTAGCAGCATTTTTTTTCATGCATTAATGTGTAACAACGCCCGGCATAAACAAAATAAATGGTTCACTGGTAATGTACTTAAACTAAATAAGGATAAAACCAATACAATTCCGTTTCGGACCCAGTGAAAAACAAATAGCAATACAATATTAAAACTGTATTTCGACACCGGCATCCTTTATTTCTGCTCCTTCTGTCCTTACTGCTTATACAAGAAGACGATGAGCTGTAGCTTATAAGAAGTATGTCTATTTCGAAGACAAACGATTAATCAAATAAATGGTTCACTAGTAATAAAGTTAAACTAAATACGGATGAAACCGCTACAATTCCGTTTCAAACCTAGTAGAGCAATCAAATATTAAAATTGTATTTCGATACTCGCATCCAAAATAACGCAGAACTCTGGGGTAGGTTGTATTGTTGTTAGTATTTTGACTGAAAGAATATAATTGAGCACCCACGTGCAATAATGGGGTAAGTATGAATATATTTCGTAACTACTTGCTCCATTATTGTACGTGGGTGCTCAATTATACACTAATAATTATCTGTGGTGCCACAGCCCTTGAAAGGCTCAGACAGACCAGCCGGCTGTTGGCCTCACGTTCACATTTCGATAATAATTATACTTTACTGTAACAACCACGTTACAAGCTTGGAGGTAAAGGTTGTTTACTACAGATAGGGCCTACTTTCATTCTATATATATGGTATAGTAAATAGTTTTGCAACGTGTAGAGACTGGGAAAACAATTTAATAAAATCATCCGAATCATACTCGTTCATTTTATAGGCAATCTTGCAGGTCGCATTTAAAAGAACCTAGGAATATTAACATTTTATTCAGTATATTTGCTAGGACTTCTTGTCATACTACATGACAATTTTGCTTAGGTTATTCTTTTAAGCATTCCTTCTAGGAATAGCTCAAGTGTTTTAAATTTAGCGTACATAAGTTTAGATTAATTTCCTAGCACGTATTTGAAGAAATACTAGGTTTTTCCACTTCAATTTAATTGATTTATGCAAACGAAATTAAGACAGCTGACGATTCTATTGTCAGTAATCACCACGCCCACTTTGTTTTGGGCGCATAAGTTCATTACCGACCGTCGTTCAATTTTCTTCAGACATGGCGGCGCAATGACCACTCTAATCTTTCTCTTTCTAACTCGTTGGTATATAAAGCGTGTGTGAGTTGTGTGGGCAGAGATGCAAACAATATCACATCACAGAGTGCCGTGCAAGAACAAAATCAATCTCTGAATACAGCGAAGAATAACTAATACCCATTCGGGTGATCCTTTCATCGTAATATATAAGAGAGCTATCTGTTAGTATATATGATCTAGGGTAATACTCAACGCGTTAGATACTATAGAGAGGACAAAGACCTCAGAAAGTTGAAGACAATTGAACATTGGTCCGCCATGTTTCGGTTAGTCATAACAAAGGGGCGTGGCTCGGATGTTATAGGAAAAGACTGTGATGAAGTTAGCATTATTGTGAATTGAGTTACATATTAAGACTATGTTAATAAGTAAAAAGTAAAATACACACAAAACTTTACGTTTTATAACAGCTGTAGGCCTATGTTTTATTAGTTTCACTAAATATATCCCAGATATTAAATGACAAGCTATACTCGATGCAACCAAAACAAAGCATATATATTATTTTAATGTACCGAAGTACATGTGATATTTCCCTGCAGATATTCTGCGTCATCATACGATGAAAGAGTAATGGAGCGGAGAACTAGTCACTCATAACGAGTGCACCTCAGCACATGTGTGGACTTCGGTCCTACGTTCATAGCCATCTATGACGTAGTGCAGAGGGCGGCCACTAGAGGGAACCCAAGATTTGGAGCTTAATCTGAGACAATTCTATTCGACGCCGGGGTTGTATCCGGTGTGGCTTAGTGGATAAAGCATCAGCACGTAGAGCTGAAAACCCGGGTTCAAATCCCGGCGCCGGAGAGAATTTTTCTCCGCTCCATTACTCTTTCATCGTAAAACAAAGCACCTAAAGACGGATGAATTTAATCGGCAGAAGAAAAATAAATAATTTTTTGACTTCGTCACAAATTTAATTACCTTACAGCTAATCTAACCTAATATGAAATCGTGTAATTCAGTGCTCACCAGGTGATATCAAGAGAGACGACGTATGTACGGTAACTAATAGTAGTAAAATATAGGAAAGGTAGTGGCGAAAATTAAAAAAATTATCCAGTAATTAAGTTATTGAGAAAAATTAATTTGAAATTGGAATTAACACAGAGAACTTTTGAAAACTGAAATTATTAAAACTACAAATAATCTCTTAGCATGCAACATAATAATTAAAGAATGACACTAATAGAAAGTTACACATGATCATAACTCACCACATTCATTGTTTTGTTTACTTATTATTCTTTATGAATTGATTAGTAGGCCGATCTATCGATCCCTTATTTAGGGCGGCTTTTCTTTCTACAAATTATCTACGATTAACATTGTTATCAGAAACAACAGGACCCACAGCTAGGTACACTTCTTTTCGCGTGATGGAGACATCATGTAGTCTAATATAGTTTGAAACAAATATTGTCGCGTGATGGAGACATCGTGTAGTCTAATATAATTTGAAACAAGCATTGATCTCACACGTGTCTCGCAACTAAGCAGAGGCTTTTGCAGAATAAAACTGTTTTTACATTATTTTAAACAATAATGACAAATTGTGTGTGATGCAAGTGCTAACTTTCCTCTTTGGTAACAAAAAGAGCCCTACGCATTAATAAAAAGAAAATTGCAGTAGGCCCTATAAACACAATAAATACTAAACTCTTGATGGTACAAACTTATTAATACAGATACTTCGCTTATGCTCAGTCCGTCTTATCTTATAATTCTCTGCGGCAATGGTACCTGTATTGAGAGGGTTTAATTATCCAGCAACGAATATTATGATTTACGGTACATTTCATTTAAATCCGAGGGAATGAGACATTTTTGGAAATTTTAAAGTCTTAATTATTACTTTTTCATTTATAAATTAGCTTTTTACAAAACCTATAGCGAAATGTTTAAATTAAATATTGATATATCTGAAAAATATAATACATGTACCAACCAAAGACGTTTTAATAGTATACGTTATAATAGTATACTAGACTCACACAGAGCGCTGGTGTGCTGTCCAAAATTGAAACCAGTCTGCGCATGTTTACGCCGCCATGCTACTGGTAGAAATAGAGCGGTAAACACGATTGTCATACTTATCCTTTGTTTTGTCTCGGGTGTTTTTAGTGAATAGTGTGAAAGTAATGGCAATATAATTTTGAAAGATGATATATTATCGCCGCGGACTCATGCTTAAATGTCGGCATCATACAATAACGTGCGGTGTGGTTTAAAAAAATAATTTTGCCGACCGATTGTTGCTCTGTAGGTTTCACTCTAAGCGTCACGTTGTCACGTCTACTTTCTCGATAAGAATAAGCACTAGTTTGTTATATTGTTAAATGGCTATTATTATTATTATTATTATTATTATTATTATTATTATTATTATTATTATTATTATTATTATTATTTCATATACGAGTACGTTGGCTTTCTTAACTCTTAATAACTCTTTAATAATAAATAATTTTTAATCACATACCTTAATGTTCGTCCTCAAAACAAGACATTGCAACCTCGGTTTTAGTCTACGTGGATTAGACAAGTAAGTGTCATTTAATAATAATTGAAGCAGCTTATTGGTTGCATGATTGAAATTGAGGCGAGTGATTGGAGCGGCGACACAAGAAATTGAAAACAATAATACAATTAAATTTCAAAGACCTGCCGAACGCATGAGGCTGCTCAAAGACCTGCCGAATGTTAACCATGAGAGCGCGGCGATAATACCATCCCTGTTTAATTTTCCAAGCTATTTGCAAAAGGTACGATATAATATTATCTCTGTTGTTACAATATCATTAAAAATCAATCAGTAGTTTACGACAATAAAGAATACTTAAGGGAACGAACAGGTGAAAAATGTGGAAAAATGGAAAAAAATACAAATTTTTGTTTTTATGTTCATAATTTTATTTAAACCTTCTACTTTCATAATATGGCCTCATTTCTTATTTGGGAGCCCTTTAAACCGTGTCACATGACGTTTAAATGTCTGCTTGCACGTGCTTCGTTGCCCTTTAAACGAGCTGTCAGCTCTAAATTTATGTTGAGTTTTGTAATTTGAATAAAGCGGGCTAGTTTTTTTTCTGGCGTGTATCTAGTGAAATTAAGTTTGTTGTCACTCCTGAATACACTATCAGCTTGCCTGTCAGCCCTGCAAATACTTTGTTTTGAAACTGTGAACGGCAAAATATTGTTTGTGGATCGTTTCTTCTCGAGTTTGTGCGTTTGTACGTGAATATTCATACTTGTTTTGCTGATTTCGTGTTATTTAGGATGTTATTAAAGTTTTACACTAATTTTGTATTCAATTAGTTGTATATATTAGTGTGAATAAGTTAGTATAAGTGCATTAGGTTAGGAATCGTCACAATAACATTCAAGACCACGTGTATAACTCAACATTTAGCATTTTAGGCGTAGTTTTAGTTTTCTAAACATGAATAGACTAAGTGACATTCATAATAAGGGCAAGAAACGATCAAAATATGCTAATAGGGCTAAAAATTTAGCAAATATAAGGTGGAAGAATGCCAAAACTATTGTGGAATGTGTGCAACAAGAAAATGTGTTAGGCCTAGTTGGTAATAATGAAGATCAAGTGTCAAAAGAACCAAATAATAAACAAAGTGCTAGTGAGATAAAGTTGATAAAATATGGCAACTTGCAGGAGAATTCAAATATAAGTGCCCCCCAGTGTAGTGAAGACTACACATTAGTGCATGTAAGTTTGTGGAGTGAACTGTATAAAGGAGTAAAATGTGGTGAATGTGGAATGGATAGTGCAAAAGCTGAGCTTACTGAACCATCAGGCTTTGCATTTAAAGTGATAGTGAAGTGTTATAATTGCAACACAGTGTTGAATGAAATGTATACAAGCCCTAAGGTAGGTAACACTGAGTCAACTCGACCTCCCTTCGATGTAAATAGGAGAATGGTCAACGCCTTTGTTACCATGGGAAAAGGACACTCTGCTATGGAACAACATTGTATGGCTATGGGTATGGCAGGTTTGAGCTCACCATCCTTCAACTCTCACCTGATAAAACTGACGGAAGAAAACAAACTTGTTAGACAACATGTGTTGAGAAATGCTCACTCTGCAGTTAGACGAGCTCACATGGAAGTGGACAGTTCTATTAGTGATAGTGATGTTATAAATATTGGTGTGTCATACGATGGTACATGGATGAAGCGTGGACATACATCAAAGTATGGTTTAGGTTTAGTCATAGATATTTTAACAGGGCTAGTGTTAGATTTTGAAATAATGTCAAAATATTGCAGTACTTGTGAAAAGACAGAAAAAAAATGGATGTTGCAAGTGACGAATATAAACAGTGGTATCAAAGTCACAAAGATGCTAGTGTTTGTGAGAAAAATTTTGATGGATCTTCAAATGCCATGGAGATGAAAGCTGCAGAAATTCTCTGGACCCGGTCCATTAGGTTGTGTAATATGAGGTACACAACCTTATTGTCTGACAGGGATGCAAAAACACACCATCACCTTCAGCAGCTTCAAGTTTATGGTGAAGGCATTGACATTAGAAAAGAAGAATGTGTGAACCACGTTGCTAAGAGAGTAGGTAAAGGTCTACAGAATATTGTTAGGGAATGGAGAGGGACAGATTCCTCAATCGGAGGCAAAAAAAAGGGAAGTCTGACTGCAGAAATGATACCTCGACTGCAAAATTACTACAGAAAGGCCATTATTGATAATATCCCCGATGTAAACAAGATGAAGAAAGCCATCTATGCAACACTTGACCATTCAATGTCCACGGATGACAAGCCCCTGCATTCAAGATGCCCTAGTGGTGAAAAGTCATGGTGCTTCTTCAACCGGGCCATTGCGAAGCAAGAAGCTGTTCCGAAGCATGACTTGAAAATCATGAAGACAGTGTTGAGACCTGATTTTGTGGCTAAAATCATGCCAGTGTACTGTAGACTAGCTAGTGATGAACTTCTTAGCAAGTGCAATGCAGGAAAAACTCAAAATGTGAATGAAAGTGTTCATAGTGTGATATGGCGGAAGTGCCCAAAAGAAATTTTTGTAAAAAAAAAAAAAAAACTTGAAGTGGCTGTTACTTCTGCTGTGACTGAATTTAACATGGGTTGTACAGCAAACATTTCCATGAGAGATTTAGTGTCAACAGTGAAATTATCTCCTGCAGCATACAAAATTGGCAATAGGAGAGACAAGCATCGACTGCAGCAAGCGGCTACTTCAACCAGTGAGAACTTCAAAACAGGCAGGAAGAAGCTACGTTTGTCAAAAAGTGTCACTGAAAGTAGGAAAAAGCAGCAGGAAGGGTCAACATATCAGGCAGGAGGGTTTTAAGCAATTTCCATAACGTGTAAGTACTCAAACATAGTGTTGTACTTTAAAACTTGATTTTCTCCCTTTTAAATTTTATTACATTTTAACATGTTCAAATTGCTCCATATGATGCATTTCTTAACCAATTGTGATGAAATTTTTACCACAAGCCCACATTACCTAAAGGAAAAAGACTGTCACATGGATTTTTAAAATATTTATTATTTGCCAAGATATAAATTGATTAAGATGCATGAAATTAATTTCTTTCTTTAAATTGGCACTCACCCAGTTTTGAATTTTTTTCTCAGAAACTAAGAAGTGCTAACTAAAAATCATGTGATAGATGTTTTATTATTGTTAGAGGAACTGTTCTATATTTTTTTAAATTAATAATGTTAAGCGTTCATCGTGCAGCATTTTTTAAATATTAATTAGTATTAATTGGTAAATAATTAATTTCTTCAAAACTAATTAAGATACATTGATGAAATTTATAGGGATGTTTTAAATACACATCAGCACTCTGTGGTAAAAATTTCAGTCCATTAGCATCACAAATGCATAATTTGAATATTTCACCTGTTCATTCCCTTAATTGGTAGTACAGGTATATCAGACTGTAGAGAAATCCCACTCAGTGAATTATTTAGACTTACACATCAGATGTTAAAACATTAGTGGAAAGATAACTTTTTGTTTTTATTATGTAAATGAATTTATCTGCAAGATAATAAACTTTCATTCAAGATCCATATATGGATAAATAAATATACAGATAATAAATAAATAGCTATAATAGCTAAGCCTCCTTTGTGAATTTATGATTCAGAGTTCACCTATAAATAACTCTTTTACATTTTGCCGGATATATTTTATTAACAAAAGCAAGGAATGGCATCTTATTGATATTGCATATGTGCATAAAAATTATGTACCATCACTCCGCAAGCAATGATAATATATCTATTTTATTTACTTAAAATAAAAATACAATATGTAAAAAATCCACACATAAAAAGTATGTGTTTTTTTATCTTGCATTAAGTGATTGTTTAGTTTTTAGGTCTTCACGTTATCTATTGTTTGGAATGTATTAGGTACCAATACTTTTTTATAATTGATAGCATTCCCTTTATTAATTGAAGAATGAATTCAATGTAATTTGGCTACCTTCGCACATTATATTTTGCCAGATTACCTATGTCCTGTGGTCTAAAAGTACCGGTAATATGATTTATTTTTGATTCTCTAAAACTTAACAACAAGTCTATACTGATTATCGCATATTTATTTCACTTAGGAATTTGATTATAATAAGAACTTGTGTAATCAAGGTGCATATATTTATGTCTTGTGATCTAAGAGTTAATATGTTAATATAATTTTAGATTCTCTGAAACCTAACTATTTGCCGATTATCGTAAAATTATGCAATCTATAATGTGTATTGTGTAGGCCTATTTATGGATGTATCAGTATGTTTTCTATAAATTGCTGCATACGTATTTTCTTTTCTTTAATGTTCTAACACATATCAATGAAACTTTGAATATGTTTATTTCGTCCTAATTTTACGTTAAACGTCGAAAATGGCCATAATATGTCAATTTTAAATCATCACAGCGTTAAATTGCGTGATTTACGCACTGCTATTATTTGTCTGCTCTCCAACAATATGGCGGCAAGCGCAGCGTTCAATTTGCCCCGGTTTCCACGAGACGATAAAAGTCACCCTCGGCTCTCTTTTTGCGCATGCGCCATCGGTGTAGTATTTCCGCTTCCGGTGTGATGCTGGGCCTCGTTGTAAGCCAACGAGTTAGATAGTATCTAACTCGTTGTTGTAAGCATAAAAATTGTTTTATTCACCGCATTCTAGATTCACCTTCGTCACGATCATATATTATTTACATTTCGGTGATACAAGTTACGCAATTATAATAATAGTGCATTGATAGATTTCACAATTATTACTCCAGATCCTGTTATCCAAGTCAAACGTTATTTTCGTATAATTGTATTCCAGAATATTTCCTCATAAGTCTTGATAGGCTATATGTGTTAAGAGTTAATTTCTGGTGGTAGTATTGATATTAAACTTGGCTAACACAATATTCCATCTACAACTTCAGAGGGGCGGCAAGAACTAGCGCTGAGGTAGTTCTGGATATTTCAACTGTAAACCAACTTACGAATCTCGTGATATGCAAATAAATATCACCAAACGTAGGTGCCAACTTCAGAGGGGCTGCAAGACACTTTGTGTCCAAATTTATAAAACCAGGGGCATCACATCCAGTAAAATTAAGAGTGATCTCAGCCTTGTTAACAATTCGAAGAGATATTCCTATGTAAATAAAGCGGCGAAACTAGCGCTGAAGTAGTTCTGGTGATTTCGGAAGTGAAAATTGTTGAATTTATAAGGGTTTCTTTTTATGTAGATACAGTTGATCGTATATGCATCATAGACAAATATATGCATGGCGTAACAAAACCCTAAACTAACCAAATCTAACCTGTCACAGATTCGTATATGCAACATGTATATAAGCTGGGAACTACTTCAGCACTAGTTTAGCCAAAAATTGAATTAATTTGTTTGAAAGATGAAGTAGGTTATAGGCCAAAGATTATTATTTGAACTCTATAGAGAGTAGTGGCTTGGTTCGACTGGAATATCTCGGAAAAAAGAAGATATATATTTTTTATTATTACCGGTATAGACCTATATTCATTATTATTTATTATTCCACAGTTGAGTAACAAAATGGACAAGGAACCATCCAAAAGAACAAATCGGGACACCCTTAGAACAATAGCATTTTAAATATCATGGTAAATTAGAAAACATACCACTAACTTTATGAGTTCCTGTAGGCCCTAAATGTTTTTATCCATCTAAATCACTGATAGAGGAGGTCAGCTGTCGAACATGTTAGTAAAGCAATTCACAGTGCCGCTATCTTTCCTGAATTTGAGATCGGTGAATCTTCACACATGCAACAGAGTGACTCCACTTCTCTATCCATGATCCACATTTTTGTAGTTCAGTTCAAATCTATGAACTATTGGGATCGAACAGTAATGGTCCTAAGTCTTACCAAGCGGAAATAACACAGAGCTAACAGTTAATTAACAGTGTATGGTAATTATGTAGTAATAATCGGCCAGGCCTCCATATTCCCGCAATAGAGGTCCAGGGCACCTTCGTTATCATATGTATTTTCTTTTATTAAATTTCGTTTGTATATGATTAACTTGTCATCCAGTATCCACTTTACACCCTGGATCTCTGTTGTAGTAAGATGATGGCCTGGCCGATATGACCTGTCGATGGTTTGTTTCTACACAATTATTAAAATATATGTATATACTTGGTAATGTATCTATCCTAGATCTCTATTACGGGAAGATGGCCTGGCTGATGATTACTACTTAATTACCCAAAATTTAAAACTAACCATTATCAACACTCGTTTTTAGGTTGCTTTTTTTTGTTATGATCGTCGTCGTAGGTGTGTGCTCGTTAATTGATTAGCAACGGCTATATAACTACTGATAATGAATAAATGCTTAATAAAGAAAATTGTCCCCACTGAAAGTGCAGTGAACGGGAATACAATGATAAATTGGGTTATATTAATGATAGTGAAACTAATGGCTCATCGTCGGGTGGCGATCAAAACCTTGTAATTCCAAAACTGGAAATTTTACAAGGGAAAGATATAATATTACTGATACGATATCATGTTCACGTGCTCTATTTTATGTACATGTCTTAAATGTCTGTTTAAATTCGACTGTTTACTAAATATGGTACTGCAATGTTTGCACACCACAGGCATTATTACAGAAGTCTGAAAACTAATCCATCAATCTCGAATGAAAGTAAAAGAAATCCAGTTCACAATTACTGCGGAAAATAAAACATTTTTATGCTTACAACGGGGCTCAGCGTCACACCGGAAGCGGAATTTTTCACCGATAGCGCATGCGCAATAAAGGGAGCCGAGGGTGACTTTTATCGTCTCCTCCGGTTTCCTCGTTTCGCGCAGCCGAGACTGTAAGGGCTTGGTACCAACTCGTTACAGTGTACCTTTAATAAGCACTCCTTGAGGAGGCTGGCGGTACTATAGACCACCATGTTTTTTAGGGAACGATCCATAGTACTGTTGGCCTCCGCAGGGAGCGCTTATCAGAGGTCTTTAGCCTCTCTATAGTATCTAACTCGTTGGTAATACTGGTGATAGTAGCACTGCCATCGTGATCTAAACCAGGCCGTAATGTAGGATGTGTGACGTCACTCGATGGGTCGGGCTTTTCTATTTATTTTATTTAGTGTAATGTGTGTATAAGATACGTTCACTTCTTACTGCATAATATGTGGCAGAAATGATTACAAAAATGTGTTATTTTAATGTGAACGGAGTTTTACATGTTAACATAACCTGTTTGCATCAACATTTTAAGTTTGGAATGGAAGCTATTTTGAGATTTAATAAAGAAGAATTATTTATATTGTGATTTAAATTTAGCACATCTATCTTCCTTACTTGTAGGTAGAAAATTTACCACAGTCCCTCCTATGAAATTAGTGTAGGTACGTACGGTTGTGTGTTACTTCATCTGGTAGGTTAGATAAATAGAATTCAGTACGACCCAGTATAGTAGGGAACAAATAAATAATACAATTAAATTGTTATTCAATGTAATGTGTGCATAAGTTCCGCCTAGTTCCATTCATTTGTTGCATAATGTGGCAGGAATAATTATAAAACTGTGTTATTTTTATGTGAAGAGAATTCACCATGTTAACATAACCTATTTGCGCCAACATTTTAAGTTGAGAACGAAAGCTATTGTGAGATTTAATAAAGAAAAATATATTTAGGATAAACTTCAGAACACGGTTATGTTCCTTACTTATAAGTAGAAAATTCACCACAGTCCCTCCTATGAAATGTACATACGGTTATATTACTTAACTAGGGTTAAACGAGCGCTGAGGTATAATTCCGGTAACTTCTGAACTGAAAACAGTTGAATTTATTTTTTGTGGAGATGCATTTCATCCTCTAAGCAAGGCATAATAAAAGCCTGAACTAACCGAACTAATTAATATATGCAAGGTGTATGAATACGAAGGGAACTACCTCAGCGCTAATTTAGCCCTGGTAACATATTAAACTAATCAGACTGGGGTACCGTATGAAACGAATAAATACAATTGAAGTGTAGACAAATTGCATTTACAAGCTATACGTAGCGTTATGCTTAATTTTATGCATAATTGCGAATATAATAATAAGGCAAGTACAGATAGAGTAAACATAACCTATAATGTCAACACATCAAAATATGCGTGCGATGCAACTGAAAATTGTTGAAACGTGCTTAAATGAATGAGCAAGAATTTCGTAATGAAGCGAGCGTGCTTTATTTCAATTAATTACAATACTAGATACTGTAAAAGTAATGAAAACTATAAGGTATAATTTTTCATAATATACTATATGTAGCCTATCTCGCTTTTAGTTCAAATTGTGTATATTATCAAACGTATTATTTATAATGTAGATTATTCACACATAAGAAGGGCGCAATAATTTAAATTTAATAAAACAAATACGGTAAACTAACAAAAATGGATTAGACAAGAGTAACATCAGTAATGCTGCACTTAGGCCTAATCATAATTTACTTTACATCCCAGTTAATGTTTCACTTTCACGTGTATATCATTACAAATATTTACTGTTTATAACACCAAAAATTCACTTAACCACATAAGGGCGCAATATTTAATCGAAATAAAGGTAGGTATTACACATAGGAACTTTGCCTGCAACAAAGCAATTTTCACACCAAAAATAATATTATACTTTACGTTGCAAGTGAATTGTGTTCTCAAGTGTCTCACAGTCACTGTTTAAAATTTTACTGACGCGATTACACTGCATTTCAGAGAAATATATGTTATTTTTCATGTACTGCAACTAATTGATATGGTTGAAAGACCGCCCTTCGCGATCAGCTGTTAAGCGAGTCACGTGGTCTGCCTTACGGCCTGTATTAGATCCAACGAGCTAGTATCTAACTCGTTGATTAGATCACGACGGCAGTGACAGTAGTAATCGCGATCATGCCCGATCGCGATTACCGAAAATGTGGTGACCCACTACATCCCGTCGGGTCAACAGCTGAATTACCATAGAGGAAAGAATTTTCTCTATGTACATAGGTATATGTTTGTTTCCCTCCTGGACAACACTTTAAGTTCATACTTCCTTTTGATGTTTGTTCATTGTTTTTCCCTTCTTTTTTTTTGTTGTTTCTTGCAGCTTGATATGGGAATTTATTTGTTAAAAATGTTATATGCTTTACAATGTAAACTGATACAATTTATATCATTACTATTTATATTATTTTGAAAATAGATTTTATAACCTATAAAATTTATATCATGCCAAAAATTTATATTATTTTGTCATAAAACACTTTTAAAATCTACCTTAACCTCAACGATAGCGTCGTAATGGAGACTGAAATTGAAAATCTGAAAAGAAACCAGTTCCAGTTAGTAATCCATTATTTATTGAAATGAAACATCTTTCAGCAGCCTTTTATTGCTCTCCATATACTGTATATATAAAATATGAATAATTCGTCTGTCATTTGTTAATATATTTCTTTTTACTTTTCTCACATCTGCATTAAATTTCTCCACTACGTCTAATAGTAGCCAAATTCTTTTTCTAGCCACTCATTTTCGTTTCTGTTTCATATAATACAAAGGGAGGGGGAACAAAATATCACAGCAGAAGCTATCACGACTTCCTAAATAATATAATTCAAGGTGATTCGAAACCAAAGATTACTAAAATGTTACTTTCGTCCACTGGGCCGTGCCTCAGCGTGATTATCTTGTTCTGGAAACAGGAATTAGCTCCTGATCGCGATCGGGACGGTGACACACTACAAACCCGATCGCGATTAGGTCGATAATCGCGATTAGTGACTGTAGTCTGTCACCAGTACAACGAACTCACTCATCCGCCAGGTGTGTGTGTGTATGTGAATATTGCACTTTAGTGGTCCTTCGCCTGCACACGTACATCTTCTCTCCAGCCCGTGCGCTGTTGCAGGTGTGCAGCTTCTCCCTCCGCCAATGCCACCTAGTATGTATGTATGTAAGTATGTATGTATGTATGTATGTATGTATGTATTCATGTATGTATGTATTCATGTATGTATTGTATGTATGTATGTATGTATTCATGTATTCATGTATGTATGTATGTATTGTATGTATGTATGTACTGTATGTATATGTACTGTATGTATGTATTGTATGTATGTATGTACTGTATCTGTGTATGTATGTATGTATGTATGTATGTATGTATGTACTGTATGTATGTACTTTATGTATATATGTATGTACTGTATGCAGTTTTGAAGCCAACAATGGGAAGGTAGAGAAATGTTATGTTTTATTTAACGACGCTCGCAACTGCAGAGGTTATATCAGCGTCGCCGGATGTGCCGGAATTTTGTCCCGCAGGAGTTCTTTTACATGCCAGTAAATCTACTGACATGAGGCTGTCGCATTTAAGCACACTTAAATGCCATCGACCTGGCCCGGGATCGAACCCGCAACCTTGGGCATAGAAGGCCAGCGCTATACCAACGTGCCAATCAGGTCGACGGGGAAGGTAGAGATAATAATTAAGGAACACCCTTTTTCTCTTATTATAGCACAACAATTTTATTGCATGTATATTCCATACCTTTTTTTTTACATTGTGACGGCGGGAGCGGGGGCGGCAACGACGACGGGGTCGGAGTGGGCAGAGACGGTTGAGTATCCGAAGCTCCTCACGGGCTCAACGACGGCGACGTGGACAGGGGCGGCGACGGCAACGGGAGAGCGTGGGCAGAGACGGTGGGGTAGCCGAAGCTGGGAGCGGCAACGGCGACGGGGGCGGCGACGGCAGCGGGAGCGGCATAAGTGGCAATGGCGGCAGGGGCGGCATAAGCGGCAACGCTACGCTTCTTGCGGTCCTGCAGAGCAAGAGCCTCGGCTTGGGCGGCGAAGTGGGCGGTCTTGGCGGCAGCTACTTCGGGGGTGTCGAGGGACACTCCAGCGTGAACAGCGGGGATGGCGTAGGCGGCGGCGTAGTGAGCTGGAGCGGCCACGACAGCGGGGGCGGCGAAGTGGGCGGTCTTGGCGGCAGCTATTTCGGGGGTGTCGAGGCGCACTCCAGCGTGAACGGCGGGGATGGCGTAGGCGGCGGCGTAGTGAGCTGGAGCGGCCACCACGGCGGGGGCGGCGTGGATGACGGGTGCGACGGGGGCAGCGGAAGGACCGACGTGAAGGTTAGTAGCAGCCACACGGAAGCCGTTGACGGGATCGGAGACGTAGCACGAGGCCGTGTCCATCGATGTTGGAGTAGCCCGCGCGAGTGATGCCGTCAGCGGTGCGGGTCTCGGTCTTGGCAGATGGGCCGCCGGAGTAGCCGTAGCTGTACTGTCCCAATGTGTCCTGGGCGCGGTACTGGCTGGACACAGAGGTGGCCACACCAATGGGGGCGGCTAAGACAGCGGGAGCGGCGGCATAGGACACGGCACCCAGAGCGACAAGGCGGGAGACGATAACCTGTACAGAGAACATACGCGAACGTCAAATCTGGCACCCTGGCACCTGGCCTTCCCGTGTACCAATCCTAGTTGGGGCAGTTTACTTTTCAGCAGAAAGATCGTGAAGATTTGCGGTGTGGTACAGTTTTCTTCAAGGCATTATCTTGATATTTTCATTTTACTAAAGCACCGAATAAAAACATCTGCAGTACAAGTACATAGTTAAAGGTACTCTTTAAAGAAAGGAGTAATTTGCAGGTTAGTATGGTAACTCCACGGTCTGAATTTATGTTAATAAGAGAATTGCCATTAACTGATATATAATTCCCCACGGCGTTCTATCAGATTTCGTAAGACCTCATTTTGTTAGTCTCGAGGACAGGGAGATTCTGAGTATTTGCAGCGTGGGAATAGTTTTCTTTGAGTTCCATAATTTCAGCGATTATTACCATATATACCATATATATATATATATATATATATATATATATATATATATATATATATAACTTATAAGTTATACTGTAAGTTGAAAGTGTAAACTCATACCTTATTGTTGAGGGGCTGGGGGAGGGAGCGAGGATGGTTCGTCGTCCCCCTTCTTTGCATCTTGGCCCTGTTCTTCGGGAATTTCAGGAGCTAGTTCTTCTGAGTAAACTCTTTTCAATTCACCCCCCTCCACAACAACAAAGTGGCCGGTGTTTCTCTTGCTGTGAGGAATAAAGATTGGCGGTGGGGTTTCTTCTCCTGCCAACTGCCCGCCCTGACCACTCTGGCCTGGCTCTTGTCCTTCCTCTGGTTGTCGAGGTAGATATTTAGAGTAGTCGGTAACCTTGATTTCTTGCTCAGATGGTGAATTCAGGTCCTCCTCCCGCAGTTTCGGGCGCCTATGCCTATCCTTGAATAGGATGTCTTTGGGATAGAGCCCCTGAGGACTAATACGTTTCTCGCCGGTGATGATTTTATATATCCCGTATCCTGTGCCTATCAGGGACCCTACTCCGATTGAAGTAGCTCCAAACTCCAGTACTCTTCGATTTTGAGAAAAATATTTCAGAGCTGTTCTGAACGAGTTGAACATTTTTCCTAATATTCAGAACGTATGTAACACAGCAACGGCATTGCTATTGTTGTCATGCATCGTCTCCATAGAGACCGCACTTATTGTTTCATGTAGATCAGCGGTGAACAAACTAGGTATCGTGATTACATCGTGTAATCAAAGTCATTCATACTGGTAAGGGGAGTTTCCTGTACATTGCTCTCCGTCTCGCTCACGTACTGAAGGTATCAGTGTCTGTACCATGTCGCTCTACAAACCCTCTGTCTCTCTACGAGCAGGAAAGAACGTTTCGTACAGAATGAGAAGAGGAATTTATTCGATGTTCTGTCGGAGAAAATGTTATTGTTCGATTAGTAGTCGTATACAGAAGCGACATTACAGAGCATTACGCTGAATACACAGGAATATAGTGAGGAATACATGTGAGGCTCTTGAGGTTGAAAGGAGAGAAGAAAACAACTATTTGCAAGGTGGAAAATTTTTCTGGAAAAATATATAATTGCAAATTTTCCACCTCACGTCACAATATTAATTCAATATACTTATATTAATAAATCTTTAAATCTGACATAAAGAGAATATAGTCGCTTCATAGCTTGTGAACTACACTTTTAATTTCTTTGAGTAACGCTCCCAACTTTTCGATACTTGCTCTCAATGTTTTCAAATAAACTATATGTGAATTTAAATTCTAAGCTTAATTTATATTTATTAATATTAATATGAATATTAATTTATATTTAAATACACCAAACAAATAATTTCAGTGTAAAAGCTTCACAATGTCCTACTGCATGTAATTAATTTGGAGTATAATAGGCTATTTTCTTCAACATTTATACATTAATGGACACAGTAAATAATAATGCTTGACGAACAATGAAAGGGTAGGGTCTATTACTTTAAAGTAATTAGTATTTACTACGTAAAATGAAATACTTCTTCGTTTCTTGTTTCGAAATTACTGCAATTTTTTTCTTCAAATACTGTGTAAAAATCATATAAATAAATTATGCTTTACAAACCACTACTTTGTGAAGTATAACTGAGTAAGCCTAAAGTTTCTTGTATTACAATTGTCAAATATAGACACTGATAATAACTGTTTTTTTTTTTCGTTAATGTTTGTAACACTTAGATCTAATACACTATATTTTTACTTTTTGTTTCTGTCTTACCGAACTGGAAGGTCCTGGGTTCAATTCCAGTTGGTGAGGGAATTATCTCGTTGCCGAAACTGTTAGAACGGCCCCGAGGTTCACTCAGCCTCCTATAAAATTTAGTACCGGGTTTTCCCGTGGTAAAAAGATGGACGGAGAGTGGTCCGATCACAACTTCAGTCTAGTGCAGAGATAAAAAATATAGAACTCTACCTCCTTGTCCCCCCAAGAACCTTCATGGCGGGTAAGGGGCTATTTTTACCTTTACCTTATCATCTACGAGCTCTTACTTTTCGAACGACTCTCTTCTTTTTTTCTGACACTCAAGCTAGAAATTTATTCTCACATCTAATTTTCACTAGCCCTGGCTATATTTTTATAGGACATGCAATGAGCTCCATTTGACGGAGTTAATTGTAACTTTGATGAAATTATATGATTCTATTAGGCCTACTGACCTTCGTTTTCCAGCTCAGTACTGATTCATTAAAGTTCTGAGTTTATATCTCAAAATTAACCGAAACTGGAAATTTCAGATTTTGAAACAGCTTCTCTCTTTTTCATTAAAATTAATTTTACACAACGCCATAATAGGCCTAATTTTAATTTACATTTACATGTTACGAATGGGATAGTTACTATATTATAAGAAGCACGCCAACGAATATTGAAGGGTACAATACCTCGTTTAGCCTTCTGAATAGACAACCCAACGCTCTCGTTGCGGAGTATGTTGCGCAATTCCTTAGGGAGTTTGACATTTCGCCGGACGTGAGAGGCATTTTTCTCTATTTAGTCACACATTTTGACTGATGATTCTGCGTCTGTATGCTAACAACACTTCATACCAAGACCTCTGTTTAATTTCAAGTTCGTATCAATCTTAAAACTGTATCGGATTCAATTTTGTTCAGAGGCGGCTCGTTGTAAGAGCACATAAAGGCGTGAGTTTAATGTGCAATTCTATTGTTTACGATTGTTAATAGATTTTACACAATCCGTACAAATTACATAACGCACTGCTATCGGAGCGGCCATGACATGAATTTTCTGTGCAGGAGATCAGAGTTAAAATCCTGAAGGTTTCAAGTGGGATTTGTGACTGGTAAATACAGAACAGGAGCAGGTTTCTTCGAAATACTTCGCTTTGTCCTTTCTAGTGTAATATCAGTGGGATGATGATGTATTTTGAGGGCTGTCTGGGTGGAGTACCGCTATTGTTTGGGGGAGCGGTCTGTGTTTTCTGGTGACCGTTAAGAGACTTGCCTGGTTCCGTCTGTATAGTATCTCCGGAGCTGAGAAAGCCACCCTTACGCTCACTCATTCATTCCATCCCCAACTTCTGGGAATTTTACGCTTAATTAAGCTGTCTGTAAGTCTACACGCGGATTTCGTCTTCGTTTGCCCCACCCCGTACAAACAAACACACACATAAAGGATATTTTGCTTTAGTCTAGCGTTTAGCGTTCGTATACTTTTAGAAGTATATTTTATGATGATGATTGCCTTGTAACAACAAAAGAACGAAACAAAGAGCACAGAATAATATTGCTGTAGCTGTACTCTTTGAACAAAATACAGCGTGGTAATTGATCAGGTCCAGTTTCATTATCGATACTTAGCGCGGCATACTAGCGCACACTATCGGATGAAATACAGAATTTCACTTATTCTATTACCTTTCGTAATAAAGTAATGACGAAACTATGACGCATCTGTGTAACAGTTGTATTGTTGTACATTACATATGTAGTGATTAGTAATCAGGAATTAATAAACTTTGTTACACAGTCATGAGGTATCTCTTTTTTTTCGACAGGTATATAGTTCGTCACCAACACGTACACAGTATCTCAACAGCCACTAACACTAATACGGTTTCACTCACACCTCCGCACCGTTGCATATATACAGTTTTCTTTCGGTCCACCGAATACTAGATTCCCATAAGATGGATAGCGATAGAATTCTACTAGCACAGAGTTCAAAGTTTACTTCCTAAATATAAACGCGATTTATATCGCTACTGCTGTTTATTCAGTGTGCTAGCATATTTACGCATTGTGCATATACTATTTTCGAAATCTACACTCCTTTTATACACACTAGCAATAAAGTTCCACACGTGATCACTGATCGCCATAGCAAAGAGATCAATCTATATAACTGTAGAGATGATTTATTAGGATTTTTATAGATCCCTTCACTGCAGACTTCAGTGACAAGAGTTTGTCCTAGATCAAACTGCTTACAAAAATGCGCGAATATTTTTGTGATGGTTCCTCTAGCCCCAATCAGTAATCCAATAACTTCGATCGACGTTAGATGATATTTTTCCTTATAATATGGTATAGTGGGGTCATATATGTCGCATTTTTCCTGATGTATCTCAGCACGTTGATTTTCATATGTTTCCATCCTTACAGTTGGATCAATTATGAATCCGCTTGTTGATCTTGTCGGGATAGCGATTATGTCAATGTGCCTTGTAGATCCATTTGTGGACAAACCATGGACCTCCTCCTCTATTTGGTAGTCTTTTCCTCGCAGGGCCGATGCTAGGAGGGATCGAATCTTGTGGTGACGACTATTCCTCAGTAGTTCTCCATGAGGACAGGCTCCCAGAATGTGAGCAAGTGTTTCTTTCTCACTCCACTAAACTGTGGTGATATAGAGATATATAATTAAAACTTCTTTGGATATAGGAATCCCAGACGTCCCTAATTTCCTGAAGAAATCACAGTTTATTTTTTGTTTCGTAACACAGAACCGCTAAGCACGTATTTCTAGAGAAAATTGGAAAACTGTTATCCATAAAACACATACATAAATAAATAAACGTCAAGTTAGCTCGATTGCAGCGATATTTTACTACTTAATTAACTTATTATTCCCAGAACATGAATTTTGCCATCAATCGAAAAGTATTGGGAATAAGGAAAAAAAAGTTTCCTTCCCAGGCAGGATTCGAACCACGAAAGTCTTAGTTACCAGTCTATCGTGCTCTGGAGTGAACAAAGCTCTGAAATCAGCTACAAGGGTCGGTCCGGTTTACTTTGCCACACTGTACATACATAAAGGAATTGTGAAAGGGAGGAGAGTTCGGGGCGAAAGATATCAGATGATAGACAACATAAGGTATATTGATCGTATGGGGAGATAAAGAGAAAAGCATAAAATAGGAAAGAATGAAGAAAGCTGGGTTTTGCAATTAAAGACCTGCCGTTTGGCAGAACACTATGCATGCATAATATAATTAAAATATGGACACACATATACACGTACATAATCTTTGTTAAGATTTTAAAGTTTCCCTTTCCGCTGGCAGAAGCATCTGAATGGTTATGGAGACTTTCATGGGGTAAAGTTGTTTTATTGATCTGACTCTCTGTTGTTGTCGTGTGTTCTCTCAGGCAGTATTCAAATTTTGAACACATGTTTGTGGTTTTGTTTGTGTGTTTTAGTTTGGTGGTTGGGGCTGGTGATAGTTGTAGAGGAGTTTTCGAGTGTTGTTCTGTTATTTGTGTTCGGTGGATTTGCGAAGATGTATTGTGTATATACGTGATTTATTACCGAATGTGTGTATTTCCTGTTTATGTTGTTTAGATTTGTGAAGAGTGGCTTTGTTTTTGTCGTACAGATCTCGGATTATATCTCTGCCGGTCAGTGGCCGTTAAATTTCAAATGGCTTGTCTTACAAAGTGGGCGTCAGAGAATTGCAAAGCATTACAACTTTCCTCCCATCCTCTCACTTCACCACCGCAAATGTGACGTTGCACAGAGGCAGAGATAAAATCCGAGATCTGTAGTCTAAACTGTATTGTTTCTGGTGCGTATGGGGGACAGGTGGAATATTTGGCGGAGAATTCTTCTTCCGCGGACTTCGAATTCTGATTGAGTCATTGGAGGAGCTTGTGTGAGGAAAATGGAGGGATGTATGCATAGGGATCGAACCAATATTTTGTATAGGTGGAGGAGTGTTTAGGTTATACAGCCAGGTTGATTGATATCACTTATGTAGCTTATTGGTATGGTTATATTTCCTCCAGGTTTCTTTAGCTACTTTGATCTAGGAAAGTTTGGAGGTGAGGGGTATTCTTAGATATATGAGATTTCGTTGGAGTGGAAGTTGAGTGTTTGCCGTTATGATTGGGTTGCTCTGGAGGACCCGAGTTCGAAGTTCTGGGCGGAAGACGCAAATCTGTGTTTTGTCTGTGTTAGCTGTGATCCGCCACATATTGGTCCAATTTAGATACTGCCTGAGTGTTGTGTTTAGTAACATTCTAGCGGAAGGGAGTCGGGGTGAGTGGCCCAATATGCGACGTCGTCTGCATATTGTGCAGCGGATTATTAGAGAGGGGAATATCTGCCACATAGATGTTATATAAAGTGGGGGATATGACGCTGTCTTGGGAGACTCCAGCTTCTATTCGGAAGGCCCGAGAAAATTAGTTCCTTCTGAGTCTCACCTCTCCTGTTCGGTTGAATATGAAGCTGGAGTGCCAGCGTGTGATTTGGTGTGGCAGGTTTAAGGATGTGAGTTTATATTTTCGGAAGTATGTTGTCATCTTCAGCTACTTCGTTTTGAATGGTATTTATTATTTAGTAATATAATAGTTGCACAGTAAACGGTAACCTAAGTTTTTAAAATGTAAAAGTAATTCCAGAAATTTGTTTGTGCAGCCATTCATTAAGTTATCAATAAAAATGATTAAATAAATGGTTCACTACTGTAGTAATGGACTTAAACTAAATACGGATAAAACTACTACAATTCCATTTCAAATCAGTTAAAACCTAATAGCAATAAAATATTAAAATTTCTACATTGACATCCTTTACTTCTTCTCCTTGTGCCCTTAATGCTTATAGAAGAGGATGATTAGCTGTAGCTTATAAAATGTAGTCTATATCGAAGGCAAACGATAAACCAAATAAATGGTTCACTAGTAGGTTTATTGGACTTAAACTGAATACGGATAAACCACTACAATTCCGATTCAAACCCAGCTAAGACCTAATAACAATAAAATATTAAAACTGTATTTCGACATTTCCACAGTGTAAAGAAGATATCTTCTTTATACTGTGCACTGGCATCCAAAATTCTGGAAAACTCTCGGGTACGCCGTTAGTATTTTGACTGGAGGAACATGAAAGAATATACAATAATAATAGTAATAATAATAATAATAATAATAATAATAATAATAATGATAATAATAGTAATCCGTGGCGCCACAGTCCTTGAAGGCCCAGACAGACCATCAGCTGCTGGTCTCACGTTCACATTCCGATTTATACACTATACTGTAACAAAAAAAAAATGTTTTAATTAAGTTACAAGTTTAGCGGTAAAAATTGATTACTACTTAGGGCCTACTTTCATTCTATATCTTATGGTATAATAAATAGTTTTGCATCGTGTAGAGACTGAAAAAAAAATTAATAAAATCATCCGAATCGTACTCGTTATGTTACAGTCTTAGGTCGCATTAAAAAAAAAATATATTAATATTTCCTTCCATATATTTGCTGGAATTCTTGTCGTATGTACATGGCAATTTTGCTCCGTTATGTTATTATTTTAAGCTTTCCTTCTAGGATTAGCTCAAGTGTTTTAAATTTAGTGCACATAAGTTCTTTATTTTATATTAAGTTACTAGCTAGCACGTAAGTCAAACTTTTGACGAAACACTAGGTTTTTCCACTTCAGTTTAACTGATTTATGTTGCCGAAATTTTGACTGCTTCTTGACTCCAAACTCACTTATCGTCAAGTCCACTTTGTCCAAGGCTTGCACTTTGTCCACATAAGCGCCTTACGTCAATGGCGGTCGCTCTTTCCATTTTCTTCAAACATGACGGCGCAATGGCCACTCTATAATCTCTCTTCTATAACTCGTTGGTTTACGCAGACATAGGATGCGATCCAACGGGCACAGTTTTTTCGTTCCATTTGACAGTGGACTTGAGTTAATGGTTTTATTTTAACACTAGATGTCAGGATTGAGTTTTTGGAACATATGTTTTGAGGAAGGACAAGAAGAAAGTTATTGATTGTGTCCATGAGCATTTTCATTTTGTTAAGTTTATAAGTCCTATGGCATCATTAGAAAATAATGTGTACATAAGTGCAAATGGATGTTCCGAAGTATATTATCTGAAACCTGAATGCAATTTTTAAAATAATGTCTGCTGGAACGAATCTAGTCGTCCCCGTTGTGTTATGGGGCAAAACTGCTCCTACTCATTGTATATCTTGTGTTTTCCTTTCCCGTGATCAACGAACATTGGTGACAGGATGCTATGATGGACAAATTTGTCTTTGGCAGGTCGATCCAGACACATTAAAGGTATGTCATCCTGTCAGTTTTTCCTTGAACATTATTCAAGTCAGCTTTACAGGAAGCTAAACCTGGAAGCCAGATTTGCATAATATATGTCCCTCGATAACATGAAACCACTTTTAAAGTAGGCCTTTAACTTAGTGTGCACTCAATGTTGGGTTCATGCCTTCTGTCAAGCCACTTAAGTTATGTGGATAAAAAGGGAAGAATTGTCATGGGGTCTGGTACAGTTCCTGGATAACTCAGTGGCAGAACATTGGCACGCTTAGTCAAAGGGTCCAGGTTCGATACCTGGTCCCGGAACAATTTTTCCTTGAAAATTAGCCTATTCAGGTCAGCCTTACAGGAAGCTAAACCTGGAAGCCAGGTTGCTAGTTTTAAGTAATATGTGCAGAAAGGGCCTCAGTCCGGGACTGAAGCCCTTTCTGCATATAAGTAGACATAAACAGAAGAGTAAAAAGTAGGTACAATGCTTGTAACTCTCTTATTTTTAATTTTATGAAGAAACTACACTCACTGGCAAAAAACCGGGCCACCTAAAGTTTCTCAATTTTTTTTTTGTTTTATGAGGTGAGAATCAGAAAACCCATTATGAAATGAAGAAAACATTGCTTCCCAGGAAACAAATTCTTTTTTCAATGTGACTTGTGTTATTATTTTCAATGCCAAACATTAGGTATAATTAAAAGGTGTAAAAACTAAAAAATTGTATCAATTTTCTTCCAAATGTTCAACTGGTTTTGTGGCCACCCAGATGTTGCTAATAGTGGGCATTGCCTAACTGTGACTGTATGACTGCTACCATTCGCCGATTCAACCCTCCAATCAGATTCTGGATGACAGTCTAATTGATGCTATTCCATTCTCCACTTAGAACATTTCGGAGCTGCTGTAAGTTGCTGTGAGGAAGTATACGACTTCTAACTCACTTCCCTAGCATGTTCCACACGTTTCAATAGGGTTTATATCAGGACTTCTTGCTGGCCATGTCATCCTATTCAATCCACAATCGTGAAGGAACTCATCCACATTTCTTCCAGCATGATGGTGGGCATTGTCATGCATTAACAGGAACTCTTCACCAATAAGTGGAGCATATGGTACCACATGTTGAATTAAAACCTCTTCGATATATCTTGGAGCAGTCAAAGTACCTCCATTAATGAAAACAAGTTCTGTGCGAGCTTCATACGAAATGCAATCCCATACCATTACAGATCCACCTTGAAAACTGACACATGAACTGAAGGTACATGGAGAAAAACTTCTCTTCTCCACACTCTTTCACCTCCATCCGGAGACCGTAAACTAAATCTCGATTCATCTGTGAAGAGTACTTGTCGCCACTCCCCCAGATTCCAATTAGCATGATTGTGAGCAAAATGTAATCGTTCAACACATTGTTGTTGGAGCAATTCTGGGCCTTTAGCTGGTCTTCTGGATTTCAGCCCAGATTTATCCAGACATATTCTTACAGTTCTCTCACTCACGTTAACTTGTCTTATTTCCTGGAGAGCTCTTCTGGTCTCAACAGCAATGGAATGGCAATCTCTATGTGTTTAGGACAATAAAATGGTTGTCACGAGTCAAGTTACTCGTTTTCTCCCTAAACTGGGTCTCCTGGAATAACCTCCTGTCTCTCTAAAGCGATGGTACACCTGTTGTATGGTTGATCGAGGAATCCCAAGAACTGCAGCCACATGATGCTGACTATTCCCATCTTCTATCAGTGCAACTTTTTCTGAATCGGTAGGACTTAGCGACATTTGTATGCAATGAAGTACTCCAATACTGCCTCAAAAAAGCTTACCAGTCTGTAGACTTCTTCAGTTTGGCTTGAAATGAGTCCGAGACGTTTAGACACAATATTGCAAGAAGAACGAATCTTCTTTTCAGATCATTGTTGGCTATTGTGTATTCAGTATTACATTGTTACGTATCACAAAATAAATGAATGACTAAATGAACCTCAGCACGCCTACAATTATTTAAAAAAAATCTTGCAATTTAAAAAAATTTTTAAGAAGATGTAGGTGGCCTGGTTTTTTTGCTGGTGAGTATATTTATACAAAATTTGTAGGGTATTAAAGAAGGAATATTTTGAACATGTTTTCAAATAATATGCTTTTCATTTATAAAGGGTATGCGAATGAGTTTTTTTTTTTTTTTTTAATGTCACCATGTAGTTATTTCCCCCATTTTTGGATTCTTCAGGTCTCAGTATGTACAAAATCGTGTTTTTTTTTTTTTTTTTGCCATTTATAAATTATTGTTTTGTAAAAATTACCTCTTTTGATGACAATGTATGTGTACTGAACAAAGAGAAATTTTAATGCTCCAGTACATCAATTTGAGGAGGCTTTGGATTAAACAATTGATCACGGATGTTAGGAGGAGATCAGAACATTGTTTAACACAGGGTGGCGTACATTTTGAACACTTACTATGAAAAGTGTACGTACATAAACAAAACACAACATTTCTCAGAAAATACCATTTTTGTTGCTTTGTGAGTAAACAATAAAAGTTAGAAAAAAAAAGTTTCAGTAAAAGTTGTTTCTTTTTAAAAGTAGTTTCCAATGGCACTTTCAGTGACCCATGTTCTCATTTGAAATTTCGAAGTTGACCACAGGTCCAGTTTGTTACGGGAAATGGTACTGCCACCAATCGGTTCTTTACATAGGTTTTGGTTATCAAAATTTTTTTATGAATAACCAGTATCATATAGTTTTCGAAAAAAAAGGCTGATAGGGTGGTCTGAAACATCCGGTAGGTGTGGGTCTATTTTCTTAGTGGCATAATAGGCCTAGTTTAAATGTTATACCCAAATCTCTATTTGCATATCTGCAGGGAAGTGTGGTTGTCTATGTCTCATTGTGTAAAATAGGTCTTTTTCTGTTTCTTGGATTAGGCAGATATTCTCCTTTTCTTCATATTCCATTTTCTTTGTAATTAATAGTTTCTTGTATTTTTACCTCACTTTTGTGCATTCTTCTTATCTTGTTCTGACATTGTGTTCTTTGCTTTTTGAAGTAATTGGAGTGTATGTTGCATCTCCTGGTGACATTCTCTGTTGAACCACTTTATTGTGAATATTTTTGTGCCTGGGAATTGCACTGTCTTTAACCATTTCTTGTAGGCCTATGCATTCTGTAACTTCTGAGAGGTGATCCTCCTGTATAGTTTTGTGAGGATCTGCATGGCTGCCTTCCATTTCCTTCAGTCAGTTGTCTACCAATTCTGTTTGCATCGTGGCCATGATGAACGTGTTTCCTTATATGAGGGGGTCAGAAGCGAAGGGGTACAATTGACATTTCTAAGAACATGAGTTAAGTGCATCCAGGGCAAGTTAAAAAGCATTTAAAATTTTAGTGGCAAAGGGATACATCTTTTTAACCACACCACACACTAAAATTGAAATAAAAAATTTCACGGAATTTATGAAATCTTAAGTACTTTCAACCACATTTTCTCACAAATAACTTAAGTGCACTTGTACTCCTTTGCTTCTTACCCCCTCATATGTCTTTTGATTGTCTGTATGGGAATATGTTTTTTTATTAAAGCTGTTTTTGTGCTTCAGTCATGAAACCTACGACTTGCTCTGTTTTCCTGTCAGGTTTGTGTGTTTTGCCGCTGAGGTCACCTGCAAGTGGTATTCACTCTTTGCTGTCTACCTTACTAATACTGTGGGTGATAATATCTGTAATGTCCAATACACTATGTTCCAAATTGAGCTAATGATATGCGAATATTCATTCTTACTACTGTTATGTTTTCTTCCAAACATAATATTTTGAAGGGTACCATATGTGGTTTCAGCAGACAGGTTATCTTTCTCTCGGCCATCCCATTGCGTTTTTCTTGACATAAGGATGTAAGTTGTATTGTAAAAACCTGAAATTTTTAGATCAGTTTCTCTTTTAACAAAGGTATCTGTCAAGGTACATATGCTCTTCGACTGTGTAGTACTAGAAAAACGTTTTGAATTAATGTAAATATTCTAAATAATTGAAGAATACACTCATCGAATTTACAGGAACAGTTTGAGTGCTTTGATGTGACGAAATTCTTGTAGACTCTTTCCTGTGTGGAGTGTTTGTTGCCGATTGATGTCCGGCCCTTATTAACTCTGCTGAAAACCCTTTGGCAGAACAATCTTTTAGACATGGTCTATTAATGATCACAAGAGCCCGGATTTCCATGAAAATGCGTGTTTTTTTATAGGCTAAGCTTGTTACACTTCTCAAACTTCGCAAATATTCGTTTTATGACATTGATTTCAAATAACCGTACTTTTTCCGTGCATGTTTGCATGTTTTGGCCTTTTTTTGGAGTAAATTCATACATAATGCGTATTTTGAAGATTTTAGATTTATACATCTTGATTACACAACTTTTAACACTCTATCACTTCAGAATATGTATTATATGTCTTTCTCGTGTTAAATTCTATCGTACCTGGTTAACATGTTTTGGTCTGTTATAGGCCTTCTTCAGAACTGGTTGTTGCTGGTCTTGGCGCCTTTTGTTTTGTTTCCTGTGGGGGTGTGTTTGTGTAGTGTAATGTGGAGTCAAAGAGTGTGTGTGTTCTGAAATTTTAGATTTAATAGCACATAGCCTATTTAAGCTTTTATGTTGCATAAGCTATTTTGTATTTTTTTCTGGATTTGGTGCGAATATTATGTTAACTTGCATTATGGTGTCTTTTATGAATGTTGCTTCGTACAATCTGGTATTTTCCAAGTTATTTGTTTACTGAGGAAAAAAAAAGAAAGCTATCAGTAATATGTTTTCATGGCATCCTACCTGACAAGTAGTCTTTGGACTAGCCAGATTTATATAATACACGTCACTGTTAGTTAACAGGAAATCACAAATTTAAGTCACACAGAGCCTGGTGTGCACTCAGTGTTGGGTCTCTGACATCTTGTCAACCCACTTGAGGTATGTGGATATAGCCTAAAGAGAATAATTGAGCTTGAGCCTGGTAGAGTTCCGGATAGCTCAGTCAGAGCATTGGCACACTCAACAAAAGGTCCTGGGTTCGATACCCAGCTCCGGAACAATTTTTCCCTTGAAATAAAATTATTCAAGTCAGCTTCACAGGGAGCTATACCTGAAAGCCAGATTTGTATAATACACATCACTGTTCTTTAACAGGAAACCACAAATTTAAATCACACAGAGCTTGGTATGCACTCAGTACTGGGTCTCTGACGTCAACACACTTAAATAATTGAGCCTGGGGCTTATAGAGTTCCTGGGTAGCTCAGTCGGTAGAGCATTAGCGCGCTCAACTAAAGGTCTCAGGTTCAGTACTCAGCACTGGAATAATTTTTCCCTTGAAATGATTCATTGTAAGTGCATGTTTGCAGCAATTACATTGAAATTTTAAAACTTGTGTTTACACACTGATATTTATGGAAAAATAGTTCCTTGGGAGGGAAGGAATGTGTTTTTGATGAGCTGAAGAAACTTTTTGATGAGAGAGAATTTCCCCGCATTCTCCCTGTTAATTGGAGCCTTGTGTCCAGATTCAGATGTACTTCAGTTAGTTAGCTGATGGAGTTCAGCAAAGAGATCGTGTTTCAATTTTTGATGTTATGAGATTTTGGCACTTTCCTGATCAAGAGTTGTAAGTTTCGAAATTATGGGGGAAAATTGTAGCATCTTATGAAATCTTTTCCATAACTTTTCTCAGCTATTGCATATTCCACATTGTCTATCTCAAGCTCGATTGTAATAGTTCAATGCTGAATAAATTGAAACCTACTTCTTAAACTTGTTAGAAGAAAAGTAGTCTTACATGTTCTTTATAAATTTTAAAGTAAAAATAATTGCATTAGATTAATTTGTCTTAGGAAGAGTTTAAGCCTGTGATTGGTGATTGTTCCATTTAATTTCACATAATTTACTTAACCACAAATGTTTATGAAAAACATATAAATGGTAGACCTACCATGCAAGGAGGACTCAAGGTCAATTGGTGCAAGATAGATAGATAGATAGATAGATTTATTCATTCCATAATATTCTTACAATTGCTTTATAGCATATAATAAAGAACATGTCCAATTCTTACGTTTAACAATAAAATGCAATACATATAAAATGCAAATATGAAATATGTACAGAATTAATACCTTAATAACAATAATATTTTATACAATGTAATATGTTTACCATTTAATAGTATTATAATATTTACACAGTACTGTGAAATGTCAAGAATTCATCTACAGAATATAAAGTGTGAGATATTAAGTAATTTTTTAGTTTTGTCTTAAATAATGCAGGGTTTTGGCTATGATTCTTAATGTCTTCAGGAAGACTATTGAACAATTTTATCGCCATGTAACGTACTCCCCTTTGAAAGCATGATAAATTTGATGATGGCGTATGAAAATCATTCCTTCTGCGGGTATTTATACTATGTATGGCTGAGTTAGTTGGAAAATTTTCTTTATTACATAAGAGGAAATTTATTGTAGAGTATTTGTATTGATTTGTTAAGGTTAGAATCTCTGATTTTTTTAAAAATAATCTACATGATTCTCTAGCCTTTGCTCCAACTATTATTCTAGTGGCTCTTTTTGTAATAATATATTTTTACTATCTGCAGAATTTCCCCCAAAATATTATTCCGTAGGACATAATGGAATGAAAATATGCGAAATATATTGTCTTTAAGATACTGCTGTTTAGAAATTGTTGTATGGTAACGACCTAATTGCGAAGCATGCTGAGCTAAGTTTGGGGGTTATTTCTTTGATATGATTTTTCCAATTTATTGTATTATTAATATGCAAACCAAGAAATATGGTTGTTGATGTTTCTAGTAGAGGTATATTGTTGATAGTTGTGTCCAGTGTTTCAGAGGTTAAATTTGAAGTGGCTTTAAATTGAATTATGTTAGTTTTATTAATGTTTAATGCTAGTTTATTGGTTGTAAACCAGTCATAAATTTTAAGAAGAATTATTTCTGTTTTATATCTGAATGTGGCAAAGTTCTTATCTGTAATTATGATACTTGTGTCATCTGCAAATAGTATATGATAATGCAAATATTATAGGATGGTGTTCAGAGAAATATAATGTGTTAAATGGAGATTTATATTAATATTTGTCATATTATGGTAATAACTGAAAGAAATTTTTTTTGAGGGTTATATTCTATGAAACTAATATTTTACAGACAATTTATGGCCCTTGTATAATTCGTATTCTGTATTTGTTTGCAGATGACACCACGATGTCTTCTTGTTGGCCACACTGCTCCAATTTTATGCCTTTCCAAAGCAAGCATTGTGTTGGACAATAATTTTATTGTTAGCTCATCAGAAAGTGGGTAAGTGTAAAGAAGTCCAAATTGTTAGTTCTCTCACTTGTATTTCTTTAGAGATCTGCAAATTATATAAAAATTTATATTTTATAGTTGGCATTAATATAACCCCTCTGATAGCTCTATACTTAACCCCTTACCACATCGGACAGTCTTACACACACACACCGGTTTAATATTCAAATAACTTAAGTAGTTCTTTCTATCTCAACTGATATCACATATGGTCAAATCCAATTCTTGACAGTGTGTCATATCTGTCCCAGTATGCAGTTTGAAATGTTTTATGCTTATATTATAAATTATATGAATATAAAACCTATATGTGCCATATCTGTCCCAGAATGCGGTAAGGTCTTAAACATGGACTAACTTTCTCACAGGCTTGGGATATGATCCCTGCTGTTTGTTGTTTAGTCAACTGTCTGCTAAATATATTGTTGTTGTTTTCTAATGCCAGGCGTTTGACAATAAAGTCATTTGACCTCTTGCACTCCAATATTTTTCAAAGATATTGTCATGGTCAGCCACTGAAGCACAGATTTTGAGGTGTTTTGAATCCATTTCTTGATTTGAGTTGCACAATGGACAGTTAGGGGACTGATATATTCCAATTCTATGCAGGTGCTTGGCCAAACAGTCATGGCCTGTTGCCAATCTAAATGCAGCTACAGACGATTTGCGTGGTAAATCGGGAATCAACTGTGGATTATGATGCAGAGAGCTCCATTTTTTCCCTTGAGATTGTGTTATCAAATTTTGTTTGTTGAAGTCTAAGTATGTAGATTTAATAAATCTTTTCACAGAGTAATACATAGATTTGTAACAGGTCTGTAAGTAGCAGTGCTGCCCTTCTTTGCTAAAGCATCCGCATTCTCATTTCCCAAGATTCCACAATGGGATGGTATCAATTAGAATAAAATTATTTTATTGAGTGATATTAATTGAGAGAGCATTTTAGTTATTTCTGCTGTTTGAGATGAAGGTGTGTGTCTTATACTCACTTTTTAGTACTCTTCTTCCTCACTAATTCCACTGCCCTTACTAATCTTTCTTCTATTTTATTACTCAATAACTTGTCAAAAGTCCTATCTATTTTGTCCTCACAATCACTAATATCTGGTAGTTGTTTTGTTCCTTTGCTCATTCTTATCATGTCTTCTCTTTCATTTTTTCCGTTTATCTTGTCTATGCTCCTGACCTCAGACATTTCCAGCTGTTTCCATAATCCTTCGTCATCAGTATCTGCTATCTGACTCACATTTTGTTTTTCTCCTTGGTTTATTCTGGTCGTTTCGTTCTTGCAGCCGGTTTCAGGTACCAACATTGTACATCTTCTCTAATCTTACCGTTGTTGAAATTTAGTGTCTGCATTTCTTTCTTCCTAACATGCTGTCTTCCCTCCACTGACCTACGCATATTTTCATGTTCATTGCACTTTTCCTGCTTTCCTTGATGATTCACCTGACTTTGCTCAATTTCAGTCCAAAACTCTGGTGTGACATTCTTTTCACAGTATTAGAGATGGTAAATTTTATCACAAATATCTTTTGCTTCTAGTTGTTTTCAGATATGGTAACTGTAGTTTTTTTCTTCTTCTTACTTCGTAACTAAGATAATTTTCAAAGAGAAATTTTGTTCCACTCACATTTTTCACTCTGTTCATAATCATCTCTTTCGTCCTTAAATTTTGAAATTTCACTAAAATTGACCGAAATATTCTCTTGCCTACTCTATAAGCTTTTTTTATGTTGCCATGTATATGTACTTATTGTTTTACTGATTATATCAGAGTATTTTCTTTTTTTTTTTTTTTTTTTTTACATTTGTCTCAATGCAAATTACAGTAACTAAGTTAGTCTAAGAGAAAATACTACTTCATATTTCTTTTACAGTGAAATGTGTACATGGGATTTGGTGGATGGAAAGTGTCGGGAAGTAGTAAAGCTGCCTTATGTACATACAAGTATCCAGGTAGTATCCATGTCTGAATTATTATATTTTACCTTTCCTCTCAGTTTCTCTGAAAGGAATATTGCAATATAATTATTTATAGTTATTTTAGTTCTGTGTATGGATTGAAGAAAGTTAGTATATTAAACCTAGAATCAGATTCACTTCAGCATCGGTAGACATATGTCTGTCTCATTATCACCGGATTTCTAATGCTCATAACCCAATTTCCTTCCTTTTTGCGAGTTTTATAGAACCTACCAGTAGTCAATTTCATTTTTATTTCCCTGAATCTAAAGTCAGAGACCATTGCAATCATTGCAGTCATGATCTGCAAAGAAAGCCGAAGATTTCAGTATGAGAGAGAGGGGAGGGGGAGAGAGAGAGGGGGGAGAGGGAGGGTGTGTGTGGGGGGGGGGTTGATAGTGGTGGTAGTAGTAATTTAATAACATCTAAATAATTTGTAGTGTTATTTGTAACGCAGTTTTACTCCTGGTTGAGCATTAGAGAAGGCCGTATGGCCTTAACTCTGCCAGGTTAAATAAACCATTATTATTATTATTATTATTATTATTATTATTGTTATTATTATTATTATTATTATTATTATTATTATTATTATTATTATTATTATTAATTAAAACCTTTTTCATTACTTTTTAGCAAAAGTTCGATTTATGATACAGGAAATCAATTATTTTGCAAAAAGTAAAAACGTCATAACCTTAACCTACATAGTATTTTTTTGTAGGATTGTATGTTTAAAAGTTTGTGACCAGTTTCATAAAAACAGGTCTTGTTATTAGTATTTCTCTTTATTTTTTGAAGGCATACCACATGTGTGGATGTGATGATGTGCGTCTGTTTTGCAATGGGTACTATGCTGAAGTGCTTGTGATGGATCCATTCAGCTTGGAAATTGTGTTTACATTATCATCAAGAGTTAATCCTGACTGGATCAGTGCTTTGCATGTGCTTCGTCCGGCAAAGAGGAAAGGTCAGTATGAACAACACACTGTAATTACATTATACACCATAATCACTTATTGTTATATTATTGAATGTTATACTAAACTTTATTATTATTATTATTATTATTATTATTATTATTATTATTATTATTATTATTATTATTAATGCTGCTGTTGTTTTTTGCTGATACTGGTGCTGCTAGATATGCCTACTTAAACAAAATTAAATATTTGAAATACTTAATGTTGTTGTTAATACAATGAATACAATTAATATAATGAAAAATTGACAACTTTTTACGATTTGTGACTGTGTTGTACATTTCTGCTAGTAAAAGCCTTTCCTGGTGCTGTACACTCGATTATGCATTTGCCTGCCGGAAGTCTCCACTTTTCTATGTAGAGGTGAATGAAATTATCGCTCTGAAATTGAAAACTTAGGGTAAGTGTCAAAAAACCACAAATTAGGATATATTGCAATGAATTTACACTTAGACTAATTATGCCTCACAGTTCTCAACATGTCTGCCATCCCAAAGAATGCACAAATGCAAGCGACGGATCATCTCCTCGTGCACTCTTGAGAGCATTTGAGTAGTAACCATCTGCACAACCCTTTCCATCAATTCTGGGATGGTGCGAGGTTTATCTGCAAAAACACGATCCTTAACAAATCCCCATAAAAAGAAATCCAGGGGAGCTAAGTCTGGAGATCGTGTCAGCCAAGCAATTGGACCTGCATGACCGATCCACCTGTTAGGAAACATCGTCAAGCATGCCGCTAATTTGTTATACCAATGCAAACACACATGGAATAGAAATGGCACTTTCTGATACACACATTGTGACTAGATCGACTTCTGGTGGGCAAACATGTAACCAATTCCAGTGTATGGCACTAGAAAAGGTTCTTACTGGCAGAGATGTACAATACAGCCAAAGTCGAAAAAATTAGTCAATTTTTCGAGTGATCAGTTACATGTTAAAGACCCTGTATTGTATCCATAAACATACATTATGCCTTACTCTTAAGATTGCTTTTGGTAAACCAGAAAACTGAGCAGATATTAATACAAGATTTCATTCCCATTCATTGTTTGCCAGTATATTTCGAGCTGTCTCAATGGACACAGCATTTCTGGAGTCCAACGAATTAACCATCTCTTTAACTGCTTGTAGATGCTGAGCATAATATAAAGCCACATCAAGCCACATTCCTCATCGGGTTAATACTAGTACAAATGGTAGTGGAATATTAGGTGCTATTGATCTGAATAACTGAACTCTTTGATGGGCATTTAACAAAAAATATTCTTCATGGAGGCTTGCAAATCAACGACCTAGCAAGTAATATTTAGTGTTCATATTTCATCAGGCTGATTCATACATTCTGTTTCTTATACAGCTCCCTGCTTTTGTGTTAACGAGGGAAAAAAATGTGTAAATCTTATAAATGTACCATATAGGCCTAGGTCACAAAGTTTTGAAAATCTTACGCCTTTGTAAAAGTTACGAATATATGCACTTATATGCAACATAAAACCATGCTTAATGAACTCAGAAATTGATAATTTGTATAGATAATGTGTGAGCATATACAGTAGTTATATCCTTGAGGAAAAAGTATGTAAATGCATGAATTTCCAGACCCTAATTATGGCATTATATTTATAGAGTTGGCTCTTTAAAGGCTAAAGGAAACTAATCCTGATTGAAAGTTATCTGACCTTATGGGTTTAGGGTTGGGCTTAAATTTAACAAACCTAACCCATAAACATAAATTTTAGAAAGTTTGTAAAATAGGCTGTAAAATCAAAAAGTAGTATAATAGGTAATAATATATTAAGGTAATATATTTTTTTCAATAAAATTACAGATGATGTTGTTTTAGCCCTCACAACTACTGGAACTGTGAAGGTGTGGACTTTATTTGGGCAAGAGTTCAAGAACTCTGAACCCTATTATGAAAACGAGAGCAAACAAATTCGTTGTCTTAATGCTCTTAGTATGACTTGTTGTGCATATAACCAGCGTACTGTGCTCATTGTATGTTCAAAGTATTGGCAGGTATGTATAACTAATATGCAGTAAGTTACATGTTTGTCCAGTATAGTGTAGGCTGCATAATTTGTGTATCAGTTGCATTGCTGAAATTGAGTATATGTATTATCGCTGCGGCCTCATGCTTAACATGTCGGCATCATACAATAATGTGCGGTTTGTTTTTAAAATATAATTTTGCCGACCATTTGTTGCTCTGTAGGTTTCACTCTAAGCGTCACGTTGTCACGTCACGTCTACTTCCTCGATAAGATTAAGCACTAGTTTGTTATATTGTTAAATGGCTGTTATTATTATTATTTCATATACGAGTACGTTGACATTCTTAACTCTTAATAATAACTCTTTAATAATAATTTTTAATCACATACCTTAATGTTTGTCCTCAGCACAAGACATTGCAACCTCGGTTTTAGTCCACGTGGATTAGACAAGTAGGTGTCATTTAATAGTGGAAGCAGCTTATTGGTTGCAATATTGAAATTGAGGCGAGTGATTATAGCAACGACACAAGAAATTGAAAACAATAGTACAATTAAATTTCAAAGACCTGCCGAATGTTATGCACAAGGCTGCGAATGTTAACCATGAGAGCGCGGCGATAATACAAAAAAACTCGCAATATCTATTCCTTTGAGGAACACTTAATTTAATGGAACTGAATGTGGAATGAAAATGGGTCTATATGTGATGCAATAAATTATATCTTAAATTTATCGACGTAAATTATTGTTTTCTTTTTTTGACATTATGATTAAACTTTCAGATATATGATGCTGGCGATTTCTCAGTATTGTGTTCTGTTATATCACCACGAGGTGAGCGATGGTTAGGTGGAGATTTCCTGGCAGCAGATCGAATTGTTGTTTGGAGTGATGAAGGGCGAGGCTACATGTATAAATTACCAGCAAAGTAAGTCAGATTTGGCTCATACTATTGATGGTATAGAGCAACAGTAAGTTGAAATGCTTTTCAGTTTGCTATACTAGTAGTGGAATAGCAATCTAGTTGCATTGTGTTAAAATACATAGTATTCTGTGGCTTCAAGACAAAATATGTCATTTTTTTGCAGTTTTCAGGAGCAAAGATTTAAAGCTTGAACAACTGTATAAAATCATATTATGTTTCATAACAATGGTTGGAAAGAAAAATAATAGAAATGTACATGTTATATTTTATCACAATGAAGATACCATATCACAAAATCTCATTTTCGTCAAAAATTGATATGTCACGTTTTGCCTTGGAACCACAGTATTATAATTGAGAATAAGAATTATAACTTAGATGAATTCACATAATCCAATTTCTTCGTAAGGTTTTAATATAATCCAATGAGAACATTTGATAAACCTCATTATTTAAAGAGTACAGTACAATTTAATTATATCATCATACATTAGGTTCAGTGTGTTGTATAGATATTTAATTTCACCTGATGACTCAGGTGCCTGTTGGTATATTTTAGTTATATGATTGATAAACATTTCGTCACAGTAATCATTAATACCACAGTGGCGAGGTGTGCATGTAACTGCTGTAAGTTCTACTTACACTTTCAAATAACAAGAAAATGTTTTTTTATTTGTTACAATTAAAAGTCTTAGTGCAGTATCTTCACGCATTGTATTCTTCACCTAACATAATTAGGAAAATTAAATCCAGACGTTTGAGATGAGCAGGGGATGTAGCACATAAGAGTGAGTCCAGAAATGCATATAGAGTATTAGTTGGGTGACCTCAGGGAAAGAGACATTTGGAGAGTCCGAGATGTAGATGGGAAGATAATATTAAAATGGATTTGAGGGAGATGGAAAATGATTCTAGGGACTGAATTAATCTTGCTGATGATAGGGATTGATGGCTGGCTTATGTGAGGGTGGCAATGAACCTCCGGGTTCTCTAAAAGCAATTTGTAATTAAGTAACTGTAGAATCTTCATTCACCTCGCAGTATCATAGTTTCATTCTTGTAGTGAAACTATTCCTACACTTTGCAGTTCTAACGTGTTTGAGCTATCAATAAAATTATGAGTGTGTGGACACCCTTAGTATTCTCTACTTTGCTTGGCCAATGAATGCTGCTGGCAGAAAGCAATTAAGGTAAGCGTTCACTACATCGTATCGCACGCATCGGACGAATTGCACGGATCGGAAAAGGACTGTCTTTGCTGTAATTGTTATGTAACCGCGTTCACTACATCGTATCGGACACATCACCTGTCGGCAAATTCTCGGATGGGCAATTTTTCAGATGCGTGCGATCATGGCCTTCTTTAATAAATCAACTTTAATTGGTCAACTGTTACTATTATGTTGTGCCGTGTTCAGTATCGCGCCAAAATGGCAGACGGAAAACTTATTTCGCGTGTAGAAAATTGCGAAGAATTATATAATTTGAGGCATTCCCATTACAGTAATCAAGTCATTTCTTGCAAATATATTATGTAACCAATATTTCTTTCGTTTCTTCCTCTTCAATTAAGACGCATGAAGCAATTAGAAATTCTTATTCGCTAACAGACGTAATTAATAGACCTAACCTCAACTCCTTTGCTTTCAGTAATGTCAATATCGTACGATGTCATGTTTTAAACAGCTGATAGGGGAATCCGATGAGGCGATGAGGTGAAGCCGTTACAGTGAACGCACTGCACTTAAAATGTCCGTTGCATGCGATTCGTACGGGCAGTGCGATACAATGTAGTGAACGCTTATCTTTAACAATGACAGTCATATAGAAGCATATGTTGTCTGCGATTATTCTAGCTGAATGCTGACCTTATAGTTTGTATTTGCTTCCAGTTACATTGTTGAAAGCAATATTTTATCAAACATAGTATATAGAAGTTATTTTACTTACTGAATTACTGGGCCAATATGGAGGAAATAAAGGGCTATTCAAATGGTCTTAATTTCTCGGACTGTAACTGTATTTTTAAAAGTATGTGGAAGCAACCATTTGGTGGTCTTAAATATGACAAGAAATGTGATTTAATAAAGTATGGATGCACCAAGCCACTTCTTAATCCGAGCATAAAAACCAAGAATTATGTTAGCCATTTGTAGGAATGTTGGTACTCTTCTTTTAAATGATTATGCGACTGTAAGTGTTAAAAAAACTGTTTTCTGCGTGATTTTCTTTCAATGTTTATGGACCAAGAATGGAGTGTGATATGAACACTTTCATGAATATGAAGAACGATATGAAAATTCAAAGGATCACATTACATCTGCAATTAAATGTGGCAATACTACAATATATTTTTGCTTGATTAATGTACTTTGTGATTAAGTGTGCAAAAACATTCAGAGCACACAGTGAAACTCAGGATAGTGATGCCAATAAATGTATAGAACCATTATGTTTATTGGCACAAAAGGATGAATGTTTATCAAATTATTTGGAAACAGCATCAATTCTTCAATATGTTTCAAGTGACATTTAAAGTAATCTCATTCATTCCTTTGCTAAAGTTATGCATGCAAAAATTGTAAAAGAAGTGGAGAAGATACCATTTGTTGCAGTTATTATGGATGAGATGGTTGGCATTTCTATTAAATCTCAACTCTAGACTGTTTTGCAATATGTTTCAGCTAATGTTGAAAGATTTGTGCGACTTGATGTTAGTGGTGATTGCACTGCTGCTAATTTGGCAGAACATCTGTTTTTCTGCATGGATGTACTTTTTTTTTCTCTCTGTGTTATGAAGGAGAGCCTGAAGGCTTGCATTGCAGCATGAGGCTTATTGTGGTGACCTTCTTAGATAGGGATGATTGTTTGAAGTCCATAGGACCACATTCCTGTAAGTATTGTGATTCATTGTTTGGTGCCATCAATCAATTCAACCACATAACACCCAGTCAGACTGAGTCAGCGATTAATGCCTTTCTGCCCATTGAGAGTTCTGTAGCCTGCTCAGATCTATGTCATCTGTATGCAAATCACGTTACTGCTGCATCCTATGTTGACCTGACTCCGTGATTCAGTATTTGGCGTCATCTATCAATTCAGCTACGCAACATCGGAGTAGTGGTGAGGTGTGATTTGAAGATCTGTGATTTTGTCGCTGTGACAAGTTGTCACTGTGACTTTAGTTCCAAAATTACAGCTCTGAAAAATCGCCATCTCTGGCCTATAAGTGACTTACACCGATGGCGACTGATGTATGTATATGCAAGGCTCCAGAGTCCAGGCAGCTGCAAATCAGAAGATTAACTTGAAGGACAACATAACTGGGATCTAATTAATTTTCATCCCACTCAAAGGTTAATGTCAGGAACTCTGATACTCGAACTACAATGCACTCGCTATATTTTTTGATGAATGTTTCACCCAATCATTCGTAAACATTCTTGGGCGAATATATGCTCGCACACATCGTAATAATGTAGTGCAGAGAGAATATATTTATACTCACCGTGTTTATTAGTATACTTTATAATAAGAGGCCATCAATTTGCAGAAGAGTGATAAACATAAACATCTGTTGTCTCATGATGAGAAACATTCACAATTACAAGGAATCATCAAAATGGGAAAAGCACACTGTGACAAAATCGCTATTATCTGTTACAGTGATTTTTCTGAAGCTGTCGTAGTTCGGAGCTGTGATGGCAAAACACTGTCATACCCCTCCCTCTACACTGGAGTCCGTAATGAACTCTCATCTGTCCCTTGAGAGTTCTGTAGCCTCTTCAGATTGATGCCATCTGTATGCAGCCTCAGTCGACCTAACACTTTTGAAAGAAGTCAGATGAAGTTGAATTTAATGAAGTGAAATGAGTCCGAGATCCAACACTAAAAGTTACCCAGCAATTCTGCTTCAGTTGGATGAGGGAGAAAACCTCTGAAAAAAATTCAATCGGGATTTGAACCTGGGCCCACTTTGTTCATGTTTAGACATGCTAACCAATACTCCTCAGCAGTGGACATGAATGTACTTAATTGTGAAAATAAGCCCGTAGCTCAGACACACAATGGTTGTGCCGTTATGGTTGGACAAATATAATGGTTTGCAGAAACCTGTGAGAGATAAATGCCCTTCAGCTCTCTTCGTAAATTGTTATTCTCACAAATTAAACTTTGTACTGAAGCAATCTGTGGAATATAATATATGTATATTATGCATGAAAGTGAAGTACAGTGCATTCCAAACAGAGTCCAGTTTTGACTGTTTTTTTTTTCTCCTTTTTTCCTTCAAATCTTCTAAGAGAGCACGCTTTGGACAATTTCTTCAAATGACATTTTTCTTCAGCATCCCACATCGTATGTTTATATAACAGCAGATTTACCAGGTTTGTGTCAAACTTGAAGGATTTTGCAGATCTATAGAAGACAGTGTCAGTCAGTTGGACTGTGAGACTCAAGATGTGCGAAAGAATTTTACTTCACACTTGTAGAATTTAATTTTAATTTTCTGCTTAATATTTTTTAAAGTATATTTCCAAATTCTGCAGCACTTCAAAATACTACAAACTAAAATGTTTGAAAAAAATTCTCGAATTTCAGAGTGAGCTAAAAGGAACTGCGTGGTAATTTTGATGATTTTTGGTCCAAAACTGAGCCAGAAGAAAAGTAAGTGTGACCTTTATATATATATAAAATAATAATAATAATAATAATAATAATAATAATAATAATAATAATAATAATAATAATAATTGAAAAAAAAAAAGCAACAGAATGCTGTGAGTGACAGAAAATAGTCATATCGTGCTTTGTTTTGTAAAGTTGTTAACACTTTTCATGCCAATTAAGTGACATATGCGGAGTTTAATCATCTAGAGTACCTTTCTCTCCCGAATTATTTGAAGTATATGTATTGTACAGACTTTTCCGATTCTGCTTTTAATTCTCTGAAGAAATCTTATGGCAGACATTTTCAGTTTCCATGATTAAGACAAAACTCTTTGTGACATACAATTCTGATGAATTCAGGAACCAACTAGTATTTAATCTAATCCAGTATCAAACCTTCAGTGGACTGAACAAAGCATTATTAGAAGCACCAAAAGTTACGAACTTAATAATTCCTGCATCCGGGTAGGTCATTCTCTACATTGAAGGAAATCAAAACCTATCTCCGGAGTACACAGTCACAGATCAGACTTTGAGCTTTTTATGGTGCTCATTGCAAAGAGGCTGCTGAAGATTCTGAAACAAGAGAAACAAAACATGTCATTCTACGACTTCATGATTGAAGTTTTTGACAAAAAGTCTGCAGAATTGGCCCTGATTACAAATAATGCAGTATGTCTTGTAACATTTAGGACAATTTACTTTCATGCAATAATAATAATAATAATAATAATAATAATAATAATAATGGTGGTGGTGGTAATGATAGTTCACTTCTTCGGCCATCAACTTGGTTTAAAATTAGCTTCATGAGAAGGTGATACAATGCTTTCTGCACTGGTAATAGGGATTCTGTGTTATGACAAAAGAAATGGGTGTATCTCAAGAAACGCTCGACATTTGAATTTTTGGCAATTTTTCGGCTAATTATATTATTTTACTGAAATATTCATTATAATTGTTTCTTAGTAACCATTTTTAAGTGGTTTTTCTGCATTACATTTTAGATACAAAGGATGTTCCTCGTATTCACTTTGTTGTACATAAGGACTTAAAATGACTTGAATTATGCCTAGACTCCAATTTAAACTACAACATTGTCTGGTATTTATAGAATTCAGGATTATTCTTTAAGTGCATTCACTATTACTTTAAGAGAATGGTTATGGCTATAATTATAAAATATAACTTTTATTGTAAATTTGTATTTTTGTATTTAATATCCTTACCAGTTGAGTGTATATCATGTTTGATGTGATGGGAAAAGTTCATGAGGTCATAACATGACTTTATGGAGAAAGCGAAGAGTCTGTCCGATAAAATTATGGTATATAAAGGAACTATATCCTTGAATGTGGGACCTCAAGGAATATTTTACCATCTATTGTCTGCGTCAGAATGAAACTCTGATAGACATAATTCTTGCTTTATATTTGCCCACTGGTTCTCAAATAGTATTCTTGACACTGCCAGACTATTAAAAGTGTAGAAGCTCTTATTTGCCAATATCGGAAAATGCTAGTGAGCACTTGTTTACTTACTACGAATTGCTAGAAACTATTTCAAGAATGTAGGCTTTTTAATGCGAATATTATGTGAAAGGTGTTTTAGAGGCATTTCTGCAATCTGCGCGTGTGCACACACACACGCACGCACGCACACGCACAGATATAGACAGATATAGTTGAATTCTTAGAAGAAACAAGTGGTGCCAGGATTATGACTTTCTCTTTATGTGGGGTGGATGAGTGGGATTGGATGCAAATATCTCACATTCTAAATCTGTCGTAGGACATAAATTACAATGTGTGTGCATTTGTTTTTTAATATAAATCGAAAGTACAGTGTACAGTTTTGCTGCGTGTTCAAGATGGTTCTTCTTCTTCTTCTTCTTCTTCTTTTTCTTCTTCTTCTCCTTCTTCTCCCTTATTTCATCTCGTTCTTACTTCTGTTTTTACTTCTAGATTTCCTTCCTCTTCCTTCTTTTTCCATTAAGAATTTCTGCATATTGTTTGGTGATAGGCAGAACATCTTAAGTGCCACTTTTTTTAAAATGCGGTTTTCTACCTAATGCAAAGGCAAATTCCAAACGTACAGCCTGGCAAAACAGCATAAACGGGTTTTAATTTACAATGAGAAAGCTACGAGTACATTTTATCTTAACTGTTTGAGAATTACTTTAGCAATCAACAAATCATCTTCAGACATGTGAAGTTCCCAAATAATCTTCATAGCTTCTGTTACCAAGTGACTGTTAAGATACAAATTTCGGCTCTTAAGATGAAATTAATGGTTGTTAAGAAATTTATTTCGTGTCCTATTCCTAGGAATAGGCGATAAGATAATCAACCTTTTTTTCTGCTCATTCCAAAGAAATTGATTACAGAAATTTGTAATCATTGTGAATATAGTTTAATACTACAGTGCGATCAGTTTTACTTTCCACCACAGTTTTTGCCTATGGGCGAGTGAGCCGCTCGTAGCCGGATTAGCAGGAGGGTAAAACAATAAAACAAACCAACCATACAACAATACACAAACAAATTTATGCTGCTCGTTAACTGGTTAGCCAGTTAGCCAGATCTCGGTGATTAACAGGAGAGTAAAACAATAAAACAAACCAACCATACAACAATACACAAACAAATTTATGCTGCTCGTTAACCGGTTAGCCAGTTAGCCAGATCTCGGTGATTAGCAGGAGAGTAAAACAATAAAACAAACCAGCCATATAACAATACATTAACAAATTTACGCCACTCATTAGTCAGTTAGTTAGTTAGCCAGATCTTGGTGATTAGTAGGAGAGTAAAACAATAAAACACACCAACCATACAACAATACACTAACAAATTTACGCCACTCATTAGTCAGTTAGTTAGCCAGATCTCGGCGATTAGTAGGAGAGTAAAACAGTAAAACACACCAACCATACAACAATACACTAACAAATTTACTCCACTCATTAGTCAGTCAGTTAGTTAGCCAGATCTCGGTGATTAGTAGGAGAGTAAAACAATAAAACACACCAACCATACAACAATACACTAACAAATTTACGCCACTCATTAGTCAGTTAGTTAGTTAGCCAGATCTCGGTGGTTAGTGGGAGAGTAAAACAATAAAACACACCAACCATACAACAATACACTAACAAATTTACGCCACTCATTAGTCAGTTAGTTAGTTAGCCAGATCTCGGTGATTAGTAGGAGAGTAAAACAATAAAACACACCAACCATACAACAATACACGAACTAATTTATGCCACTCATTACCCAGTTAGCCAATTAGCTGGATCTTGGTGATTAGTGGGAGAATAAAACAATAAAATAAACCAACCATACAACAATATACAAACAAATTTAAGAGGCTCATTACTTACTAAATTATCAAATGAGGTATTAAAACTGAACATGTGACAAACTGATGCTGAACAACTGATTGACAGAATACCAACTGACCAATCGATCAGTTGATAGATCATCTGAATGACTGAATGGTAATTAAACTGGTCTTGAGGTACAATAAGTACCTAATGTGTAAGATGACTATGTAGAGAAGTAAGTTAAGGTATTAGACAAGACTTGTATAATAAGATTATAACAATAATTGTTTTTATGGCTAAATGTTCTCTACTTCACGAATTGCCCTTGTACAATGAACATGCACACTCTTCTAGAAATTCTTCACTAACCCACCTAACATACATAAATATTAAGGCAGTATTAACATTTTATGTATAGATGAATAATAGGAAATATATCTATAAAAATTAGTTAAAATTCGTTGTTTCCTATACTGGGATAGCAGTTAGTTGATCATCCAAACATTCAGTTTTGCAAAAGAAGAGTAAAATTATAGGTTGCATTTGAATGAATATCAAAGTTATGCGTTAATAGTAAATTATACGTGGTTCACTTTGCGAATATTTGAATAATATGGGTAAGTATCAGGAGTAAAATTTTTTTCAGCATGATTAGGATGATAATGTGTAATGCAAGATATTATCTTCTCCTCTCTTTAGTGCTTCATTATTAAAAGTCTTGATTTTTTTTTTTAGATTTGTTATGGTAATGCATATTTAATTCTTAATATATATATTTTGGTGTTCTCATAGGTATAATTCAAGACAACATTTTGTGTTATCCATACAAAGAAATGAGTTAATCATTTAGGCCAGTTGTCTTGGTTACCGAGTCCTCCCCAAGAGAGTGGCATAATACTTCTTTGAATTATGTCATTATATGATTTTATAACTTTAACATCCATTAATATTGGTTGGCCCTATGAATTATTTTTGTAGGATGTGAATTTAATTTGATTGTCAAGTCAGCAAATCTCTTTTATGATTGCATCTTGCTAGACAGAAAAAAATATTCATGTTTTCGGGAAATTTCGTTATAAAACAGGAATATTAAATTTCTCTAAAAACTTTAAATTCTTTCTTTGCATTTTAATTTTAACTTTAACTTAAGTGTCTACCATTAGCATTAGGAGGTTTGGTAGTTTGTCCATTATAATTGGAGGTATGAAATATTCGCAATAAAAATAAACATGCTTTTTGCACTTTTTTTTTTTTTTTTTTTTTTCCATCACAATTGCAACTCTTTGAAGCCAGTTTCATTAATGCAAATTAAAATAGATATTAGCGCAATAAATCATATTTTCAGAAAAATACGAGAGATTTAGAAGAATTGTAATCATTTTTAATTTCAATTTGAATAAACTTTTCAGATTTTGTTTTGTTCTTCTGGATATGGGTGGGAACTTCGTTTTTGTGGATTCTGGCATACTGTGAACTGTGCATGCAAAATATTGATCTTTGCTTTCGTCTGCTACAGAGCACATGGACCAGAGATATATCTGATATGAACATGGTTATCGTTCCCAGGCAGGAATGAAGGGAGGCATCAGCTGTTTGTAATATTTCGATCATTGATTTTTAAATTACAATAATTGCTTGTTGTCCTTGGATTTAAACATGAACGTTCATTTAATGTTTAACAAAATGGGTCGTCCTCAAATATATCTGTGCACATTTTTTTTTCAGTGTCATGGTTTTTATCTGTCTGTTTTTGTCTTGTGGCCACATAATTGAAACTATAATTATGTAACTGAACATTGTAACATTGATCAGGTATGTCAATCCATTTACCATTTAATTTTATTTTCATTTATTCCTCTCAAATACATGAAAAATGGCAAAACATATTTTAGGAAATAAACACTATTTTTAAAACAAAAAGTGCTATTTTTAAAACCAGTGTTGCTATAAATACAAAAAATTAATACTATGATTTTACACCTATAATTATTATAAATAATCAAATCAAATAAAATTCATATGTCCGTTACTGTAGCAGTGAATTTTGTATGAATGATATGAGCAAAGACAGAATTAAAAAAAAAAAAAAAATTTGTAGGAAGTAATTTAATTTTTGTATTGTCGATTGTAAAAACAAAATTAATTACTTTTGTTTTTCCATGTTAACCAGAACTGCAGAAGTTGTTAATATTAATGAAATGCACTTAAGACCTGTTACCTCCCAAATTAAATTTAGTTTTTTTTTAAATTGTTTAAACTAAAATTAGAATTCATGAAAACTTCACTGTTCTCATTCACTTTCAGGTACCAGTTTATTTTCACTCATTATCTTATAATGCCGCTTGATGTTTGATATTTATTATAGTATTGCAATGTTGTAGTTAGAGAAGTATGTTCCCTTGTTGCCTTTTTTCATTGAGTGTTGGTTGTAACATGCATGAATATTAGTACAGTAATATAATAAAATGTCGGCACTGTTTATATTGTACAGCACAATTTTTAATAGACCAATGTAAATATTATATCTGCAGTATTTTTAGTTTCTTATTCAAATTATAAATCTCTTAAGAAGAAAGGTCAAATGTTCATTTGTAGTATGGAAATGTACAAGCTATCTCTTGAATGTCAGAATTAAATAATTTTAAAGTTTTTTTTTTTTTTTAAAGATATATACACTGTGTCTCAAAAGTCATGGTGGGGTTTCAGAGAAATATATTTTTTGAATGAATGGAGGTAGAAATGTAATATTGGTGCCAGTTGAAAATAAAACACTCAAAGTTTTTTGTCTGTATGTTTGAGGCACGAAGGAAACAAAAGATGATAACAAATGAACAAATGCAATAATTTTCATTGTTACAGTTAATTATACATGATAGATGTCCAAAGAAAAGTGCAATATGTTTTGTGGCTAGCAAAATTTGAATCTGTGACTGACCATTGTTGTCATTTTCATTAAGCATATTCACAGCAAACTCATACCGTTAGTGGTATTCATCTGCACGAAGTGCATGTAACAATTGAACTTTATAAGGAGTCAGATGAAGACTTTTCTTTAAAGCTCTATGAACTGTTGTTTTCAGAAGTCTGGATTATCGAGCACATTTACGAATTGATTTCTTTGTACTCTGAACAAATGCTCTTCGGAAGGCTTCTACCATTTCATCATTTGTCGATGGTCTTCCAGTACGCTTTTTCTGCAGTAGACTTCCAGTCTCTTTTAACTGTCTATCCCATAGGTCGTCATCCCATTGCCTTCTTGCGCACTTAAGAGTCTACCCGCTGCCCTGATATCTAGCTGAGAGCAAGGTGGTCTGCATAGAGATGCGCTGTACTGTCCATTTGCTGAGTCTAGTCACTGAAAAGTAAAACACAGATGAAGTTCTTGCAGCCTTCAAGTAGCAAACAGGGATAACCAAAGTCAGGTCTCGTGTGTGAAATGGAATGCAGAAAGGGTTACAGGCTGTCGATAGTTAAAACGTTTATAGTTATTGTGATTTGCATCTAAGTTTTAAGTTTCACCTTTGAAATGGTCAGTGCTTTTTCGAATCAAATACCCACAAACAGCCATCCACAAAGCCCGATTCACTTCCAGTATGAATAATAATCAAACATTTTCCTTTTCCTGAGGAGGACTTATCACCACAAGATAATCCCGACAAAAAGGCTTGCTGCAAAGACGAAACAAATGAATCTACCCAAACTTTATTTCTTCATTGAACCATGTTTCATCTGTGTAATATATTTTCCTATCTTCTTGCCTCATTGATTTTATAGTTCGTCATAAAAAATTTCTCCACAGAATAACATTATCTTTGTCTATCAGCATAGTTTCATGTCTGTGACAAACATACTTGAAATTAAATTCCTTTAATAACTCAGAAAATGTTCTTCGAATATCCAGCATATCAGGATCTTCATTAACCGAAGCAAACCCTTTGTCTATTATAGACAGTTCATTTCGAAAGAAAAACGCGTGAACTTTTGTTGTGATAGCATTTTTGTCAAACTCGTCAACCGTATCCACTGTCTTTGCAGGTGGCTTTTTATTTTGTGATGCTTTTATGCAGTGAATTATCCTGTACTCACAAATCACTCGGTAAATAGAAGCTTTACATACTTTCATGGAATATGCAGTTTTATTTGTGATGTCCGACATCAGTGCAAGGAGATTTAAACTCTTTTCTGCTTTATACGTATTTAATATCATACGTTTTTCTGAGATGTTCGTTTGAATCGTTTCTTAGATGGGCTTAAACAAGTAGGCTATTTGCACACTCTGTAGACCTATAGCGTGACATAACTGTCATGTAACACTGAATTACCGAAAGTACGAGGCGCGTCCATAAAGTAACTTTCCCACTCGTCTCACACCTAGCAAACTGTATGTTGTGCAACGTGACTGCGTGTACGTGATAAAGTAATGTCCTGGCATGGCGCATGCACTAGCGGAACTTCCTGAGTGCTCTCAGTAGTTTCGTTGCATTGGTTGAAAATGGACATTCCTATTCCAGCTCCCACCGCCTGTGAAGTGCGGTCAGTAATAAAGTTTTTGAATGCACAGGGCATAGCGCCGATGGTTGGCCTCCCACTGCGCTCTTCGTCATACACATTTTGGTGTCCTGCTGAAAATTGTCTACAGCAGCAACACTCCATCTGTAACAATGAAAATTATTGCATTTGTTCGATTGTTACCATCTTTTGTTTCTTTCAGTGCCTCAAACTTACAGACGAAAAATTTTGAGAGTTTTATTTTCATCTGGCACCAATATTATATTTCTGCTTCTATTCATTCAAAAAATAAAATCTTCTGAAATCTCACCATGACTTTTGGGACACAGTGTATGTATGTATGTGTTTGTTTAATCATTCATTCGTTCATTCATTCATTCATTCGTCTATTTAGTTATTTATTTTGTAAACTCCGAAGAGTAGCAATTGATATTATAATATGTTGTGATTTGTAGTTAGATTATATTGATCATGCTACATAGGTCACCGTCTCTTTTCCATGTTTTTAGTAAGCTTTCATAACTTATTTATCATGAAATTATGTTCAGATATGATATATTTATTGTTTTCTGCTCAAATTATAGTAGAGATAATCAAAATGTGCGTTTTAGGAACCCTATGTTAGCTGTATAAAGAAAAAAGGATATTGTATTCTCTTTTTGTCTTAAAATGAATTCCTATTTATTATTAATAAGTATATCATTAATTCAAAATAATCTGTAATGTGTAATCTAATTCATAATTGTAATTCCACTACTAAACAAGTTTATAACAGGGTATTCCATTACGTATTTTTTTCGTAATCTTTTCTAATAGAAAGACAGAATGATTTGTTGAGTGCTCAGGAAAACTGTAATGAATATAAAGTATTACGCCTCCAAGTTAAATTTGCATCCCATGAATGCAAGAGACGAGCCTAGTAGCTCTAATTGCTCTAGTTATTAGTATACAATCTACTGTGTCGTGTGTGAGTGAGTTCATGTTACAAGAGGTAACGCAATGAGTCAGGTAATATATATAATGTGTATAAGAAATAGAGTACATAATATTAACACTTTCAGAGTATTTATATGGGTACAATACTTTCAGCACCTCCTATACACGTGTATTCACCACTATCTCATACAACTCGCTGACACGAACAGTAAACACCTCTTTATCAGCTCAGTATTTATTCATAGGTCACAAAGATCAGAGGGAGAAGGAACAATGATTCACATTCTTTCCGGATGCAGATTTAACTTGGGCGTGTAGTAGTTTTTTTTATCTGTGCTTTTATCCTTCATGCAACTTCTTTCATAATGTCTTTTTGTACTCCATCTTACACTCCCCCCTTTTACCTTTATTGTTATCATTTTCTATAAGTGACGTCCTAAGCTTGGATTATTTTTTATTGTAATTTAAGAATGAAATACTTCAAAGAATTGATATATTTTTCTGGGTCAGTTTTGATATTAAAAATCTGTTTGTTTCTTTATTTGTCATATTCATATTTTGTGTAACTGTAATTCTATAAATTATCATCAGAAGAGCCATCTTGAGAAAACTATTAATGAACAGGAGTAATAAGTTCAAAATTTCAGGCTCACTTGATGTTCCTGTTTCTTTTATCAACACTGAATACGTCGACACTTAAATATTTGAGTATAACATTGTTGTAGATAAGTTGCTGATGTAGAATTTGTTCTGTAACAGAATTGTTATTTTTAATGATTTGCACTTTTTACAAAGTGAATTTGGAATAAAGCTGGAGCAAAAGTGTATTGTTTGTATTGGTTGATGAGGAAAGAAGACTTCTGTTCTTATACACTGCTCGTCGATATAGGAGAAAGCCAATGTTTACCTTTGTACTTAGATATAATACTCGGAGCAAGTCCCCTGGAATCGGCAAGCATCATGTTTAGGTGGAGCACGAAAGTTAAGGAATATTACAGACAGTAAAAAAACAATCATATGGGATGGGTATTTAAGAGTTGTCAGTTCATTATAAGAAGTGAATCTGATACAGCGTTAATACAAATAAATTTTATTTTCTATATTACCGAACAGCTATTTATAAAATACAATAATAGATAAATAAATAAATAAGAAAGGAAATAAGTAAGTAAATAAGAAAATAAATAAGTAAACAAATAAATAAATAGGTAAAAAATAAATAAGTAAAAAAATAAATAAGCAAAAAAATAATAAAAAACAAATCAAATAAATAGATAAATAAATAAATAAATAAATAAATATTACCTTAAATTCTCCAGCAATATCCTTGCTCTGTGCGCTGTTTACCTTTGTACCTAGATACAGGGTGCTCTAAAATTCCCCTTACAAACTTCTAGGACTTGTTAAGGGGACTGAGTAGTTAATATTTTGAATTGGAACCCATGTCCGGAAACATACTGTTTCCGTGCTACAGTCGTTTGAAAACATGTTTTTAATGCGACCACTGCTACAAGTAATTTATTTTATTATGAGGCGTGACCCAGTACATCACTTGCAGAACATTCCAGACGGTGCTGGGAGCTACATCCATTACATGTGCAATTGCTCGTGTACTTGTTGATGGGTTCCCTTCAAGTTGATGCAGTATGGCCTCTTCCGATTCGGGAATGCAGCATTTCCTTGGAGCACCACAGTCATTCCTGCTGGTGGTGAAGGTACCCCTTTCTCGAAGCTGTTGCGTAATTATGGTGAAAAGGGTATGTGATGGAGTCGGATGTTGTGGATATCGATCTCGATAAGGACGACAAGCAGCTCTTCCATTACCTCGAGCTTCGCCATACAGAAGGATCATGTCAGTGTATTCTGCAAAAGTGTACTGAACCATGTTGCTCTAACACTGAAAGACACGTGAATGAGGCTCGAACTAGCTCTGAGAGGTAGAATAAACGTCAATTGATATCACATGATCTGACGTAAGCACCCCTCATCATGTAACGCTGCAGGCGGACAAATCGCGAAGCTGTTACTTATTGAGACATGTGACGTACGTTCAGGCAGTGCTTGCTTTCAAACGGCTGTAGCACGGAAATGGTACATTTCCGGACATGGGTTCCAATTCAAAATATTATCTACTCAGTCCCCTTAACAAGTCCTAGAAGTTTGTAAGGGGAATTTTAGAGCACCCTGTATAATACTCGGAGAAAGCCCAGGCATTGAATAATGTTTTGCTTTGTCAGACTAAGATGGGAACATGTTTGTGACATGATGCCTTACCGGTATGCGGAGGCTTGGATTCTCGTCACAACAGATCACGTTGTATTGTTTTGCTGCTTACTTTAGACTCAAACACATTCTACTAAATCGGCAGAGCAGTGTAGCTAAGTATTGCTCACTTTGTTTCTTTTTAGCAGACACACACACGCATATTTGTTTATTTTATACATTCTAATTTTTCAGCTTTCTCGTTATGCTTTAGATTAGCTACATATATCTGACTGTGAGATGACATACTTCTACACATTTAGATTATGATAAAAATTATAAATGCTCATGTAAATCATATTGTGGAAGGTTTTTAGGTTACTAAGATTATGATTTTCTGCTAGACGTATTTTATGTGAGCAGTGATTTTAATATTTCTTTTAAAGGATTCTGAAATTCAGTTTGAAATAACATGTACAACAAATTATGGTCATAGAGATGTTTAAAAATGTTCTTTTGGATTACGTGATATATTGAAACTATCAGTTTTTTTTTTTCATTACTATGGTCCTAGTTGATTTTAATAGTGTTTTAAGTGACGAATTCATATACTAAACAATTGTAATTTTATGTTCAATTTATGTAGATTACTTGTATATGAACGTGTTTCCTTTCTTTAATGATTTTTGAGGACCTCATTCAGTATTCAAAGCTTACTGATTTAATCTCTGGACCCTCGGTTTTGTACAGTTTTACATTGGTAAGAAAATACTGTGGTTTATTCATATACAGTACCTAGTCTCTGAGAAAAAATGTCACTAGTATTCTAGCAGATATATGTTGCGTGTTTGGTTTAGTCACAAATTTAGAATCTGTCTCAATATTTTGTAGGTTATTAATATGGTTATTACTCACAAAAATAAAGGGGGAGTGGTGATATCGGACATTACTAGAGTTATTGCTTTATAACTTTCTTTGTTGATTATATATTTCAATTTTTTTTGTTACTGCATAATTTTTATCTTCTTTATCTTTTTGCACATATAATCAATAATTACTTTTAGTGAATATACTGTCCGATGTCATCCCGCACATCGAGGTGACTTCGAACACTCGTTATTTTTCTATATTATACAATGTATTACATCATATATATTCATTTTATACAGTTTTAAAGGTTTTAAAATTATAAAAAGTCACTTTCACTGAAAAAGAAATTCGTTATTACACAAAATACACCGACTTACATCAAAATCACCTCTTAGAAAACATATTCATTAAAGAAAAATTCCCCTTTCTCTTCTTTTGAAGATCTTAACAATTTAGCATTTTGATCTTTTGATATTGTAGAGTTTTTTGGTACCTCAGCTCTAGCTCTTGCTGAGACGAATGCTAAGAATCTTGGAATGTCTTAGAAATAATGTAGCCCATTCCACACTGGGTAGATTATTTCTGAAACATTTGCCTTTCCTGCCAGATCTCTCAAGGTAACATTTGACTATGTATCAGACATCCACAGATATTAGAGGGAAACCAAGTGAGCAGCTTTCAGAATGTCCTCTGCAAGAACCTCTTCCCTTTCTCTTTCCAATACCAACCGACTACCAATTATCTTGGAATGACTGTTTTTCAGTTTTTCAACAAGGCAGAATTTCGGGACCCCGAATTTTTTTGGCAGCTTTTCTGTATGACAAAGGACCAGACTTAGCCTCTTTCACAGTTCTAGTCAAGTTTTGGATCTGAGTTTTGCCTAATTGGCACTCCAAGAAGCCTTCTGTATCTCCCATCTATTGTCTGAAGTCACACTGTGCTCTGCTGCTGTTATACTGAACTGTTCAGGTTGGAATTGCATTAGAATATATTAAAAATAATTACAGAGCCAGATACTGCCTGTTATTAAAATGAATTTAAATGAATCTGATGTTTCAGACATAAAAAAAAAAAAAAAAAAAAAAAAAAAAAAAAAAAAAAAAAAAAAAACACACTGTTGAGAGTGTTAATAAAAATATCACACAAACGAAAGTTAAAATCCTTTGAGATTACGACATAAGGAAAACAAACAGATAATTATCCATCAACATAAAACTAATTTCAAGAATACACAGTGTACGAAGTCACCCCGCATGTCCGATGTTACCCCGTTTCAAGGTACCCAGAATAAGGTGCCAAATTGTAATTATTTTTAGTACTTTCAATTATTTTGGAATAACTTTCCCTTCATAAATTCAAAAAGTAATCAGATATATAAATTTTTGTTATTCAACTGTAATTACAATATCCATACAAACATCTGAACACTTAGAGTTTTCTTTTCAGCTTTTATTGATTAGTGTGTAGGTTCATAGCACAGACATGTAACTAATTTTATTTGCTGTTTGTTTTTTTCCTTGCACCATCATCCAATTTCCTACATCCATGCAATGGTGAAACCATCCTCGTACCTGCACTAGCAAGCTGAAAGGAAAGATGGTCTCTAGGTTGGTAGGAACATAATGTTTGTATTTATTTTATGCACCTCAGCATCTTTCAGTAGTCATGGCTGCTTGTCAATTATGTTTCAGGACTTTTTTTTTTTTTCGTTTTTCACTAGTAAGTGAATAATTATACATTTAGACGAGCTTTATTTGTCTGTCGTAATACACGAATTTCTATAATGTATTATGCAATTCACATTTGAATAAAACGCCATTATATGTCACATATTAATTTACTTAGGCTTTATGTTTTCAAATTGTAAACATTTAGTAAGGAGTAATTTGTAATATTACCTTTCATAAATTTTACATTAAAATTAAGTATGCATATAGTAGTCCTGGGATTTTGCTCTTTGTAAAATACCGGTATGTTATTTTAATAATTTACGTTTATGATTGCAATTTTTAACTATTAATAAAATGAAAATACTGCAAACAACATGTTATGCTATAATTTTAATAATGGAAAGGATTTACGATCTAGAGATAATACTGATTTTTGTCATTTATTTCCTAATGTAAAAATTCCTAATTAGTAAATATACAGTGAATATACAGTTTATCACTTTTCCTCTTCTTGCATTGAGCTTAAAATTTCATTAAATTTAAATCCGTTCTTATAAAAAATTACTCCTGAAATTCCTTCTTTGTAAACATAATTTCATCACAAGCCTTTAATAAATTCAAAGATTATGTCTTGATACTATAATTGACAGATATAGCCATACACATATATGTTTTCTGTCACTAATTTATCTTCTTGGCAATACTGGGCAGGATGCCTGGGTCATAGTTTGCTATTAAATGTTTACAGTACTCTTAACATCTACAGCAATTTATTTGTGCACATAACAGATAATAATATGAGTCTGTAAATTTGCTTATGGCTTTGTAAGTGCAATAATTATTTTTCTCCTTTTTCAGAGAGACCTATAATAAATAACATTCCTTATGCACACATACAAAAATAAACACATTTTTCGGAGTAAATATATAAATTGTTCACACTGTTAATGGTGCCAGTGCATTACTATTTTACAATTTTTTGCTAACTGATTGACAGAGATAATTTTTATTTTTTTTTTAAATTTTTTTTTTCACAAATTTTTAACATTTAACACTTGGTTAAATTGAGTCATTCAAGAAAGTAGTGACAAATTGAAGTACGCTACATTTTTAAACCTTCTTTACGTATTTCAGTCCATTGTCTCTCATATTTTTTACCTTAAAATTTGTTGCTTCATAAATATGCTTATTACATATTAACTAATTTTGTCTTATATGTACCCTATAATCGCACAGTTCAGTATGGTACTTTGTTTTTTGAAGATTATATATTGTAAGTTTCTTATACTTTGTGCAAGTTATAAAATTAATATTTGATACTTGTGTCCAGTTTAATAGAAAATAATATACTAGAAAATCCTTGTAATAGTGTGCACAAAAATAAAGTTAGGATAGTTATTTAAGAAAAGCAACAGAGTAATAAGTATGTTTTAGCTAGCTATGTTCGATACTGCAGAGTATTAAGAGATTCATTGTTCCATATTTTTTGTTTTCAGTATTAAGGACTTGCCAACTTTCCAATATGTATTTGTGTTTTGTTATTAGTACAAAATGAATGTTACGGTATATCAATTTAATTCAAGATTTAACATTCCTTATACAGTTTGACTGAATTCAGCATCATAATAATTATGAACATATTTTGGTGACACTTTTTCTAAAAAATTAATGAATGATATGAATGATAGAGTCATGATTATTTTCACTGCCTTTTATTAAGTGACTGAATTTATGATGCTTAATGTAAGCAAGTAGAAAGGTTTGGCAAGTCTTTCGTAAGATATACTGTACTGAAAATGCTACAATGTTAAATGAACTAAATTAAAGAATATGCGAGATAAATTCTTCACACTTTGCTTGGTAAACTACTGATCTTGAGAAATGCAAGATGTACATATTTTCTTCAGTTTTTGCATGGCCCTTTTTTTTGTCACTGAGGCATGCTTGGCATATCTTTGTTTGATTTTATAAAATGCATCTGAAATAACTACTACCGTATTTACTTGAATCTAATGCGCACTTTTTCAGCCAAATTTAGTCTCCAGAATCAGTGTGTGCATTAGAATTGGGCACACTAGATTCATATGCAGACTCGAAAATTCTCTTTATCCTTCTGTTTAGGTTCTGCGTGTACTTCAGCTGTGTTTGAGTTACCCCATTGCTCATCATTCTTCAATGTTCCTCACTTCACATGCTTCTGTATTTTTGTAGGCATTTGTTGACGTCATTACAAAATTTTGTCTAATATCCTTTTGAGAAGATTAATTTCATATGTAGATGAAATTATTGGGGTTTTAGGTGTAATAGATCGACTATTGATCAGATTTTTTGTATCTGACAGATATTGTTGAAAAAATGAGAGTATAAGAGTACAGTACCTCAGTTATTCATAGATTTCAAAAAGGCATATGACTCAGTTAAGAGAGAAGTTTTATATAATACTTTTACTGAATTTGATATTCCCAAGAAACTAGTTCGATTAATTAAAATGTGTCTCAGTGAAACATACAGCAGAGTCTGTATAGGCCAATTTCTATCAGATGCTTTTCCAATTCACTGTGGGCTAAAGCAAGGAGATGTACTATCACTTTGTAGAATATGCCATTAGGAAAGTTCAGGATAATAGAGAGGGTTTGGAATTGAACAGGTTACTTCAGCTGCTTGTCTGTGCAGATGATGTGAATATGTTAGGAGAAAATCCACAAACTATTAGAGAAAACACGGAATTTTACTTGAAGCAAGTAAAGAGATAGGTTTGGAAGTAAATCCCGAAAAGACAAAGTATATGATTATGTCTCATGACAGAACGTTTTATGAAATAGAAATATAAAAATGGGAAATTTATCCTCTAAAGAGGTGGAAAAATTAAAATATCTTGGAGCAACAGTAATATAAATGACACTCGGGAGGAAAACCTTGGAATTAGGGAGGCTGCAAGAGAATTCGGTGTATCAGAGAACAACATTCGCTTATGGCACCAATACAGAATAGTGATATTTTCTTCTAAAGCGACGAGGAAGTAGTTCACTGACCCACGAAAAGAAAGGCATCCTGAAGTAGAGGTTTTGAAATTCACACAGGAATGGAGGAAAAATGGGCTCCTTGTAACTAGTGACACAATTATAAGTACGGTAAAGCTAATCAGATGGCTACAGCCCATTGTAGATATGTAGATGGATAAAATTAAATTAAATTTCGCATCAGCTGTGCTGCTGCGCATTACATTCACCAGTAAACATTCTTTGAAAATTGAAGTGCACATTAGATTCGATGATGCATTAGTTTCGAGTAAATACGGTATGTTGTTTTAATGCTACTTATCTTCAAATGAGCATTTAGCTATAAATACTTTAAAAAATCTTCCTTCAGTGCATAATTATGCATGTAGACCTCTTGGGAGTAAAGGACGGTGAGTGTTTCAGAGCAACGAAATATACTTGGAATAAACTAATTGCTTTATTTTTTTATATGTATTAGCTTGTAGTGTTCTTCAAAACTCCACTTCTTGAAAGTGGATATTGACTTGAAATATCGAATATTTTGTTTTAATTACGAGTATGGGGCACTAATTTTTAATCTGGTCTCCTATATCTACAGCATGATAATAAAATTTATATGTTTATGAGATTAAATTAAAATGTTAATGTATTATAAAACCGAATTAAAGGAGCCTATTATTACAAATGAATACAAAAGCAAACAACGTCGTGGGCATAGTAGCCATAGTTTTTTTAGTAATTAACTGTAGGGTCAAGTAGAGCTAGTAAAATAAGTCGGGCTAATTTGATACAGACTTTAAAATATACCAGAGGCTCAGTTTGAAAATGTTTAAAATTGCGATTATAGAAGTACATTTTATGCTCTCTGAGAAGCAATATTGAACAAAGTTAAAAAAAATCATTATGAGCCTCATAAATGTATTAAAAGAAAATGCAGTTTTGTTTCTTGGAAAAACTTTGATATGATACTCAGTTACTTCTGTTGTTGCTCTTGAATGAGTAAAGATAGAATAATTTTTCAATTTTCCTTTTACTTAGAATAGTGTCGGCTTCATTTTTAGCTAAAGAAAAGCTGTGAATGTTGAACAGTCTAGCAGTAATTAATGTGTTATTAAGGAGGTCTGTTGTGATATACATTGTGGGGCTATTGTGATATGCTAGAAGAGCTATTATGATATTATGTTTACAATAAAAGAAATTGATCAAGCTGATAATTTTTCTAAAATTAAGTAATTTATTACCTCTTGAAGGGTATTTCATAATTTCTCAACTCTTCAGAGGTGTTTGAATTGACATGTTGGCATGGCACTTACAATACAGAATAAGTTAGAAAAATACACATAATATTTCTACTTATTTACCTGACAATTTTAGCCTAATAGTCATTTTTCTTACTGCTAAAATTTAACACAACTTTGGAAAATACATTCATTATTATTTAAAAACATATTTTAATTTATTTTAGCAATACAAACTATTATAATTTCTCAGTCTATTTCCTTACACACAAAAGAATTATTTGGACATACAACAGTTTTGTAGAATTGGCAGTAAGTGTTAAAATTTCAGTAAATTGTTAAAATTTTTATGGGAAAAAGAGGTCGTTACAGAAGCTGCTAAATCGTAGTCAATTTTAATGTGATTTCAACCGAACTTTTACAAGTAACACATTAAACATCTGTGTGTATAACAATAGCCTTAGTTCATTGCTCTGTATAACATGGCCATATTTATAGCACTGTATCAGAATATCCCTCTAGGTGTATCACAATCACAATAGCCAACACAAAAGGCTATTATGGTATACTAGTTTTTTTTTTTTTAATTTTATCCATTATTACAGATAAAAAAATAAATTTAACTCCAAATCCTTCATTTGTGTCTAATGAAGCACCTGACTTAATTTTCTCAAATTTGTATATGCTTTGACAGAAAAAATTACAGTAAAAGATTTATTTTTTGTATTATAATAGCCCTACTTGACCTTATGTGAAAACATAAGAGTAGATTGGTACTACTATTTGCTTCATTCAAACTCTTAAAACATTTGTATTGGCAAGACTGTGTACTTTTATATTAACATTTACACATCACAACAGTTATAACTCTCATGGCAGCTTTTCAAAATTTCGTATATTCAGGAGTCTAGCATGTGTCTAAATGTAGTATTCGAAAACATGTTTGTATTCCTTGTATCTTGAGAAAACAACGTAACACATTTCCAGTCATTTAGCCAATTGTTGTGTAGTGTAACTCTTTACTATTGGTTTCAGCTATGACAACGCAATTAGCTACACCAGTGTAAGGTTTAATAAATTTTTAAATATTCAAATATTATGATCGGCACAACTATTGTATTAAATTTACTCCATTCTGTCTCTCTTGGAATATCAAGCTGACCTCTTTTTATTTATTTTTTTTTATTTCTGGAAAAAGTATTTTAATATCCCGAAAATATTTACAAGTAACTATTAAGCTTACATTATTTCTAAAGTATTTTCCAAATTTTGTATTGCTCAACAGAAATTTAAACTTTTTTTTAAGTTAAGGTATATATACACATATAGGCTTATATTGTGTATAAAATAAAAATTTATTAAGATGTATAATTTGTTAGTTTGTTTGTATTTGAATTTATTTTAATGGTGGATTTCACAGTTGTTGTGCTTTGTTATATGACATTGCCCTTTTTTACAGTAGCATTGCTGACAATAAAGACTTCCACAGCAAGTCAGTGGATAATGATAATCCATTTCTCTACTGTCTGCTTGCTGTTCCAGCTGATAAGGTACTGCCATGATACAATGTCCTAATGAAATTTATTATTTATATAAAAATAACAGTGAGGAATTTATATAAAGATTATAGGCAGAAAGTACTATAGATGTTAAAAAAGAAAAGAAAATAGTCCTGTCACTGAATTAATTATAATGCTTCGGCATCAATTCAGTGATGTAAATATATTTTTGAATGCTTGTTCACAGCCTCTGTCATGTCCACCAGCAATGAGATATCATGTAGTATCGCGCCAGGGTAAAATGTATAAGTATTTAGTACGAGGAGATTCTGAGGGCTGTGTATTGGTCTGGACTATTCCTGATGTCACAAATAGTCAGCTAGCTCAAATAAAACAAGAAGACTTTGTGAAACCTCCAGGTAATTTTTTATTGTCATTCTGTTAATGTTCATGGTCTACTTACAACACTTCATTTACATTGAATGTGCAAAAATTGTAACATCATTAACCAAAATTCTTTATATGTTGGCTTTAAATTAAAGTACAGGAGTTTTTACGATTTTTGATGAGATATGATCATTACTCCATATTATTTGACAGTGCAAAATGCTGCTCTAACTGCTGTACAGCCTAAATGTTATGCCAAGAACTTGCAATGTGAAAACATATTTATGCTAAGAGTTTTCTGAGTTGTAAATTTAACAGCATTGTTATGCATTAACTGCTATACTTTATAATAATGTGTGTGTGTGTGTGTGTGTTATATTGATTATACCTCCGAATTGCGAAATTGCCTTGATGCCATAATGTAGTGAGTGCTCTATTACTCAGCAAACTACTGGATGCACACCTCACACCTTGTAAAAATGTTCTCAGGACTACATCCAAATTCTTATCTCATGACGTTGATGGAAATTCCGACATGAATCTTTTAATTCATTTAGCATTTCAGAATTCTGTGGTTTAGTGCAAGAACCCCGTTACCAACAATATTCGAAAAATTGACTTAGTAAGTTTATATGATAGCAGGTGACATCACCTATTGGCCTGAACATACATGTTGAGTGTGGAAGTACCATATTCCCTCAAGAGATGGTAGAATAGATATGTTTTTCTTGCACCATATCAAGGAGGTTATGCAAGAAAACCGTAACTACATACTGTAGCAACATGGCAAAAATAGCAAAAGAAAGCAGATGTGTTGTAAGAAACTTGCTGGTCGCATTAGATAAAAATACTATGAAAGGTATGTGTGGTTACTTTTATTCCTTATATTGCAGTATTTCGATAATAATACCAAATTATTTGAAGAATAATTATTCTACAATACACGTTGTTTACAGATGAAAACAAAGGTGATGAATTATGGTCACCTGGTGAAAATAGCAATTCTTCTACCTCAAGCACATAAACACTACTTCTGACATGGAAGTCTAATGTTAAGCCTATGTATGATAGAAATTGGATTTGCTTCTGTGGCTGAAATATAGCCAGTGTAAACACTGAAGAATAAAAGGTGAAGAACAAAAGGCTGCAAGATGTATAATCCATGAAGGCACTCCTGGTAGTTATTTTATAACCTATACCCATAATCTCTCTGACGAATGGCAAGAAGTGTTCTTGAAATGCCATGGTAAGGTTGTGAGTGTAGGTCACCTGATCTCTGCTATCAAGAATTGACGAATATCATCAGCTGAACTTGCTGATTTAAAATCTTTGTTGAGGTTCATACTAGAATGTTACTTGTCATTCTACAGTAATCTACAGGCTGCTGCTAATTTCTTATAGGGCTATCTATATTCCCAATGGAAGTAATTTTTTATTTCAACAGCAATTATTCATATTCTATGAATGACAATCAGTTAATGTTAGGGTATATTAATATTATGCGTGTTTCTAAGTAATAATGTCATTATTCAAGTCCATTTACAACTTGTATTCCAGTGTAATGATATGTGTGCATGGATATACAACATTATTCCATTAAATTCATGTTGAAAATCTATTTATTTCATTATATTATGTTTATTTTGGAGACATTATAATGTGTGTGTGTTCTAAAATCCATTGTGGTTATGATGACCAAGAATTTTTATTTCATTTTTTTAATATGATGATGTGACAGTTCTTCTCGATTTCCAAACAGTTTGCTAAATGGTGCTTTATTACATTATTCGAGGAACCTCTTCAATTGACTTCATATGGGTGAATGACAAACAGTCAAGTACACGTCATTAGTTAAAAAGTTACGTTGCAAAATAACCGTATGTTCTTATATTCAACAATTTTTAAGTTATTAATGAATGAAATACGTCATATGCTTCTAGAACAGTGTGTATTATTAATTCAATTCAATTCAATCTTCTTAATGTATCCAGCTATTTGCTGATAACATAAAGTCTACTATAGTCTATTCAGTTTTTGTTTTTCACGGGAAATGAAGGATATTTTAATAAGTGGTTATTATAGATGCCTGTTGCTAGTAGCCAGAGTTGGCGTGTAGTCTATATATACTGCAGGGCTGTCTCTTCTGCAACTGGTACTGATGATTTTAATTTACTTCTTTTGTGGTTTTGGATGGACAGTATAGAAGAATGTGTTCTAGATCTTCATCATGATTATTACACCACAGACAAGTAGGATTATCAGAAATGTGAAATTGGTGTAGGTACAATTGAGTGACAATGTGACCTGTTCTGGCTCTTGGAAACGAGAAAGTCGATAATATTGCAAAGCAGGCAACATATTTGCAACCAAGACCTCTTCAAGTGATATTTCTATCCAGTTCTTTTGCTTCAGTAAAGTCTCATTTTATAACCCTATGGATCAACAATTGGCTCTCTTCTGACAAAGGAAACTTTTTTTATAGTCTGTACAAAAGAAACCAAATGACCTGGAAATGTACAAAAACTTGTCCAGACATGTTGTGCATTATTAACATATCTTTCAGAATTTAACAGTCTCCTCGCGAAACAATGCAGGTTGCATATCAAACTGATTTCACGTCATCTAAGAAAACATTTTGCCACTAACTTGTAATTTATAAATTTATTTGATTTTGATCAATTCCGATATTTTCTAGACATATTGATATCTCCACAATATTACTTCACGAAAGATTTATTTATATATATTTTTTCCCATAGTAACTTATAGTTGTTCTCATTAACGGAAACTGAAAGAGACTGCTTGCATATCATTAGCAGCACAGGATGAATCACGATTTAGATTTTGTATCTTGTCTGTCTCCAGATAATAAATACACATCTACATGTAATAATTGAGAGATTTTCCGAAAAAAAAAAAAAAGGCTCATATGTTAGTTTGTCATGCAAATCCCTCAATTGTCACTTAATTCTGAGTATAGAGAACTGATGTATTAATTCTTCTGTGTGTTGTAGCCTACGCCTCTGTAAAGAAGATTAGCAGAAGTGACTTAAAAACATGCCTTAGGACTGCTTATGGGAACAGTTAATTCGATTGTTACTTCATATTGTAAATACTGGAGTCCAGTTTCGTGAAATAAAGACTAATAATTTAGTAATAATTAACTAGACTACTGGTTGGCTCACTGGCTGAGAAGAAATTGCCTACTGAAGGATGCACTATCTTAGAAGAAATGGTGAACGGGAGAAGAGTTCAGGATAGAAGAAGATATCAGATGATAGACGACATTAAGATATATGGATCATATGAGGAAACAAAGAGAAAGGCAGAAAATAGGAAAGATAGGAGAAAGCTGGGTTTGCAGTGAAAGATCTGCCCTTGGGCAGAACACTAAATGATGATGAATGATAACTAGACTACCATACTTGAAGTCGAAGAAGTAAGGAGTAGGCTACATTGACCATAGTGTTGAAAGCTTAACCTTACATTAATTTCTAACTTACCCTACAGTCGACATAAGAAGAATGATTGTTTCTGGACATTTCTACAGGTCTAATTACATATAAAACTTTTTTCCTTGCTTAATATATAGCTATTATATTCTTGTCCTTGAATCTGTACTCTTCATTATTGATATTGTGATGTTGGTGTAAATAGTATATGTATTGACTTTGTGTTCATACAAGCACTTGTTTAGAAATATGGTGATGAATATTTTTACTTTTCTAGCAATGCCACCAACTGTATCCACTAGTCTTGTTAAAGCATGGGCTGAGATGAAACCTCCTCCTGTTGGTATATTGGATCAATTGGTAAGTTTTTTCATTTGATAACTCTACATTATAATAATATCCAATTTTTCCTAATTAGCTATTGATTTTACTCTTAGTTAACAAGCTTATTTTGTACCATGTAACAACATTGGTAACCACTTTATCAATTAAGATAATAAACAATACATGTGCTATATAATTTATAAGTTTTATTCTGATTAGAGATTAACTGGGTGAACAAAATTATCGTTAGTTTCAGTACAGTCAGTTTTATATTGTTTGGTTGAATCAATAATACCCAACATATATTTGCACATCTTGTACCACAGGAACTCCCCCAATCCTAATACCATTTATAGTATGCATTGAAACAATCAGAAACATAATTCGACCTGGAACATTAGCAGTACGATTAGCAGCCAATGTAATTGCCGGACATTTATTATTAACCTTAGTATTTTCCTTCATAAATTGAAATGGCTTCTATTAGTGGTCACTTACTAGAGATAGCATATGTGCATTTTTTTTTTTTTGGCTGATTCACAAATGTATGGCAAAACAGTGAAGCCCCAAATTATTTTCTAAAAAATTCTTGAGTTCCTTTCCTTATGTAACTCATAACACAAATTATCTGGGTTGTCATCCATTTTAAATTATGGCCATAAATGCTAAATGGCGCAAAAATCACTTTTGACTTTACATAACATTTATTTTCTGTGATAGTTACTTAAATGATTTCACTTCTTTTTGTGTTCAAATTGTTTTCCTTCTGCATTAACACAGTTGGAATCTGTGTGGAACACTTGACACACACCAAGACACAGCTCAGTATCCCTGTTCAAAAACTCGAAGATATCCTCAATGTACTGGTAACCCTTCAATTGTTCAAGAGTTTCTGGTTTTTTCCAATACGCTAAGTCCTTCACCACATCCCACAAGTAGAAAGAAGTCCATTGAGGTGAGATTGGGCAAACATGGCAGAATTTCAATGGCTGCATACCATTCTACCACTCTTATGGTTAAAAACTTGATCCAAGTACACACGACCATCTCTAGCATAATGGGTAGGAGCTCCATTGCGCTGGAAGTACAGTTCATCAAACTTGTCCATATATATCATGACTTGGAATGTACCACATGTAAACAAACAGTAACAGTAACCATATGCCAACTATCTGCTTATGCTCGTTGACAGTCTTTTCTCTGTCTTTTATTTCGATACTAAACTTCAAAGCTTCGATTATATCTATGATACTAACCTAAAAGTTTGTCTTTTGTGCCATTATCAACTACCAGAACTTCGATTATGTATGATACCAAACTTAAATGTCACTAGTAAATTACTGGTGCCAGTATGCTGTTTTAATGTTGTTACTACACTTAAATTTATTTTCAAATGTGTAAATTGCCTTTTGCGCCAGACTCTGCATATTCTTACACAGTCTGTTACAAATTCAAAGCACTTGTAGCTAAGTATTTGGCTTTTGAAGAATTGTTCAAACACCATTATAGGACACAAATGATCACCCTGGTGTGCGGCTCACTGCAAGCATCTATCTTCCTCAACAAAGTCGATTGGTAGTGGGCCGAGAAGATGGTTCCATCATCATAGTTCCTGCTACACAGTCAGTGATGTTACAGCTGCTGCATGGAAAACATCAGCAGTATGATGGTACAGTGAATTTATTTTACTACTAGCCATACTCGTGCACTTCACTGCACTTCTTGGAAAAAAAATATTATTCATTTAAATTTATTATATCTTCAAATACAGCTTTGTAATTATTTAGTGAATAATAGCTTATATAATATATAATATATTTAAGTCCTATCAAAATTTTACACAGAATAAAACTTGTCGGAAACTGTTTTTAAAGCAACTTTTGTTATGTAACATTCTCCTAAAATTCAATAATAAGCGAGCTATTTCGATTTATTTAAATCAGTCCCCTTATAACTCCCCCCTCCTTTTAAAGAAAGTATTTTGAATACCATATAGCCTAAATTCTAAGTGAGACCAAACTTAATTTATATTCCAATTTTCATAGAAATCGGTTCAGCCATTATTGCATGTAAAGGTAACAAACATACAGACAGAGAGAAAAACAAAAATGTCAAAAATGCTATTTTCGGTCTCAGGATAGTTAATTATACATGTTAACACCAATTATTAAAAAAAAACAAAAAAAAAACGAAAATTACAAGAAAAATTTAGTTTACAGATTTATTATTATTATAGGTAAAATTCATAACTCAGTGACATATAATGAATTCTGAAGTGCCGGCCTGTACTGTATAATATATAAAAATAATGAAAATTGATAATTTGCTGATTACACTGTTATCTGAATTGTATATAAAAACTTGTATTATAATTTGTTTCAAGGTTGGTGAAGCTGTTTTCCCTATTGACTTATAGAAGAAATTGAGCATTGAACTAACAGTATTGATAATAGTATGAAATAATGTGTTAGACGTAACTACAGAAAAAATAATTAAATCAATCTCGAAATAATAATATTTATGAAACAACACTTAAAAAAGTACTCTTAAAATAACACACACACACACACATATATATATATATATATATATATATATACACATGGGTAATTAAATTTGTATGCTAGTGAGTAAACACAGTTACATTTTCTGAATGATTTTTACCAAAATTTGTTTTATGATCAATTTCATAGCCACAGTTTCTCTTTTCATATGTTGATTGGTATATACTGACATATATAGAGTAAAACCCCGGCTAACTGAACTTCACTTAACTGAAGCCCATTTTAACCGAAGTGGTGGGATAAAAATACACAACTTTGTTTTGGACCTTAATATGCATTTTTTTTAATATCTAAAATATAACTGCATCTTATTTTCCAAAGTTCTGTCAGTGCATGTCAATGAGATCGCTGCTGTCTTGTTCTCACCCTACAGCAAGTCCATAAATAAGGATGAATGCCCTTTAAGGAATGCCGTAAGTAGAGAAATCTGCTTTCCACCAGCTCATTTCACTTGTTTTGTGATCAATCAGTAGTGATAGCATGTGTACGTTGATCTCATCAAGTGAAAGTTATTCTTTGTTTAGCTACCTTTTGTTCCACTGATCTCCTACCACAAGAATTGTCGAACCAGTTATGGCTAAATGAGAGGTGACAACTGATTCCACGTGTATTCACTTCTATGATGCTGTAGATGTTAAGCAGTTGTGCACTATCGAAAACAGTAGACTATCCAAGATTATCCGAAAAATCTTGTTATCTGAAACAGCTCCTCTCCCTTTACTTTGATTAAATGGGTTCTACTGTATTATGATTGAGGAGCAAACTGTGTTATTGTGTTGCAGATTGGCCACCACACCAATTGCTGTTGGGTCATGCAGGACGAGTGAACTGCTTGCTGTATCCCCACCATCTTCATCAACGATATGAAAAATCTCATCTTGTTTCTGGTGGAGTTGACTTTGCTGTCTGCCTTTGGGACTTGTATTCTGGCACTCTTCTCCATAGGTTCTGTGTTCATGCTGGTGAAATCACACAACTTTTGGTACCGCCAAACTCATGTAGTGTAAGTTTGTGGATTTACATTTCACTCTTTAAGAAGTATGTTAAATGGCTATAATTTTATTGTTTCTGCGTGTTAAATCATTTTTATTGGAATGTTGAAGACATGACCTATTTTAAGTATAGTGATAAAAACTATACAGGATATTTCTTAAGTACATGTAAATACTTAATGGGTGTAATTGTTGATTAGTCAACTGTCAACCAAGCGAGGTGTGTTCCACATGGGACTCGCATTCGAGAGGTCCGCGGTTCAATTCCCCGCACCGACCAGCCTGACTGATTTTTCTTTGGCTTAACACAGTTACTTAGGCAAATACCGGGTTGGAATTTTCATTGCCTTGATCCATTTCTCTTCCTCTTCCCTGTAGAAAAAGAATTTATATTTCTCATTATATCATTCATCTTCATTATCTCATTCCATAGGCATATTCAAGTCATGATGCATGTCTTTGTCCTCTCCGAAACCGTCTCTGGGCTCCAAGCCTTTCGCAATATCTCTGCCAGGATTCATTCTTTAAGAACATTTCTGAGGGCGCTTCGACACCTTAGAAGGGCTGTCAGAATGGATCCTGTGCTGCTTGGTCACCTTGGCGGTTTGAACTTGAGGCGGTGGGGTGTAGGGAGCTCATTGGATGGGCGGGTGAGGGATCTCATGTGGATGGTGGGCTGGTACACCTCACTCTCATTCTTCCCAAAATTTTTATTTATTTATTTATTTATATATATAATTTGGGGCGCACAATAGGCCACTGTCAAGCCGAGTTCTATAGGATCGTACCTAATCCACCCCTAGCCACTCAATACTACTACTTCTGCTACTGCTGCTGCTGCTGCTGTTGCTATACATGAATTACATTTTTCACTAATTTTACATAAAATAGCAACATGTATATTCCAGACATTTCTAATATTATTTTCTACTTATGGAAATCAGCATTTAAAAGTGATGTGAATGATAAAACTACATAGAATTTGCTTAAGATTACTCACGTGTAACAAATGAATTTATAAAAAGTGGTCATGCTGCTGCTACACACACTCTTCTCTTCTCTTCTCTTCTCTTCTCTTCTCTTCTCTTCTCTTCTCTTCTCTTCTCTTCTCTTCTCTTCTCTTCTCTTCTCTTCTCTTCTCTTCTCTTCTCTTCTCTCCTCTCCTCTCCTCTCCTCTCCTCTCCTCTCCTCTCCTCTCCTCTCTCCTCTCCTCTCCTCTCCTCTCCTCTCCTCTCCTCTCCTCTCCTCTCCTCTCCTCTCCTCTCCTCTCCCATCTCCCATCTCTCCTCTCTCTCTCTCTCCCTCCCTCCCTCTCCCCCTCCCTATCCCTCTGCCCTCCCCCTCCTCATACTTCCCCCCTCTCCCCTGCCACTCTCTTTCCCTCTCTCCCTCTGCCCTCCCGCTCCTCATACTTCCCCCTCTCCCCCCTATTTCTGTCCTCAGTTTTTACAAGAAAAAAAATAAGAGAAAATAGTTTGAATATATTTCGAGTTCCTAGGTAGTTGCGATTTTAATTTCAAATAAGGACCTAAAATTATATTTCACGTGCATCATTCCTGGATAACTTGAGTTGTAGGTACTGAATGTGAACAACAGTTACAAGAAATGTCTGTACACAAGCAGACAGACAGCTGAAAATGTGTATTGCCACTTTTGAAGTATGACAGTTCTTTCTCTTTATTCTTCGTATAATGAAAAATTAAGGGTGCATATGTAGGCCTATTTAATTTTGTCTCGCAGAAATATTAAGCTTCTCTATATGAACAATTCTAATAGCTTTATACTATTTATTAAGGCCCATGAATATTGCTCTGACATTTGGCAGAACTATGTAGTTCACAAATTTGAAACTAAATTGGTAAAGGTATGATTATGCAAGACATTTCACGATGGAATTGAGTGAAATTTAATTCAATTAAATAGTGAAAAATGTCACTGCTATCATTTTAGAGGAAAATATATTTTGGAAGTTAAATGACTGATTTTTGTGGTCCAAAAAATTTGTCTCGTTAGCAGGAAGCTTATTGTAACAGTGATCATTTTGAAAGGGTTATTTTTTTCTCTCCATCATGCTCATGGACTCTGTTTTTATGAACAACAAAAGTTCTTATTTTAATATTCATGTTCGTTCTGGAGTAATAGTTCTTAAATTTCTCATTATCTATTTCAGCCTCGTATCCAGAAATGTGTGTGCAGTGTTGCAAGTGACCATTCAGTTACACTTCTCGGACTAACAGAAAGAAAGTGTGTTGTATTGGCTTCCCGACATCTGTTTCCAGTTGTAACAATTAAATGGCGTCCATTGGATGACTTCATGATTGTTGGCTGCAGTGATGGAACAGTTTATGTGTGGCAAATGGAAACAGGTGTGTTAATTATTTTAGCTTAGCACTTTCAGAGGTATAAGATTTAAAATTGTCTGAGTCCCCAGGCCTTTGACCTTTCATATTGAGGATTCTCAAATTTATCAGAAAAATATTATGCTATTACCTCCAAATGATTTTCCGTTTTTATCCCACTTGACACCTGATATCCAATTTTACAATTATTACACCAGTGTTGAATATGTGTGGTGGTTGGAAATTTCAGTATAAGAGAAAAAATAGTTTCAGACCAGATGAGTGAGTGTGAATGTCTGGTAAGATGAGGCGGGCCGTTATTTGTACCCAACCCAGTATTTCATGTGCATTGTTACAGAATGAATTGTCTCTGGGTACTGAATATAAACAAAATTCATGTAATAGATTAGAAGAAACCTCTGAACACAAATGGATGAACAGAAAGACATACAGCATGCCAATAATCACTTCTTCGATATCAAGGGTGCTGGAAAACTTATTTTCGCGAAAATCTCGAAATTAGGTTTTTGTAGTGTCAATAAATTTTCTTCATATTACCTTATATAATGAGAAAGTAATGCTACGATTGTCTGTGGACTACTTGCTGAACAGAAATAATGATCACTAAATTTGATTATCCTAGGTTTAATAGTTAGTTACAAATATTCAGCCTACATTTTGTGATGCAGCCCAAAATCTTCTTATGTGTAATTTATTGTAAGAATAAGTTCTTATATTAATGTTTTGTGTGAAGGTCACCTGGATCGAGTGCTGCATGGTATCAGTGCTGAAGAGGTTCTCTATGCATGCGACGAGAACCCTGCAGCAGCCAGCACTGGTGATGTTGGACTTGCGAACCCTGCTGTTCATTTCTTCAGAGGCCTGCGTCATCGCAACCTATCTGCAATTAGGCATGCAACACAGGTACATTAATTAAATGAAAATGTATGAAAACTAGTGGCTTGTGTAGCAAAATCTGCAAACTAAGTTCGTAAGAAGTTCAAATAAAGATTTTTTAGATTTATTTTCCAGAAAGAATGCCACACATTTTGAAAGTTATTTGCTTCCATAATAAAAAGAACATACTCCACGGAAGATGTAACATTGAAAGCAATGTAATAATAACTCATTGAAATATCTCTTTTAAAAAGCTTCCCTCTTAATGAGTTTTATTCCAAACGCTTTTTCTTGTTGTTGATAATGTGTTCAATTGGATTGTTGCTTGGTGAGTTGATTTGTCTGAGCATCTCTGAAACCTCACTCATATTTCTTCCACTTTGTCTTCAGAAACTCTTTCTTGTGCTTCCTCATATTGTTTACAATACTTTCGGCCGATAGAAATTTGTCTGGCCATACCTTCATTGTTTGCCCATCAGGTGGGTCTTATCTGAAGATTCATCAGTAATTTCTTGGTGCACTGAAATCGCTGATTTTGTTTTCACATATCACACAATAACTTGGGTTCATCATTATTGCTTATTTACAATAGAATTGAACAACATAATGTAAAAATATCATGACCAAGTGAAATTTAATTTTCTTTCTTCTAGAATTAATGGAAATTCGTAATTTCTCACATATTTTTTCGAAATAATTGATTCAATTTGGAACATTTGAACGAAACACATATTATGTCGAAGTCAAATTTCTGCTTCATTATACTTCATAAATGGTCTTTCTTTCGTTATACAAAAGGTTTTAACACAAATGTCTTCTTTCAGAGAGGATTACATCAATTGCAGCAACTTCATCATGCCACGAATCAAGATGGCAGTGACCAGCAGAAGAGTCAGGCATTACCTCTCATGATACAAGGTCTGCGTACAAATCCCAAAGATCCAGAGTCTCACATTCTTGTGTTTGACATAGAAGCACTCATAGGTGAGTTTCACTTTAACTGTCATACATTGTCATTATGTACTAAGAACTGTGCTCTGCCAATGTTAACCTTTTGAAAGAAGAATGTAAGTAACATTCTAATGGAGGATCTCCAGTACCGGAAAGGTGCCTAAAATAGACACAAATTAAGAAGTAATTAATGTCTTCTTAATGTCCAGTTATCGACTTCAGAAGGAAGTTGTCCAAACCAGTAGTATAACTGCAGTGTCATAGGAGTTTTTAATCCATTGCTTGACAGATATCTACGAAAAATTGTAAAGATAGGATGGAAAGAATTGTTTGATGCTGCCATATAGTGATGTTCAACTATAAGAACACTTTTTGTTAGTCGTTGACATCTTCCCGTAAGTATGTAATATTATATACAGACTTTTAGCTATTCTTTCTTTGACTTCTCTAATGTCATTAACTCATTGTGTATTAAATCTACTGGCATTTTCCACCTAGAAAGTTCATAAATTAAGCATGTATTTTCAAAACTGAACAATTTGAATTTTGGTCAATTTTGACATGTGTCTTAAAACACAGAACACATTAGACTTTTTATGATACCACGAAAGTTTTGTTCCATTATGAGTCTGGAATTTGAGGTTAGTTTCAAAACCACAGTTTTTTTTTTTTTTTTTTTTTTTTTTTTTTTTTTTTTTTTTTTTTCATTCTCATGGAAAAAAAATCATATCACTTCATTTTAGTGCCGAAGTCATGGATGCATAGAATTCCATCTTCCTTCATATAAAGAGAAAGAAAACCTTTATCCCTTAACCTTTGAAAAAAAATCATTATTGTAAATACATGTCTCAATTACTGTTATTAAAAATACTTACTTACTGGCTTTTAAGGAACCTGGAGGTTCATTGCCACCCTCACATAAGCCCGCCATTGGTCCCTATCCTGAGCAAGATTAACTCAGTCTCTACCATCATATCCCACCTCCCTCAAATCCATTTTAATATTATCTTCCCACCTACGTCTTGGCCTCCCCAAAGGTCTTTTTCCCTCCGGCCTCCCAACTAACACTCTATATGCATTTCTTGATTCGCCCATACGTGCTACATGTCCTGCCCATCTCAAACGTCTGGATTTTATGTTCCTAATTATGTCAGGTGAAGAATACAATGCGTGAAGCTCTCTGTTGTGTAACTTTCTCCATTCTCCTGTAACTTCATCCCTCTTAGCCCCAAATATTTTCCTAAGAACCTTATTCTCAAACACCCTTAATCTCTGTTCCTCTCTCAAAGTGAGAGTCCAAGTTTCACAACCATACAGAACAGCCAATAATATAACTGTTTTATAAATTCTAACTTTCAGATTTTTTGACAGAAGACTAGATGACAAAAGCTTCTCAACCGAATAATAACAGGCATTTCCCATATTTATTATTATTGAAAATAGTGAAATAAAAATAGATATCAAAGTAAAAACTTGAGTGGCACTCTGCTAGACATTGACTATTCAACACTTTGAGGGAGGTTCATATGTTTCACGTGTAATTTTATTAAGAAGTTAACAGGTTTAATGCAGGAATTTACCTGTAATAAGAAATGTCAAAGTGTGACTAAGTGATGTATAACCTTTCCTGGTGAGGTGTTATTTTATACTATTGATAATAATGGAGTTAATTAACACAGCTATTGAAGTTTCTTACTGTAGTGGGGGTGCAATATCTAATTTGAAATAGATCTCTGTAAATACTGTTTACATTATGCTTCCAGACTTAAACAAGAGTGTGGTGTTGGTGAGCGGTGTGAGTATTAAGTATGTACGAGTAGTCAGCTGTGCAATGACTCTACTAGCAATGTACAGGATAAGGAAGGTCATAACTTTAGGATATAGTTCTTGAAACTGTTTTGAAAAAAAAGTTTGTATGATCACGGATCTGACTTCAATTGGTGAAGGATCTATTGCCATTAATTGTTGAGTAAAATTGAATGTGTTAGAACTATGAAGAATAGTAGACAAAGTGTGACTTAATGTGCGAGTAAATGTAGGCCTACACTGTAACATAATTTATAAGAGTTTAATAATAGTTACAATGACACTGACTGCAAATCAACAGGCCTGTTATCAGTGGCATAGCCAGGAGGTTAAGATGGGAGATGCTAAGTTTTGGGAATATCACATGACAAATTTACCCATAACTTACATGCAACATATTTAAAAGAAAATAATAATAATTGTTTAATACTATGAAATTTAAAATCAATTTAGACTCCCCAGAAGTTGTTACAAAGCAAACTGAAGTCTCTCTCCTTGCAGAGTGAATCAACAAACGCCGACCCTAAATAAATTACCGGTACTTATCTAGTTGTCGGTATTGTTTGAGAACGGTAGTTTCATAATTTATTTGAAAATCATTGGTCAATTCAAACAGTTTGTCAGCAGAAATATAAAGGATTTATTAATTTAAATATTAGTCATTTTCGTACAAACAGTCAAACAATATTTTTCTTAAGTATTGCACTCGCAATGCCAATGGTGGACAAATCTAATGTCATTTTAAAATATTTCTTGAAAAATGGTGGGTGGCTTCAGCTTGGTGATCCACCCTGCCTACGTAACTGCTACTAGTGGTGTGGCACGCTTGTGTCCAGCACTTTTTTTGTTCAACTGTATTGTCTGCTTGCGACGTCATTCCAGTGCATGCATACCTAGTGAAATGCGTTCCTGTATTTAGTTGTAGCTCTCATGAGAGAACGCTATTGGTCAATTATACACAAATAACATCAGAATGCGTAATATCAACTTTACATATCGTTATTGACATGCAAATCGATATGCATAGCTGTTTCCATTCTCGGTTTATTGTGAATCAAAAAATCTTCACACTAACGTCCTCCACTTCTCATCAGTTCATTTGGACTAATCTTTAGGCTATATGTCTTTCAAAGTTTATTTATTTCTGCCCATTTTTTCCCTCGTGATTGCTGATTATATTTATGGAATATTTCTGCTTCTAATTTAGTTTTAATTTTGATATGTAATGTGTGAGCACTCATAGTTTTATTTTGTCTATGTAATTTTGTGCCTTTTTTTTTTTTTTTTGCTAGTTTATCAGCAGTGTGATTACCATTTATGCCAGCTTGTGTTAATATCCATTGAAAACATATTTTAGTCTGTACATTTTCAAGAATTTTTATTAATTTTCTTATCTCACTGATTTTTCTTGTAACAGTTCTTTTGTTTGATGCTATGGCTTGTATTGCTGCTTTTGAATCTACTAATAAGACAGCATTATTAAACATATTGGGTCTAAAGCAAATAGTATTGCTTCTGTTTCTGCATCAAAATTAGATTTGTTTTCACCTACAGCTATATAATGTGAAAAGAAGGATGAATGTACTCCAGCTCCAGCATTGATATTATATATTATGGTTGGATCTAATACCATTCCTTGATTCTTTTTCCTGTGTATAGTGGTGATGTCAGCCCTCCTGGTGGAATAATCCTGAGAGATACAGTAATTTCTCATATACTTCCCACCCCTGTTTTAGAACATCGGCGAGTATAGTTCTGACCCTGTGGTGACATAATTGAACCAGCAGTTCACTCTTTCTGTAGAACCGTAACACTTGTTGTAAGGTTTCAGTCTCTTTGTATCTGGGCTGGCGGCAACAGGTCATGTTAAATGCTCTTCCAGGAACAGAACAAACTGGACACAAATTACAACGAATTTTATTAGTAAGGATTTATATTCGTCACTTTTGACACAGCCTGTCTAGTTTCCCATTCATGTTTACTATGACAACTGTCATGAATGTGTTTTGCTCATTTTGAGCATCACTTACTCTAAGTTTAGTAGCGTGTGATAAAGTCTCGTATATTTGCAGCATCCAGTAGTTTAATAGCAAACTACAGGATCACTTTCTCATGCTCAAGTGAAATTAATAGATGCAGGCAGTGGCGCCAACTTATATGGATCCATGGGGCCTGAGCCCACCCAATAATTTGTCGTGTTATTATTATTATCATTATTATTTATGAGATTTATTTGTTTTAACTTCTACCTCAAGTGTTTGAGCCTACCCAATGTTTTCAAAGAGTTGACGCCACTGAATGTATGGCTCTAGTACAAGTATGTAATATGTGTAAATATGTACAAATATGAAAATATGTGTAAGTATTTATGAGAAAATAATGTAAATGGTATAATGTAGCCTTTATAAACTTAATGCTTTGTACATACTATCTTCTTTGCTTATACTGTCCTTTACTACTCCCTCAGTAGCAGTATGTATGAAAATGAAACTTCTTCCACAAACTGTATACTCCAGTATAAAATAACTAACATAACTCAAACGATTCAGCAGCCAGATCTTCGGAGTCCTATGATCAGTGCTGCAAGCCCCCAGCTTTTCTTTAATCAGAATTACCACTGCCTTTTAATATTTATTGGGCTGAAATAACAATTTTCGTAATTATAGTAAGATAATGTTAAAGCATTACAATATATGATGCTGTTTCTTGTGAATTTGTGCAAAATGAAATATAAACACGTACATAAACTATACTATTTATAACTGAAGTTAAATGTTTTATTTTTTTTATGATAATAAAAAGTTACTTTTATATGCAATCTGAAAAAAGTTTTATCTTCTTATATACATATATTATGTCTTTTGTGTGATAAAATACAGTGAAAAATATATTTTGTTAATATAAAATTAAATGTTTACAACATTCGTAAAATGTATAGAAAAATGTGTCATATTCATAACACCATTTGTTTTGATTTATCTTTGCATTTCTGTCAGTCATAGTCATGAGTAGGCCTAATAATCTTATAAAATGTAAGGATTTTAGGATGTGAAATACTTTCCTTTTCTGGAAAACTAAAGGCTGTGGTGGAGTTCTTTTTAGTGTGTTGTAGTATGCTGGTTATTATCTTACGTAAAACTTTGCAGCGTGTCTTAATTATGGATGCCAGAATCACATTTGTCATTAGAGGAAGCTTTGTACGAACTGTTACGACAGTTATGTTACAAAATGTCTTACTTTTTCTGTCATATTGTGGCTAATATTTCTTGCGGAGTGCTTGTAGCCAATGAAAAAAGAAGTAATGTAAGAGAATTGACTCAGTAATATTTTAGAAATGAACTTAGAAGAAAATTTTCTTATGTTACTTGATAGGCTCTAACATCATCCTAAAAACTTAAGTTACATTTTGTTACGAAATTATAAAAATTCGTCATTAGAATTAGTGAAGTAGTCCACAATATGAAACTAACTTAGTTTAATTTATTTTGAATAAATATAAAGATGAGACCAAACTTACGAACATAATGAAAATCAACAGGATTCCTTTAATGTAATTTATACACATAGTTGTATTTTTCGTTATTAATATTTTCTTTGTAACTAATGCAGTATATTTGGCAGAAATGATATTGAATACCACTCAAACATCAGATGTCCTTGATTTTTATTGAAACTCCCAGGGTTAACCGTTTCATATTTATTAATTTTGTTTCTGATTTAATCCTGTGTCGATGTGTGCATTAATTTCCACGTAGAGTCATATTTTCGAGATAACCATTTTGTCGGGTATGTTTCAAAATGTAACATGGCAAGGGAACATGGTTAGGATACATGTCTGCAATTTGTTTTTATAGTTCAACTTCTAACTGAGGAATATAGTACTATGTCACCTGGTACTTTGGAAGCTCAGGGACTCATCAACCAAGCAGAATACCAGAAAGTTGCAGCATTAACGCAATCAGCCTCTCCTGATGCTCATAAAAAAATTGCAGGTGAAAGTCTTCCATTTCTATTTGGATTATTTTATGTGTTTTCGTTCTGATTGTTTTTGTTTGTGAATCATTGTGCTTCCAAATCTACCATAAATTTAGTCTTGTAACTTTGCTTGTACCGGTATTTCATTTTAATGCTTTGGTAGCACTGCATTATACTTTAAACCCTGTAGAATGAAGTAATGATCGCTATTACAGTTGCACTGCAATTTATTTACACAAAGAAGACGTAATCCTGGTAAAGAAACATACAAATATTTAAGTGTACAGTAGTGGCAAAAAAAACCAGATCGACTCTTGTAGCTGATTTCAGAGCCTTGTTCACTCCAGAGCACGATAGACTGGTAACTAAGACTTTCGTGATTCGAATCCTGCCTGGGAAGAAAACTTTTTTTTTTGTTCCTTATTCAAATTTATTCCCAATACTTTTCGATTGCAGCGATAATTTACTACTTAATTAACTTATGATTCCCAGAATATGAATTTTACCAGCAATCGAAAAGTATTGGGAATAAATTTGAATAAGGAACAAAAAAAAGTTTCCTTTCCAGGCAGGATTCGAACCACGAAAGTCTTAGTTACCAATCTATCGTGCTCTGGAGTGAACAGGGCTCTGAAATCAGCTACAAGGGTCGGTCCGGTTTTTTTTGCTACTACTGTACATATGCTTCCAGAAACAGAAAATTACTGAATTCAGTAGCTTTCTGCAAACTTAATAAACGAAATATATTGGGGTCTTGATTATATGGTGGTCTAAATTATTAGGTTCGTCCTGGATTGGTTCTTTTTTCGAGTGTTGCACAAATTTGGTGACAAAATAAATTCGAAAAATTACGGACTATGTTATACGCTACAGTATTTTGCTTATTTTTGCGACACGTTTTATCTGTTTACAATAGAGTTTTTATTTTAATTTGCTTTTTTGTTTGTTGAACTCTGATGAAGTACACATCATGCATAGACACTGAACAAAAATGAAAAATGGTCATGGTGTGTCAATGGAAGGAAAAGATAAGACAATGAACATTTCAAATTTGGCTCTTGATTATCTAGAAATTTTCATCATCCAGCTTATTTTTGGTCTCATTTAGACTGGATAATCGAGGCTCTACTGTAAAGTCTGTAATAAATGAATGTTACATGCAATAAATTTCAGAAGTGTTTTATGTTCTTATTAATTAAAATATGTCATTATAATAAATGCATTATGGTCACTAATATCTGTTGCTATTATTAACTTTTCATCGTTTGCTTTAATTTAACATGCTTTTAGTACTGGAATTTTGTGATTTGCAGAAGTACGCGTTTTTTTAATGTCAAGGATAAATGTGTATTTTATATTCTTTGTAGTGCTTTTTTCTGTCTTTACTATGTGTATCTCAGTTTAATGTGATCTTCCCACACATCATCTTTCATATGCATAGCAACAGTACACCTGTCTGCCATGTAGCATGCTGAGTTGACTCTGTAATATTTTACTCACCACTTTAACCAAGAACATGCTAGAACTGCCCACTGTCCTTTCCTGTGGGTTTTTGGCACCTGCTTCATATGTTTCCAATCACTTGCTCGAGTTACTTCGAGAAATAGAGGTAATCTTCTGATAGTTAATATGCATAAGATTTTCTAAGGCATGTGGATTTGTCCTGTACATCCCAAAGATAAAAATCAAGGGGTCAGGTCAGGGAATCAAGGAGTCTATAGATTAATACTAATAACTGTCCTGGAAGACTTGATGAATACCTTATTCTTCCCCACAAAGGAAGAAAAATGTCCTTTATATAATTTATAACATGGGTTTAAGTGCTTATAGAACTTGAGTTTTTTTATACTTAGTAATTACTTTTAGAAACAAAGGCTAGGAGGAACCCTGTTCAGTTGAAAGCTCTGTTTAATAACACACATTATTGGCTCATCAGTTACTATATTGTATGCACAGTTTGTTATCAATTTCTGCCCTTCATAATTTTTTAAGCTGGAATGATATGAATGCTTAGTATGGAGCTTGCAATCTGCTGCTATGAATTAAAATTAATTGTAATGTATTTCACTCTCTATGTTAGATTTTACAGCCTGTTTATACCAAGATAGAAATACCTCCACTTTTTCCTCCGTCTCCCTGGATTTCTCTTCTCCAAAGGTATACTTACAACTTTTGTTATTCTTTTCCGACATCCTTGACACACCTTTGTTCCACTCTGCCTTCTAGATACCCAATCGCCTATTTTTTTATATTTCACACAATTCTCAGAAGTTCACTTATTTTCTCACAGTCTCGTCTTTGTTAACTATTTTTCTCAAAAAATATTTATTTCAACAGTTTCGAGATTTTGTTTTAAATTTACAGTATCAGCTCTTGTTTCTATTGTATATTAATACGATAATGTTTCAATTTTATTGTAGTTTTATGTATTCTTGCTCTGGTTTCACTTCTTAAATATTTATTTTTTAATAATCATTAGTTTAAAAAAAAACTTATATTCTTGTTGCTTTAATCCCCTGTTTAGAAGTCTAATACTTATAATCATTACACCAAAATAGTTAAAAGTGTATAACTTGTTCTGTAATTTTGTTTTGAAGTTACAAATTACATGTTACAGGTTTTTTGCTTTTAATGAGCATTTTAATTTCATGTACCAGTACTTCACAAAAAAGTAGTTGAATATAATGCACCGTAATCTCAGAACTTTTTTTATCTTACATATAATTATATTATAATAAAACTTGTGGTGTGACTGGAGCTCGTAGTGTGACTTCTGTCTAAATGTGTATTCCATTGACTTTGGTTTCTATATTCAGACATGATTTCACAGAAACAAAATAACTTATTTCTCTTCACTTTGGAAAGAAAATGTTTTTAATTCATTTTGTAGTTTTTAAATTTCAAGTAATTCTTTGAGGGACTTCGTAGTTCATTTGTTGGCAAAAAATAATAAAAACTTAATAAATTGTACATTCTCTTTTCTAAAATAGTATGAAACTAAATTTCATTCTATATTTTGAAATAATTGGAAGTATAACTTACAAGAATTTTATAAATTCTGTAAGTGTATTCAAGGTTCTGCTTTTAATGTAATATCATTACACAGCACGTTTGAAATTTCTTGCAATCATGTTCTGGATTTTTCTCAATTAAAGCCTTTGAAATAGAAGCCTTATTTTTCGCATATTACCTTCATTACTTGAGGCGAGTTTACTTAAGTGTCAGTCGCACATTGAAAGGGCGCGGAACTTCCTCTTGTGAGGTCTGCAGCAGCCCCATCAATGTGCAGGCTTTTAAAATCTTTTAGCATTACAGTCCTATTTCTGTTCTGTCATGGGTGGGTGGGTGGGTGTGTGTGTGTGTGTGTGTGTGTGTGTGTGTGTGTGTGTGTGTGTGTTGTGTGTGTGTGTGTGTGCGCGCGTGCGTGCGTGCGCATGTTACTGAAGTTAATAGTAAGATATCTCTTTATATTTTAATGTAATGTAACTAAACTACATTTAGCAAAAATACATTTTCCTTGAACAAGATCTTCAAATGATTGTTTTTATGTCTTGGAATGTAGGCTTTCATGGCCAGCATTATATGGAACAATGTTATCCGGGCTAAAGGGCCATGGTCTGTTGGCGCTGTTGCTATCATACGTTTCATCTGCTGCTCCGGCAGACATCATCAGTGGTGTGGCACATGGGAGTGCAAAGATCTCCTTAGCGTGCCGGTAATGGTGTCGTTACCGGCACGCTAAGGAGATCTTTGCACTCCCATGTGCCACACCACTGATAATGTCTGCCGGAGCAGCAGACGAAATGTATGATAGCAACAGTGCCAACAGACCACGGCCCTTAGGCCCGTATAACATCGTTCCATGTTTTTATGTCTTTTGCAAGATATATTTATTGTAATGTTGGGTTTGAGCTATTGTGTTGTTGAGCTTGTTGCATTTTAAGCTAACATTTTTTCCTCTTCTTAATGCTTATTAACATCATGTGGCAGACTTCTTTGGTCGAGTGAAGGACAAAGCTGGTGATTTGGAACGGACTCTCAAGGAAAAGGACAGGCATGGTACTAACTTCCTTTGGTTTACTCCACTAATTTGTTTCACTGTTTTTTTAGATTTTGGATGAAATATAATTCTTTTTATTTCTTTTGCTGTGATGGAATTGATGTCTCAGTTTACAAAACTACCAATGTAACTTGACATTTTAGAGACAAAAGAAGAGAATTCTCACATGTTAAAACCATTTTGTTTAGTAAAGAATTTTGATGTCTTGCATATAATTAAGAAACATTTTATTTATATTGAATAATGGACGATTTTGGAGATAAAATGAAAGTCCAAGTGCCAGTAACAGGATACACTAGTAATTGTGTAATAATTAACATGTAAAGCATGTAAGATTTAAATGTGGACTGAATATATTATATAAAGATGCCATGCCATTACATATTTTTAGTAATCCTTGAGTGAAATCAACAGTGTTTTCATATCGTGTGAAAACTAGGACATTTCACTTTTATTAGGAGAAAATTAACTGTAAAAATGCAAGGGAGAAAATAACCAAAAGAAATACTGAAAGCTGCAGTACCGTAAAACAGGGTGACTTGATACGTTTCTTAAGTTCATGTTTTGGAACCGAAACATCAACCTACAAAATGTATAAAGTCCCCCCAGCATGTCTAGTCTCCCCGTTTTATATGCTGGGAGACTTCATATGTTTTCTAGGTTGATGTTTCATTTCGAAACATTAACCAACAAAACGTATCAAGTCACCTCGTTTTACGGTACATATCCTGTAGAATATAATCCATTTTTGTAGCATTGGTTTTTAAAAGTGGCTACATGTTATCAGTATTAACTATACAGTATTTTGATGCTGTTGATTACACATGAGTAGAGATCACTGTGGCATTACACCATCAGTTGTGTTAGTTGTCACATGTAGTTTTGTGCTAAGATTTCAATTTCATTTGAAGTTCGAATAGGACTTTGTGACGCTTTGCTGCTTTTCTGAAAAAACAGAATCAAAATATTTAAATTTCTTGTATTGTTGTTCGTTCCATAAATGTCACATTGAGATATTTTTATCTTTCTTGCTTTAATACTTTATTTTTATTGTAGTGGTTAAGAGGGATTTAACCTAAGTGGTCATATCAAAAACTATATATCCTTTTAATAGTATGTGCCTTTATTTTGTAGCATGAATGTGTGGGAAAATGTTTTCATATTTTTCTATCTCTCATAACTCTGGTATGAGTTTAATAGCACCTCAGATGCCATTTTTAATGTCAGCCATAAGTTGCTTGTATTAATTTATTCCAAAAAGTTTGAATTATTTATAATATTTGAGAATGATAAGTTTTCCTTCTGTGCATTATATTTAGTGTTAATACATTCTTTCTTTATACTTTTATTTTTCCTCTAAAACATTGAGTAGATACTGTAACTGATTTACTTTTCTTATTCCTAAGTGTGCAGCTAATGATAATTTCTTTGTATTTATATTAATCAATTCATACCAGAGAAATGATATTCCTGCAAACTCTCTTTATATGAAGCTCCGTAACATTGCATGTCATCCCCCTTATCCATAATTGAGATTTTGAGATATGTGCAAAACTGGCATTTATTTAAGATGGTCTAGTTCTGTGATAAGCACGAATATTGTATCTTCATTTCCTAGCAAGTTATAGCAATTTCATTCCTCATGAAGCTGTAACATTTGCTTTATTTGTTGTGCCAAAACAATGAATGTGGCACATTCGCGATTTTGGCTTTGCAGTAAGTTCACATAAGTAAAATAGAGAACCCCGAATGTATCACATTCGTTAATTTGGCATTACAATCAGTTTACATTAAAACCAATAGAAGGAAGAAGCATTTAACATTCGTGAATCATTGATTCTGCAGAACAACTTATAGATGTTGTTGTGATGGAAGCTATTGCAAGCAGCCAGGCCTAATGACGTAGGAGAAGAAAAACAGATTGAAAAAGTGGAACATGATAGAAATAAAGAGAAAGCAGAAATGGTCTCACAGACCAAATTGGAAGCAAAAGATGATGTAAATATTCTGGACTTTAACCCTTACTGCATGGGACAATCTTGCATACACCGGTTTAATATTCTAATAACTTAAGTAGTTCTTTCTTTCTCAACTGATGTCACATATGGCAAATCCAATTCTTGACCTTGTGCTATATCTGTCCTAGTATGCAGTTTGAAATATTATATGCTTATATTATAAATTATATGAATATAAAACTGGTATGTGCCATATCTGTCCCAGAATGCGGTAAGAGGTTAATTTTGATTTAGCGGCTGTTTTAAACACTCGTGAAATACCATGTGAACATGTATTTTGCCTGAGAAAGTGAGCAATTTAGGCAATCAAAATGGAGCATGTTATTTATGGAACGAAATTGAAAGTAAACGAGGAGCTATTCAGATAGCTCCTTGTCGTGAGTAAAGTCAAGTGTTTTGTCTCCGACTCAGTGGAAACAGGTTAACTGTGTACAGAGCATATCACAGCAGCGAAGGCTTTTGTAAACATCAAAGAACCTGTTTATAAGAAGGGTATAAAAGCATTGTAACACCATTGGACCAAGTGTATTAGTCTCAGGGAGTATTATGTTGAAAAATAAGATTGTTTCAAAATAATTCTGATATTATTTCTATGTCAAGCTATGAACTTTCCAAATAGCCCTGGTGTATCTGTATGTATGCATGTGCGTGCACACATCCCTGATGAACAAAGTAACAGAGATTGGCTATAAAATGTAATGTAAAATTGTGGTTATGTAACATAGACAGAAATGTGACTTATGACATGAGAAACTAAATTTTTATGGAATGCATAGATTTTTTTTTATGTGTCATCTTCATGACATTATTCATTTGCTGTTGTGATTAATAAAGTCAACAAACATAGTTAATCAAAATACAGAGTCATTGAATAAGTTGTCTGGTATTTCGTACTAATGTTCAAAATAATGGAGTAAAATAAGTGATTTATTTTTCAAATTGCATAAAAACTCTCAAAGTTTTGTAACTTACCTCGGTAAACTTAGTGTGAGAGTGCCATTAGTGTCTCTGCAGACATTAAGGCAATGTTAAATTTCTTTCTAAGAATGCTGAAATTATGTAATGCTTGATTGTTGCTGTCGTTTTGGTGATCCTCTCTTACAGGTGATGCAGGTTACGAAGTTTTACATATCCTAATTTGAAGAAATTCATGAGTCTGTAGCCATAACATACAATTATGCATCAACTCACATCACACATTTACTTTCAGAGTATCACGAATGTTGTTGTTATCCAATCCTCAGCTATCTTAACAGTGAAACCATCAGCTGGTATCACGAATATAGGTTCTCATGAATCTCGTTGCTGTGAACCTCAAGTTTTGCATTTGTAGTGACTAATGCTGCCAGTGATATACGTATAACGTAGCTTTATCTGTGAAAAATATTTTAAATAGTTTTAATTTTTATAAATTTATTTACCATTTGGTTCACAAATTCAATAAGTTTGTCAATCTTCATCTTTTATTTCATGTTTCAATTGAATTTAATCAATCAATCTTCTTAATGTATCCAGCTGTTTGCTGACAACATAAAGTCCACTAAAGTCCACTGTAGACTATTCAGTTTTTGTTTTTCATGAGAAATGAGGGGTATTTTGATCGGTGTTCATCATAAATGGCTGTTGCTAGTAGCCAGAGTTGGGGTGTAGTCAATATATACTGCAGGGCTGTGGCTTCTGCAACTGGTACTGATGATTTTAATTTACTTCTTTCGTGGTTTATGGATGGACAGTATAGAATAATGTGTTCCAGATCTTCATCATAATTATTACACCACAGACAAGTAGGATTACCAGAAAGGTGAAATCGGTGTAGGTACAATTGTGTGACAATGTGACCTGTTCTGGCTCTTGTTAAAAATGTTTGAACATGTCTGGGAAATTTTTTGTACATTTCCAGGTCATTTGGTTTCTTTTGTACGGACTGTAAAATTTTTCCTTTGTCAGAAGAGAGCCAATTGTTGATCCATAGGTTTCTAAAATGAGATTTTACTGAAGCAAAGTCCCGCGCCGTGGCGTCGCGGTCTAAGGCATCTTGCCTAGGACTCGCGTTACGGAATGCGCACTGGTTCCAGTCCTCATGGGGGAAGAAATTTTCTCATGAAATTTCAGCCAGTGTATGGGACCGGTGCCCACCCAGCATCGTGATGCACTTGGGGAGCTACGATAGGTAGCGAAATCCGGTTGCGAATGCCAGCTATAACGGCTAGGGGATCATCGTGCTAACCACATGATACCTCCATTCTGGTTGGATGATCGTCCACCTCTGCTTCGGCATGTGGGCGTGAGGCCAGCAGCCGGCTGGTCGGTCTAGGCCCTTCACGGGCTGTAGTGCCACGGATTATTATTATTACTGAAGCAAAAGCATTGGATAGCGATATCACTTGAAGAGGTCTTGGTTGCAAATTGAATTGAATTTAGTATGTGTAAAATTGTATCCCTCCTCTGCCTTTCAAGAAGCTCTGATCTAATATTCATGAATTTCTTCTTCTTCTTCTTCTTCTTCATAATAATAATAATAATAATAATAATAATAATAATGATAATGATGATAATGATTTAGTTTATTTTACCCGGCAGAGTCAAGGCCTTGAAGCTTTCTCTTCTACTCAACGAGGTCATGTAGAGATATGTTAAAAAATGAAAAGTACTTGAAGAACATCTGTAACTTTATCACTTGAAAGAAAGAAACGTTAACATGTTAGCAACCATCAAACTTGACACAATTCAACCTACTTAGAGGGAAATTGACTATTGCATTGTCTGAAGAGCTGTGAATCAAGCTCACATTGAAGCTTGCTAAGGTGGAAAATAAACTTGGAGAGTTTCTATACGTTTTAAAAGAAAAATCACTTATTTAGTCCATTATTTTGTTTGTTAGAGTATGAAATCCCCTGCATTTTACTTGATGACTGAACATAAAAAATTTGTTAAATATTGAGCAGTGTAAAGAATATCAAAGAACTACAAGTTGTCTATTATCTGAGTTCACATAGCTGACAAGTGAGTTCCTCTTGTGACACAATAAAATTCTTTGGTAGACAGGTACAGACAGCACAAACAAAATAAATTCTTTAGGATCGATAGTTATCTGCTACTAAGCTAACCCTGCCAGTCAGTCACGTTGAGATGTTTCTGTTGCGTACCTGCTAATCTTTCCCTATTTCTTTACTTTCCACATTGTTCATGTAGTGAATGAGTGTGCCTGCCCATGAATAGTTAGCAATAAATATGGTATGCAAGATCAGCTACAAACAAGGCAAGGCAGTTTGAGTTGTAAGTTCTTGAGTCATGGTGCAGACATTTTGTACAGAACAAAGAGTTTTCATTTGTTGTAACTTTATAAAAAAAGAATCACTTGCTCAGTATCATAGAGCATTTCAGGAATGCTTTTCTGGGGTTTATCTGCCTGACAGATCTACAGTTCATAAAATAGTCAACAAATTCAAAACTACAAAAATGGTATTGAATAAAAAAAATCGAAGATATCATGTTTCTCACAGAGGAGAAGTTCAGTGTTATCAGTGCTCGATTGGAATGTGCACCATAAAAATCTCTAAGTTAGCCCAGCAATCAGAGTCAGCTGAGGAAGAACACTAAGCAACAAAATTACTGAAATTCGTCCATACAAAACGACAAAATAACATATGAGAAGAAATAGCAAACATTTCACGAGCAGAATTGCAATGTGTGAATGAAAATTTGTTACAACATTATAACATCTGTCTTGAAGCACGAAGATAACAATTTCAAAGCTTCTTTGAAAATGTAAACAATATTAGACTTGTTCACAATTTTTACAAAATAATGGCACTAAGTTAGCCTTGTCTGTTCATCTGATTTATCCTGATGTATAAGAAAGTGTGTGCGTTGTGTTGGTCCATTGACTGCCAGCCACATGGCGACTGGAGAGTTGGCAGGCGAGTGGTGTGTGTCTGGAGCCACAGTGCCACTGGAAGCAAGCCCATGTAAAATGATGGCTCTGAATAGCTAAATTTGTTCATTATAATATAATTTAATATCTCATTACAATGTTGTAAAGAGTTGTATTTTATACCGAAGAGATTTAATTGTATTAATATTTAAGGATTTATTACATTTTGTGATTACAGGGAAATGTTATTTCATGAGGTATGGATTTTGTTGCATACAAATTTTTTTGTGTTATTTAGGAATCCTGGCCAAAATGAAGGAAGGTGCCGAGAATGTTCAGACGAAATTGCAAGCTCGTGCTGAAATTGTTGGTTTTAAACCCATTCAAGTTGATGGCAAAGGTAAGATATTCTATGTTTTGTTCATTATTGTTCATACTTTTAGTGCGACAGTAATATTTTTTGCATAGAATTTAATATATCCTGATTTACTTGGTGCACTTCACTGTACGATCTGTTCATTCATTCATTCATTCATTCATTCATTCATTCTGAACCAAAATTTACATTAAGAACAACATATATGAAAGTACTCACAGTGACTAGGAAAACACTGAAGAACTCAAAAATAGTTTTTCCATAAATTGTGCAGAATTATGAGAGAAGACATCCTGAAACTGAAAATAGGATTTAAAAGCATGAAAATGAAGGATAAAGGAAATCTTACAGTTTTATCTGGAGCTCAAGAAAAATAAGTTATGTTTCTGTTTTCTTTCAAAGCCAGTGAATACCCTTGACTGAAATAATGTAGGTTGAATTTATTAAGGTTTTCTGTTCTAGGCTAAACATGATCATGCACTTTCCATAATATATTTTTATTTAATTTGGTAATTGTTGCCAGTATGAGTGTGTAAGGTTATCAGTCATATACATGTACAACTCATATGTACAGTATTAGAATATGTTGAAGGGATCCAAATCATAACATTCATTCATAGTTAATTTATAGTTTTCTGGCCAAGGGTAGGTCCTTCACTGCAATTCTAGCATTCTCCAGTTTTCTCTCTTTTCTGCCATTGTCTTCATCTCTGCATCCGATCCATATATATATATATATATATATATATATATATATATATATATATCTGTGTGTATCTTAATCTTATCTATCATCTTATATTTTCTTCTGCCCCGAACTTCTTTCCCATTCACCATTCCAGTGTATCCTTCAATAGACAGTTTCTTCTTAGCCAATGACCCAGCCAATTCCTTTTTCTCTTTCTGGTCAGTTTCAACATTATTCTTTTTTTCACCCACTCTTTCTAGTACAGCTTTTATTTTGTCTATCCATTTCTCACGATTCATTCTTCTCATGTCTACATTACAAATGCTTCTAGTCATTTCTCTTCAATTCGTTGTAATGTTCATGTTTCTGCCCCATGCAATGCCATACTCCACACAAAGTACTTCACTAGTCCCTTCCCTAGTTCTTTTTCCAGAGGTTCACAAAAATGCTTTTATTTATATTAAAAGCTTTTCTTGTCATTGTTATCCTCCTTTTAACTTCCTGGAAGTAGTTCATGTTACTACTTATAGTATACCCCAAGTATTTGAAGCAACAATTTCTTTTGTGAGGTCAGTGAACTTCCTTGAACATCATCCACACAAGCTTGTGGCATTACAGGTCTTATGATTTCCACTCTCGCTAAGAAGCAAGCTAATTGTTTGCAGTTTTCTCACTATTGACAAATTGTTGGCTTGATTGGAACATTGCACACACCAATTTCTGTACTAAATCCCTGTTGCATTTTAACTAGAGAATTTGTAATCCAGTTATATTTTCAGCACAAAAACACGCTGTCAAAGTGATTTCTGCATTTTTGCAATATTGCAGAAAGCTTATCACTACATATATGCTGCAGTAATAGCCAATATCAACAATGGATGTCAATCTTGCCAGGGATACAATATAAATTCTCCCAAAACTATAGAGATCATAATATTCAATCTCAAGTTTATGCTAACTCCTCAAGAGAAATTCTAACTCATTAAAAGGGATCCGGACAATTCGTCCCCGAAAATCCATCCCACAAGTAACTCAGTCCCAAAACATTTGTTCCTGGACAATTTGGTTCCATAACAAATTCGTGACCGGATTATTCGGTAACTTAACAAATTCTATTTGGTCCAGGCTTCATATTTGTACAGGATACATAGCAACAATGTCTTCGAAGAAGCAATGTTGAATGTTGTAGATAAACAAGTCAATTTAGATATTGAGGGGGAAATTTAAAACCAGTGTTCATTGCATTTTTCCACAATTTGCCGGAAAAATTCAAGACTACACTTAGGTGTGAGAAGTGGGTTCTTTATTATGATTCAGAAGACGAAGAAAAGATGATGATATTCAGCAGCAACACATATGTAAAGCTGTTAGTGCATGGAGAATTTTGTGTGTTGGATGGCACTTTCAAAAGTGCACCGAATGTAGTTTGCCAAATTTACTCAATACATACAAGTGTGCATGGGAAATGGCTGCCGCTAGTTATTGCATTACTTGGACGCAGAATAGCAGCGAACTCTTTGAAGTACTGAAGTCGGAAGTGCGACGGCAGTTTGAACGACCACTTGCTCCTAACCGAATATGCACTAATTACGAAACAGAAGCTATCTCTGCTGTAAAAGAAGCATTTCCAAATAGCATAATTTCAGGCTGTCTTTTCCACTTTGAACAAGCTTTCTGGCGAAGGTTACAGGCAGGAAACTTGAGGGAAGAATATTTGCAGGAAGGAAATGAAGACATTCTAGATGACTTTCACAGCCTGATTGCCGTCGCGTTCATACCGGAAGAGGATGTCTTGGAGATTTTCGACAGCCTTGCCGATAATGCCCACGATTCCCTTGCGCCCATATTCAACCACATTGGAGACACTTATGCAGGAGGTGTGGTCACAGTCGAGGGGTGCAGCTTTTTCCTCCTGCAACGTGGAACTGTTATGATTGATCTCTACAAGGTCTTCCAAGGACAACAAACATGTGTGAGGCCTGGCATCGCTGGCTGAACATCCTGATAGTAAAAGCTCATTCAATTCTCTTTGCTTTTCTCAGCTACCTTCAGGAGGAAGTTGCAGAAATCGACTGGGCAGAGGGTGGCCATTCACTCGCAAAAAAAAATAAAAAAATAAAAAAAATAAAAATAAAAAAAATAAAAGAATAGGATTCGACTTATAGTTAAGTCGTTACAGGTTACTGAAAATTTGAAATTAGTGGCAAAATTTAATATCACCACAGAAAAGTCAAAAATGGATAGAGTTCCTACCCTTGTAACTGCTTACCGTAATTGTTGTAAACTTCATTCTGCTCATCAACTCTTAGTTTTACAAGAGATTTTCAAACTTGTCTCCACACGCATATGAATTGCATGTGTCACATTCCTTAACTTATTAGGGCTGTTCCTGATGATTGCTATGGTGTCCATAATGCACACAATTAATTCTTCACGTGTGTTTACCTTAATCTGGTACACAAGATCCTTCATACACCCCCATAAGCAATAATCAAGGTGTGTCAAATCTGGAGACCTAACTGACATTTGAGTGCTCTATTCACACCAACACGTTTAGAAAATTAATTATTATTCCTGAATTATGTGAGATAGGAAAAAATTTTATTAGGAAAATATTTTCCAAACCACTTCAGGAAAATGCTCCATTAGTGGTGATAAAATTTTATGAATCACCCCAAATAAGTTAACTATTTTATTCGTGACTTTTTTCAAATGGAATTGGACAGTTCATATCTAGGAAAGAGCTTTTCCTAAAGAAATTCATTATTGCATACAGAAATTATTTTACTTTTCGTTGTAATTTCAATTGTAGTTGTTGCTCCCTCCTGCCAGATGACTACATAAATATAGAAGGAGCCCTCTTTTTTAAAGGCTTATTCTTCATCGTGTGTAAACCTTTCTTGTTTATGTGTGGGTGAATTTCAAGAGAAACAGATTATGAAAGTTGGAATGACAATATTTCCGAATAAAAAAATGTGCTTAGAACCTCATTATAAACCACTAACATCTTTGACATTGAATCATAATTAAATGCGTTTTTCGTAAATAAAAATAATATGTTTATGTGAGGGCGGCAATGAATCTGTGGGTTCCTTAAAAGCCATTTGTAAGTAATAAATATAATATTATAAATGATTACAATGCAGAATGTCTGGGACGAATACTATAAGAAATAACTCAACAACCAACAAATCTACACAAATACCATTTGCTGCAAAAGACGAGACGAGGGAACTCGTCAAGTTTCTATGGTGACCAGTAAATTTCCACATTTGCACCTCTTTTGGCTCAGCAGACTTCATGAAGTCGAAAATGACAGCAATAGTGAATGGAATAACAGTGTTGCTAACAAAAAACTTAACAATAATTGAACATCTAGTAAAAATCACGAGGAATGGAATTGTGGTGTTGCCACCATAAAACATGGTGAGTTTCTCTGACTCTCTGCAAACATCATTTAGATAAATTTATTAGTTGCTGAGTTACGAAACTTTCTTATCGGTACGGTTCATCCCAGACACTGAGTATATGAGTAGTTATTTTGTGTAAATTTGTTCAAAATTAATGATCATATGTCATACAATTTATAAATGAAGTTAATTATCCTTCCTTTGGGATTATAAAGAATGCCTTTTGTGTGCAATCCATAAAAGGAAAGTTTATCATCTTATATTTAGGTGCATGGTAAGTGATTTAATTTACGTGTGAAAGAAACTCAGTTGTTGCAAAATGCATATAACTGTATTGAGAAAATGGGTGTCATTTTCGTGATACTTTTTTTTTTTTCCTTTTTGTTTGCACTGTGGCCTATTCTAGGAATTCTAAGTTGGTTTAAAATGATTCTTTCCTCTTTGTTAATGACATGTCATAAATGTTGGAAAAGAATTAGACATTGAAGACACTGCATTTTTTTATTTTTCATACATCTATTTTGTACCCAGTTATACACTGTTCCACAGCATTCAGTAAGCACACAAACACAATTACAGAAAGAAGTCCTACTTAGTTACAGGTTTTAGGCTAGCAGAAGGTAGTGTTGCAAGCATTTAACTTATTAGTACACGACATGGTAGGGGTGGACGTAGGGGGAAGAGTAGGCCACAGGATGGCTGTACACCACAGGGGGAGAGTAGGCAATATTGCCGACCTTAGCAGTGCTGGCTGGTACAACAGCACGGCGCACACGGGCCTTAACCTTCTCGACTTCAAGGAGGTGGGCAGCCTTAGCAGCAGCCACCTCAGGGGTATCGACGACAGGAACAGGCACAACAGAAGGGCCAACAGGAACAGCATTGCTGGTGACGTGGTAGCCATTAGCATCGGCAATGTAGTTTGTCTTCACCACCTTCCCCTCAGGAGTGACAAAACTGTAACTTCCAACCTTGTTGCCAGCTGCATCCTGTAGAGATTATTAAATTATGTGATCATTAACTGTGATTTGTGTGTATTCGTGAAAATTTTCGATTTTATTTTATATGGGCAATATATCAGCTATATAATTTTAATAGAACATTGGATATTGAGACTGTTGTTATATCTGTGTTTGAATTTACATAGTGTAAGTAAAAGTACAATTATCTCATTTTATTGTCATGTTATATGAAAGAGTTTTATATTAGCACAATAAATTGTTAAAATATCATATGCTTATTTCAGTAACTGTGTATTATTCAAAATTATTTTCAAGACGGCTGTACACTAGATTTTAATGTATTAGTTTGACATAATTGTCCATGAAACTGTGTGTGTGGTGGTTACTACGTAAAATATATGAGTTGCTTAATTCTAAAGTCAATCAAGTCCATGAGACATAGTTTTGAGATAATTTGACCAAAAATTAATTTTCTCTAGTGAATTATCTGATTTGGCTAGCAGTAATTTTATTGCTCAACATTGCTTTAAAGAGATCAACTTAAATATAGGGAGTGACATTTCAGCTGCAAGTTGTTAGTTAACTCTGAATCACATTTTGAGGAAAAAAAAAAGAGTAGATTAATTAATTTTAGCTTTGAATATTTTTTATCATGAAGGTGAATAAATTAGGCAAAATATGTAAATAATGGAGTTTTTAGTGTTTCTTTGCAAGAAAAACAATGAGTCTTCTTTCACAACTCAACTCATCATTCATTGAAATTATGTAATTTTGGTAGACCATCAACCTTGTGACTGTTTCTGTCCGTAAGTTTCTGAAGTGGTTAAACGCCATAGGTGAGATGAATCGTAATAGAGACATCATATCTGTTTTCTCCTCTATGGTGACTGCCCTTGGTGCTGTGTAGAGGGGGGGTCTTGCTGACTCAAAAATTTAGACTCTGGCTTAGACATGGGACACATTCGAGAAATTCATCTGTGTATTCAACGTAGTTTAAACTGCAGAGTCCAAAGTTCTTTTTGCTCGTACCTCATCCACCTCATTTCCAACCACTCAACTAACTGGTTGACCATCATCTATCTTCTTTCTGTTGACTATCATTTTCTCAAGTTTTTTGGTGGATAAAATCTCTGGTGTTGTTACTTTGATTGCATTGAAGGAATTCTTAACCTTCGCATTCTTTATCCTTCAATCCAGTCTTGAGGTGCAAAAATGTGAGACCATTTTCTTGAGCTTGACTCTCTAACACCAAAATCTCGATCATTAGGCAAAAATGAGTTACCCGATATGAGGAATTTGTGGTCATTTGTTTCTATTATTCGTCTGAGGATCTTGCACCAGGCTCATGAAGTAGCAGTCACCTTTATGTTTCTTTTTGTCCTGTACATGAGTCCGAGTAGAGAATAACATGAGTGGTTTTTGGCATCTTGTTTGATATGTTTCACGAGGGCAGTCTTTATCTCTTGGGATCCTCTGCCACCTTCGGTTTCATCCTACACGTACATGTAACCATTCTGATTGTTGAATGAGTGGTTACCAAAATTTTATATATACATATTCCACTGGGTTTGCAGTGAAAGACTCGCCCATGGGCAGAACACTTATGTATGTATATTCCACTTGTAATATGCTAAGGATGTCGTCAGTTTTGGGTACGAGAGCCCTTTCTGTAGATCAAATGTGGCAATGTATGTTTCTGATGCTGCAGCTTCATCAGTTTTAAGAGTATCTCTAGTTTGCTTAGCTTTGAGCAGGTGCAAATTTTTCTTATCTTCTTACTTTTTACACACATCAGTATCACTATCGGCTTGCATATTGAATTGCATTTAGTTACATAGACTGTATGTATCTTTAATAGGAGGTTTAAAATGCAAGTTAAATTTGAGTGAAAAAACATGGTAATGAAACTTCTGCTTCAGAGGATTTTTACCTTCACTCTTGCATTTTGTACAGTACATTTTACTGATATTTAAATTTGGGTTGAGGTTCATTCTGTCAGCATTCTTTTTCCTGCTGTAAAGGCTCTGAAAGGCCGAAAAAGATTTTGTATGTCCCAGTCATCAATTTTATTGTTGGGAGTTTTTTCCCTCCCAGTAATCTAAAACACTGTGGACTTCATGTTTTGAAATGCATCAGTAAACCCTACCATGGCTAACTTGAAGAGTATCAAGATGATACTGAAAAGCCAAATAATCAGAAAATTAACTAAATTCAATTTATGAAAAAATTTGTGACTCGATTCACTTTAGCTCTAAACGCCTGATATAATGATAAAATACGTTTAATCCATATTGCACCATTTACTATTTAGTAGATTATTCAACAGTCTGTTTCAATTACTAGATTATTTAGGTCGATGGAAGTGGTGATAGTGAAATGGTATTCAGTGATAATTAGGCCGAGGATTTTCCGTGTGATTATTTGACATTCACCTTATAGTTGGGGGAAAAAATCCAACCAGATAGTCAGACCAAGCGGGAATCGAATCCACACTCAAGCACAGTCCTGAATCAGCATCCAAATGCACTACCAACTGGGTCATGCCAGTGGCGCATCGTTTATTAAAATATGCCACTTTTTTTTGTGTACAGACTTTTCTTAAAAAAATATTATTTTTATGTTTAAAATTTTCATTGCTGAGAAAAATATGGATATACAGTTTTATTATATTTTTTTGATGATAATAATAATACTTATTTGACGTGCAAGAATTAACACCAAATGGCAATTCACTCAATATATACTGTATAAAATGTTGTTGTGTAGGAAATGATGTTGAATTTGTTAACTGTGTAGATAGTATGTTACCAGAAATTCCTGGTTTCAAGTAAATGTTCCCCTGAATCGAGAACTTTTATTGGATTAAGGAGTTCTGTGCAATTAGTGTGGCACAAATCAATTTTAAATAGTACTAATTCATTTTGATAAATATACACCTGCATTAACTGAAATTTATTTAAAAGAGAAAATCACACAGAAAGTGAACTAATTTTATTGATAATTATTGCAGGACACAATGAACTTCTTTTATGTTTCTATATATGTTAATGCAATATGTGGCAAAACAAATGACACTGAAATGTTATTTAATTGCTTTGGTACAGTATGTGTTCAAAATGTATACCATCATGTACCACACATTGTTCATAATGTTTCTGAAGATTATTGAACATGTTGATTAACAAAGGTTGCTGTAAGGACACAAAATGACGTTATCTTCCCACGTAATTCGGGAATATTTGTAGGTGGGTTATCTGTCTTGAAAACTGATTCTTTCAACATGCCCTATATGTAGGCATAGGGCCGTGAGATCCAGGGAATAGAGTTCCACGAGAAATTAAGCAATCTCCAAAGTGTCGTTGCAGAAGAGCAAGTGACTATACTTTGGGGACTGTAACACCTATTGGAGAAGTCATCCATGATTCTTATTTGTGGTGACGGTTCTTGGGTGCCCTGTTGTCCCTTTTCGTTGACATGAGACTGATCTTGTATGATGGAATTTGTCAACAATAGCTAACATTGTTATGTTATTTAGTGCCTCCTTGTTAAATCGCTCCTCATACTGTTCTTTAATGTGAAGCAAACTTGGGTCATTCTGACATTTACTTCGTATGACCAGAAAATAATAATAATAATAATAATAATAATAATAATAATAATAATAATAATAATAATCATCCGTGGCGCTACAGCCCATGAAGGGCTTAGACCGACCAGCCGGCTGCTGGCCTCACGCCCACATACCGAAGCAGAGGTGAACGATCATCCAACCAGAATGGAGGTATCGTGTGGTTAGCATGATGATCTCCCCAGCCGTTATAGCTGGCATTTGCAACCGGATTTCGCTACCTATCGTAGCTCCCCAAGTGCATCACGATGTTGGGTGGGCACCGGTCCCATACACTAGCCAAAATTTCATGAGAAAATTTCTTCCCCCATGAGGACTCGAACCAGCACGCATTCCGTAATGCGAGTCCTAGGCAGGATGCCTTAGACCACGATGCTACAGCATGGGACCCAGAAAATAATGTTACACAATAAGCACCTTTTCTCTGGTGTGAGAACCATAATTGCAGAAATCAATAAAACATTGAATTCACAATATGTCAAACTATTATATACAGCAAATAAATACTTCGTTGCTAGGGAAACATGTACAGCAGATGAGCAATAATTTCAGTGTCATTTGTTTTGCCGCATACCATAAAATAGTACCAGAATACTCTTTTTCACTGCAGCTAAGTGTAAAATAATAATTGACAATGTTCTTGGAGATGAATTTGTATACCTGAACTGCGTGATGTGCCTGGTGAGGTTGTACATGTCCATAGCTGGCCTGACCAATAGCATCTTGAGCATGGTAGGCAGTGGCAACTGATACAGGGGCACCATAGGCTAGGTGAGGAGCAGCATACACAGAGTAGGCGTAAGGAGAAGCATAGTGGTTCACAGCTGACGAGTAACTGAAGCCATATGGCGAAACAACGTAGTCAGGCTCGGCTAAAGCGCAGGCCAGAGCGGCAACAACAACGACCTGCAATACATATATCATACTTCTGCATTCTCCTGAAATACCAGACATTAATTTCCACATGGTTTATTATTCATAGATTATACAGGATCTAAATGAATACCTATCACTGACTTCTAGGGTATGTAGGATGGTAGGAGTAAATTAGATTTTGAACAAAAACACAGGTCTATAGATGCTTTGTTTCTGTCTTACTTGCTCTTCTCAAAATATTTCAAGATATGCCCTGTTGGGTTGGTGACTCATTGTCGGCATTGTGTTAGGTTGTCCCATGTAATGACGACATGAATTCATCTGATTGAAGCTTTATTATTATTATTATTATTATTATTATTATTATTATTATTATTATTATTATTATTATTATCATCATCATTATAAGTAGGATCACCCATAGGAAAAGTACAAACTATGGACACCACTCGAGTGGGGGAATCCAGGCGCCAAGGGGCCCAGTCCGATTTTTAGATATTTTCTAGGGACAGGAAGACACAAAATATTGACAAAACCTGACATAATTAAGAATATTAAATCCAGATGTTTGAGATGGGCAGGGCATGTAGCATGTATGGGCGAATCCAGAAATGTATATAGAGTGTTAGTTGGGAGGCTGGAGGGGAAAAGACCTTTGGGGAGGCCGAGTTGTAGATGGGAGGATAATATAGAAAAGGATTTGAGGGAGGTGGGATATGATGATAGAGCGTGGATTAATCTTGCTCAGAATAGGAACCGATGGCGAGCTTATGTGAGGGCGACAATGAACCTACGGGTTCTTTAAAAGCCATTTGTAAGTAAGTAATAAATGAAGCCACGAATGATACAATTAAGAGATAGGAGATAATTCCAATCAGTGGATGGTGGGATGAAGATTGCAAGAAAGTGATACAAGAAAAAAATGAGGCAAGTCAGAGAGCTCTACATGTGAATACTAGGGCTAATCAAGAAATGTATAAATGAAAAAGAATTGAGGCCAATAAAATATGCAGAGATAAAAAGAAGAAATGATTAGATGAAAAAGTAAATTTAATAGAACAAAATTTAAAAAAAATTAAACAATTTCTTTTTAAAGAAGTACGGGATTTTATGTAAAAACGAGGTACATCACCAAGACTATATAAAATGCTGAATATTTTAGTTCAAAAGATCCAGGTCTTGACAAGAGGGAAGGAATATTTTAGTAGTATTTTTAATAACAATAGTGTATTAAATATTTCTGTATCAGAAAGTCATAATACGAATAGAGGATCTCGCCATCTTCTATTGAATGTCAATGACTTTATGTAGTCATCACTTAGATACTTATAGAATTTGGAATGATAAGCATAATACGAATAATCAACCAGAAGTGCAACCACCATTCTGGAATGAAATATGCTATATAATACTTACTTACAAATCGCTTTTAAGGAACCTGGAGGTTCATTGCCACCCTCACATAAGCCCGCCATCGGTCCCTATCCTGAACAAGATTAATCCAGTCCCTATCATCATATCCCACCTCCCTCAAATCCATTTTAATATTATTTTCCTATCTACGTCTTCGTTCACCAAAGGTCTTTTCCCTTAAGGTCTTCCAACTAACATTCTATACGCATTTCTGGATTCACCCATATGTGCTACATGCCCTGCCCATCTCAAACGCCTGGATTTAATGTAATATGCTATATAATAGAAAATTTAAAAAGTAACAAAGCTGCAGATTCAGATAATATACCTGTGTAATGAATTAAATATGAATGATGAATATTAAAACAGAAACTTTACAAACTAATCTTAAGAATTTGAAATGATGAGGAATTACCAGTACAATGGAATCATGGAATGATCTGTTAAAAAAGGAGATAGACTTTACTGTGATAACTACAGACCTATCACGTTATTAAATATAGCATATAAAATATATGCAAGTCTGCTAAATAATAGATTATCTATGATAATCGAGGATAAATTAAGTGAACTACAAACAGTATTTAGACCATGTAGATAAACAATAGATAATATTTTTATATTGAAACAAATTTTTGAGAAATGCTACAAATATAACATTAGATTACATGTATTTATAGACTTTTCTCATGCATTTGACTCGGTATATAGAAATAAAATAATAGATTTTTTTTAAAGTTCAATGAAATACCATCTAAACTAATAAGGCTAATTGCATTATTGTTAAGTGGCAACGAAGTAAGAGTGAAAATACATAATGACCTCAGTGAAGAATTCAAATTGAATCAGGAGTTAAACAAGGAGACCCCCTGTCTGCTATTGTATTTAGTATTTTAATAGATAGTATGCTAAAACAACTGAATTTAAGAAGTAATATCTCTACAAAGCTAAAACATTGATTAGTCTCTGTGGACGACATAATGTTAATGGCCAGAACTAAAAAATCTTTATTTGAAATTTATGAACAACTAAAGAATGAATCCCTACAATATGGCCTAGTAATAAATGTACAAAAAACAAAGTATCTAAAATGTATGAGAAATAAAAATAACCTAGACAATTTACTGATTAATAACGAACAGATTGAACAAATCAATTCTTTTAAATATTGTCAGCTTACAAGCAAAACACATTAAGTGAAAAATATTACCTCTGAGAAAAAGGCATTTTCAAAGCTCTTGACAAAACCGAATCCTCAAAATAGTTGGTTGTTTCTCTTTATGTGTATTTAATTTTCCAATTCTAAGTTTGTACACATACATTATGCACATTATTTTTCTCAGAAGTAATATTTTTGACTTAATGTGTTTTACTTGTAAACTGACGATATCTAGACGAAATAGAGAATGGTAATAACTCTATTGAGGAAGAAATCAAAGCAAGAATAATATCAGGAAATAAAGCCTATTACGCAAATTTAGATCTGATCAAAAATATCCTAAAGAAAATAGGTGTAGATTGGAAAGAGAGAAAGCTCTTCAGTAATCTTTATATGAAACGAGTCAGTCAGGATAGGAGAAGAAATATCAGAAGGATTGGGAGAGGAGTATGTCAAGAATGCCCTTTTTCATCTACCCTGTTCAACATCTACTTGGAGGATTTAGTAAAGAACTGTTTTCAGAACATGAGAGTAGTGATAGTAGGAGGAAGAAGAATAAAGTGCATAAAATTGTTGATGATATGGCATTGTTAGCAGAAGAGATGATATTAAGGGATATGCTAATGGAGCTAAATGACAGCTATGAGCAGTATGGGATGACGATAAATGCAAACAAGAATAAGACCATGGTTGTCAGAAGAAAAATAAAGAAGATAAACTTGCGAATTCTAAATGAGGCAGTAGAGCAAGTGAACAGCTTCAAATACTTGGGGCATGCTATAAGCAGTAACATGAGCTGCTACCAGAAAATCAAAAGGAGGATAGCAATGGCCAAGAAAGCTTTTAATAGAAAAAGGAGCATCTTCTCTGGACCTCTGGAAAAAGTACTAAGAAGAGACTAGTGAAGTATTTTGTATGAAGTGCAGCATTGTATGGGCAGAAACATGGACATTACGACGAAGTGAAGAGAAGCTAATAGAAATATTTGAAATGTGGATATGGAGAAGAACGGAGTGTGTGAAGTGGACAGACAGAATAAGAAATGAAGTTGTGTTGGAAGGAGTGGGTGAAGAAAGAATGATGCTGAAACTGATCAGGAAGAGGAGAAGGAATTGGTTGGGTCACTTGCTGAGAAGGAACTGCTTCTGAAGGATGCACTGGAAGGAATGGTGAATAGGAGAAGAGTTCGGGGCAGAAGGAGATATCAGGTGATAGACGACATTAAGATATATATGGATCATATGAGAATACAAAGAGGAAGGCAGAAAATGGGAAATATTGGAGAAAGCTGGGTTTGCATTGAAAGACCTGCCCTTGGGCAGAACACTGAATGAATGAATGAATGAATGAATGAATGAATGAATGAATGAATGAATGAATGATTGAAAGAAAGAATGAATGAATGAATGATCTCTTAGTAGCTCAGTATTTGTCAACGACGAGTAGTAATGTGACACTGGAAATCTAAATATTCAGAATAGCTAAGTTTTAAGATAATTTGTGAACTTACCAAGAACTTCATGCTGGTGATACTTTCTTACGAGCTGTGTCTCAGAAGTGCCCTTACAGTTTACCTCCCTTGTTTTATATACGTGTGTTCCACCCCCCTTAAGGGTACCCTGCCCTCCTCCAAGAGTCAAGTTTTACGGGCGGGTACCTTCATATCTCAAGTCCACACCCAATAACCAAGGTCATCTTGGAAGTCTCGAGGCATAGCATCACATATACACATCACAAACATGATTCTTTGTGAGCTCTGAAAGGTCAGTAGTTCTGTCCACTGTCTCATCCAGAATAATGTAACTCATCTGACAAATCTTTGTCATAGATTCATTTGTATGAGTGCTTGAGAACAGCATTGAAATTACTTACTGTTTACTTAATAGAGAAGCAATCATGACCTATCTAAAAGTAACTACAGATTCATTGTTTGCCTAAAAAACTATAATAAATAAACTGCACACACTTTCTTATCATAAATTTTATGCTTTGACTGCCTCCGTGGTCTGTTGGTCAGCATGCTGGCTTCCAGATCGGGAGGTCCCGGGTTCGATTCCCGGGCTGGGCTCTCGGTGAATTTTTCTTGAAAAAGAAGAATTCCCTGGGTGTCTAGAGTCTGGAAATTTGTATGAATGTGAGTGTGATTGTGAGTGTGCCGGGTTAATATTAATTAACCAATCATCACATGTATAAAAATACATCAGGACTGTCGCTGGGCAGTAACCTGAACACACGTTGCAGCGTCACATTGTTGACAAATAACTCCATCTGTTAGCACAACTATAAATCATCTAATAGATGCTATAGAGTTACCAACAATGGGAAAAAAAAATTATGCTAGGGAACTGCTTAAAACTTTATAAATAATATAATGTTAATAACATCTCTGTTAAAAATTAATGACAATTCTTTAATTCTAAATACCATAAATTTCAGTTGAAGATGAACTTTTTAGTTAGTTTTCTGTCTTACAACACATTATCCATATTCAATTCGTTTCATGTTGTGCTCTGTTCTTATTTGAATAAAGTACAGGGATTATAACAACAGAAGAATATTATTACAGTTTCATAATAGTCCTACTCGTACACAAAAACGTTTCCATACATAAACTAGTTATTTGTTTAATATATATTCCACCTGTGTTACGTCAATCAAATTCAGTACAGGGCAGTTGAGTCAGTTTGCTCGTTAATCAGTCTCTTAACATTCTATTATATTAAGTTGTAGGTCTTGTGGGCCTTCAACCTCAAGAACAGACATAATATCACAGTCTGTAAATTCCAACCTTCAGCTTTTTCATCTTGTTTTTTTCTTATACTTGTGTTTTTGTAATTTTTTAGGATCAGTAGCCAAACCATAAGTCTTTCCATGGATTCATATTGCTCTAATTGTGATAATACGGTTTCAGAGATTTTTCTGTTGTGTGGGATCATAAGGAAACACAATATTTCAGTATTTTTAAGATATTTACCAATCTGAATGGTCATATGAAGAACATACTAAAAGAGAATTATAGAAACTAATATTTGTGGATTGAATTGAAACCATTGGAGGAAATATATATGCACCCACTCATGCACACGTACAGACACATATGCATGTGCACACATTCCTTCTCGCTTTCTGAAGTACAGTAGTGAGATGGTAGTACTACTCATACTTAAAGAGAAATTAACGCTTTGTATTAAAATTTCGTTGAAACAAGTATTACCAGTATACAGTACAAAGAAAATATAATTACACTAGGGAACAAAAGAAAATTTTTGTCATATCTCCTGAATGAAAACAGCTGATTCTTATGTAAATCCATGCTCTAATTCCGAAAATACCTTTGGGTTTTTCTTATAGGGCATTGTTCACGAGATATGCAAGAAAAATGAAATAAAAATAAAACTATGCAATTTTTGTCAATTTAAATGCCAATTGATATTTTGGTATTTTTAAGGACAGTGAAAAGTACGGGTTACAAAAATAGTAATAAAATTAATTTATATAACTGCTTAAAATATTAGCTATAAAAATAATTTATAACTCATCCTGCATAGTTCCTAAAAATGCTTATTACTTGGTGGCTTTCTCTCGTAGTCAGAAATACTGTTCCTCTGCAGAGACCAGAAATAATCCCCCAACATTGCATGATCCAAACGACTTTGATAACGTTTTTCCATTGTGGCTATGTCCTGATTAAAATGCTCTCCCTGTTCATCACTAACAGGTCCCAAATTTTCAGGAAAAAGTTTAAGTGCGAATGAAAGAAATGCACTTTTAGCGACATCCGACAGCTCTTTTCTTTATAACATTGTAGTAATGTGTTCACTAAGGATTCATATTGTTCATCCTTCTTATTGTCGAGAAACTCTTCCACCACTGCCTTAAAAGCTTTCCAGTATCATATTTGTTAACTTACTTTAAAAAACTTTGTTGTTTAAGAGCTCCCTTATCTTTGGGCCAACGGAAATATGCTCCTTAAACTTTTCATAATAAACTGGGAAATAATTCTTGCAGGTAACAGAAACCACTGTCATCTCTATTCAATATTTTGACAAACTACTTTCTTTAATCCCAATTTTATATGCAGAGGGGACAGGAGAACGTTTGTGGGGTTTCACAAGTGAGTTATGATTCACATTGCATTGACTAGAATTGAATTCCTGTATAGTTTCCCAGTGTTTAATGTTATGTGTTTCGGAGCCCACTTTTTATCTTCAAATAAAGTAGTGAAAGTAAGCTGTTTCAGTAATTTTATGAAATCTTTTCCTTTGGGATTTTGATGTGAACTTTCCACGGATATAACAAAAATTATCTGGATGATTATAATACTGATTTCTGTTACTTTTATTCATATTGAGCACAAATAAAATCACTGCTGGCACCGACTAACAATAAGACACTACTATTTTGCTTCAAAGAACAACAGCACTAGACTAATTCATCAAACCAAATCTCGAAACGAAAGTTCCATCCTGAACAATTTTAAAGGAAGCAATAACATGATTATTAATAGGCTATATTTATATTTTAAGATAACACTCATTTTCAATGCTAAACAATTTAGTTCTTCTGCTCTGGCACTCCCATCCTACACAAGAGACATCCGGTAATAAACTTTCACCGAGTTATTTATTATTGGTTATTTTACATCGCTTTATCAACTGCTGTGATTATCTAGCATCTGAATGAGTCCAAGGTCCAGTGCCGAAAGTTACCCAACATTTGATTTTAATGGGTTGAGGGAAACCCCCGGAAAAAAACCTCAGCTAGGTAACTTGTTCCAACCAGAATTTGAACCCAGGGCTGCTCCCTCATTGTTAGACAGTTCACCAAGTTCAAGCATTATAAAGTGTAAGAATTATGTTTAGACTGCGTATAAAGATGTAATGTTCATTCTGCAGAATATAATAATAAAGGCTTATTATATATTGTACTTGATATTAATTTTAATATAGTCAGGAACTGAATATAAATAAAAACTGAGACCTGATACGTTTATTTAAAGAACATATTCCATTTCTACATATAAAAATTGACAAAAAAAAAAACAGCTACAATATTAGTTTTCCAGAGGTAAAAATCGTGTTTCTTAGTGTTACTGTAATTTTCAGATTATTGAATTTTACAATTTCTGCACATTTGAAGGATAAAATTAAAATTCTTTCAATCATTTATTGTCATAGTACACTGCTCTCTTAAATTGACTGAGCATATTGAAAATTAAATCAATGGTTTTCCCAAAACATTCCATGAAATGTTTAATATAAAACAATGTTTTTATCGAAAAGGAAGCAAAAACGAGCAAACTTGTATTGAACTTTTTTGTATGAAATATCTCAAAGAATAACCTCCTGAATTTAATAACATTACTTACGGTTCAACCTGTATAACATGTATGTCATGTAATGTATATGTGTGAGTGCACTCATTGAGTTTTTATAGCATAGCATAATTCCTGATTTTATAATTCTTCCACTAATTTTAGTAAGTTGACTTTTTAGTAAACATTTTAAGCACTCTCTTTAATTTTGGAAGAGAGTGCCGTTAAATATGACTGAAGGATTTTAGTTTCTTTCTCTCATTCTTTTTTGGCTTGATGCCCAATTTGTCTAACGTTTCAGGTAACATTCCACCTGACATTTGACTGTAATATCTGCAAATGGCCTTGGTAACCAAAATACGTGTTTAGCATATGCAAGTGGTTAATCTAAGAGTGATGATATGAGAGAGCATCCCCACCACTGGTGACTTTGACATTGTCTTGGATTTAACCTTGGGTAGACAAGTTCAAGATCTGGACTGACCATTCAAGGGCAAGGCGAAGTGGGAAAGTAGGGAGGGAGTGATGTTCTAGTTGTACAGCCCAGCCTTGCCCTCGGGGAAGGCTGTGGTCACCGGTACAAGTTTCAAGCGGGATATCACACACAACTCTGTTATTACATAAGATAGGACAATGTATCTTCATGTGACAGGTTGTAGAAATATCCCCTCAGTGTTTGTGACCTTTGTTCTGGAATGCAAGCTCAGGCACATTCTTCTTTTATGTGATAAATAGATAACCCATTTTGGTGTATTAACGATGAATTTTAATGTCTATTCTTTCTCTTTCTTTACCAAGCATAAGTCCAGGGTTTTGTTTATGTTTCAGATATTCGAATTTTATGTTTGGCATGCATTATATTGTTACATTGCTTATTAATTTTAAATACATTTGTTTTTATTTTTATGTTTTATTTAAACTCTGTCACACAATAAAATAGGGTTGTACCATATATGTATATTTAGTTCCACGCAAAAAGAAACTATTAATATTACTGAATTGTGAAATTAAATGTTGCTTTATTTTCTTCGCCTTAAAGAAATTGCCTTTTCTATTGTTATATACCTGATTAATTTCTATAAAGATTTTTTTTTTTTCGTCTTTACTTTCTTCCTTCATTCTTTTCCGTCTCTCTCTTTTTTTTTTTTTTCTGCCTTCCATTTTTCTTCGCCTTAAAAATTGACTTTTCCTGTTGTTACATACCTGAATAATTTTTGTAAGGGCACCATACTTTTTTATTTTTACTTTCTTCCTTCATTCTTTTCTCTCTCTTTTTTGTCTGCTTTACATTTTTCTTCATCTCTTTATTATATTTTCTTCTTTTGGAGTTTGAATGTATTACATTTCATTAGAAAAACTATTCATCTTCTGGTTAGATAATGTACGTAATATTCTTCTCATTATTTCACAATGAAAATAAATCATAAGCATTGTAAAAAACACCACGGCATTTTGAAGGGTGTCTGTTCTGAAAATACTCTCAGACTGTTTTCAGTTACTGTTGTTACAAGTAGCTTTTTTTATTAATATGACAATTTGTATGTATACCGGTAACTGTTGGCAGTCTTGAAGAATAATTTATTCGAGATCACTTTTTTATGTTTGCAGTTACGTTTATTTTTGATCAGAAATAGAAAGAAAACAAGACCTTTCTACCGTTACATTCGATCCTGTTTATCTTTTTTGTCCGTCTAGAATTACACATAGTAAACAGAACAAGTTTTTTTTTTCTCTGTCGCATATGGAGCAACAGTGAGCCAAGTCGTGTATCCTTTCTTTAATGTAGAGATTACACTATACTGTTGATTATTAATTTTCTGTATGTGTAATTTTATTCCAGGTCATTCAGTTTTAAAATATAGAACAGGTTATTCCACAATGACGAGTGCATTAATAGTGTAGACAGCTCTTGATGTATGTGAGGCACATAAATAAACTTTTGCTATGATTAGAATACCAAAGATTTATGTTACTGCTATATAATTCTTTTTTATTGTTTCTTATTTAAGAAATGTACCTACAACTTCATTATTTATACTTTGTCATTCATGAAGATACTAATGAACTTTATGTTACATTTAGGATTTCTACAACTGTCATTGCTTCTCCGTCCCCAATGCCCATTTCACTCTGTCCAAGCAGTTTTATTCTTGAATACATCGTCTCTCCAACTGTGTCTGGGCTGGTGGTTATCTTGATTTGTCCATCCTTACATCAGACCCATACCAAACTAACTATCATTTCTGGATTTCATTTATGACTTCTCTATCCATTTCCATATTCTCTCAAGTATAGTAATTACAGCCAATAACTCCAACACATTCCAATCTTCAACAGAGGAAATTCTCTTCAAAATATGTGACTGGTTCTCAGTCAATAAATTAGTATTAAATTGTAACAAAACTAACATAATTCAATTTAAATCCTGTCCAAATTCAACCTCGCAAATTTCTAGCGCAATAATTAATAATAGATCCCTATTAGAAACAACAACAACCAAATTTCTTGGCTTAAAAATCGATAATGTGTTAAATTGGAAAAATCATATTAAAGAAATTACCCCCAAACTAAATTCAGCTTCTTTTGCTATTAGATCTATGCAAAAGATAGTAAATATCAATACCTTGAAAACAATATACTTTGCATACTTCCACTCGGTAATGAGTTTTGGAATAATATTCTGGGGAAATTCCACAGATAGTAACAATATATTTCTGTTACAAAAAAGAGTAATTAGAATAATAGTAGCTGCCAAATCTAGGGAATCGTGTATGGCTATTTTAAAAAAACTACAAATAATGCCCATGGCTTGTCAGTATATCTTTTCATTAATAATCTTCCTCGTATGTAATTGTGAAAACTTTGTAACTAATTCAACAGTTCATAGCATAAATACACGTCAAAAAAATGACTTTCATACTCCATTGGCAAGTCTATCGTGCTGTCAAAAAGGAGTGCGTTATATGGCAGTAAAAATTTTTAATAGCCTCCCTATCGATATAAAAAATGAAACTCAAAACATAAAATTATTTAGGGCCAAATTAAAGAAGGACCTAATTTCTCAACGCCTTCTATTCTATAGGTGAATTCATGACATTCAATAACACTTCATGAAATTTATACTAAAACTTTGTGTTGTACTAGTAGACTGTATTGTAAATCTCGTCTATATATATTTTATCTAGACTGTGACTATAAATTAAGATTTTATAATAGTTTTAAGTTTTTTGACTTGTTCCATATTCTAGCTGTAAGCATGTATGAATACCATGGAATGTTAATAAATACAATACAATACAATACAATACAATAAATATTACTGCATTAGGAATCAGTTTGAACATTTTATCAAGCAAATTTCTTGTGCCCAATCAGTTCAGTCCAGTTAGTCATTATATGACTGAATGTTAACAATACTTAAGATTTTCAACATATACTGGAGAACAAAATTGCTAATGGCTTCAGTGTCAAATGCAGCACATTAATCAACAAACAGATTTTAAAAATTATTTTGCTTATATTTAAAATATAATACCCCTCAAAATTTGAATGATCTTTACTTCTTAGAAATTATTAAAAATAAATAAATTGTTTATGCTTAATTTAGTGGACAGTGACTATTGAAGTATTCATAATGAACTAGATTTTTTCTTGCGATTTTCAGTACGTTTTTAAAATTAAGTAGTAATATTTCCATATGATATACTCAAGATGTAACACGAACAAAGTTATAGTCTCATCTTGATTCTTCATCTTGATTACAGTCTGTTTCCAAACAGTCTTTTCTTCGGTAGTTTCTACATTTATGTTGCTTTATAGAATATCTCACAGTGAATGTTCTTAATTTTCAATTAAGCTAATTATAATCTCACTCCTACCCCCAGTGGTGGCAGAGTAGTCAGACATTTGGCCTGTCATGTAAGTGTTCCGAGTTCGAGTCCTTGTCATTACTGGTTGTGGTAGACATTGTTATACTAGTCGGGGTTGTTTCTCAAAGTTCTCCCATTTTTCCATATTAGGCATCAACATCATTTCATTCGATCTCCATTCTATAGCATTCCCGAAATGCTAGCTCGAGATGCACAGAATGGGGCTGGTCTAGGGTTCCTGCTCGAAACCTGAGTACACAGTGAACATTAGTGTACTGCATCAGCTAGTGTAGGTTGGGAATACACCTTGCTCGACAATAAGCATAATAGATCTAGGTCGCAATGCTGAGTTGTAGTGCCCCTTCCCAAGTACAATAAAATACAAAACAATAATCTCACTCTTTCTCGTTTAATTGTTTGCACTAGTGGATAAAATATGCAGACATTTTTATTTTTATTTATAAAACACTACAGTGTAATTATACATTGTAATGTTCAAATATATATTTTTTTATTTCATTCATATGCTCGTACTTCATTTACAATGCTACTGGTTTAACTAGTCACTCAATAATTTATAAAGGGACAAAAATATTCGCGGATTTACAGAGTATAACAACACAGAGCTGCACCAGAAACCAGCTCTGTGGTGTTTACTCAGCTAGCAACACTACACTTCTTCCGACCCGCGAATATTTCTGTCTGTCCCTAAATTATCAAATAACAAATTAAATCGGCAACACTGCATGTAAACTATAGTAATGGAATCTTGTCTTTTGTAGGAAATGAATCAGGTGATCAAGGTGGACGGAAGGTGCGTGGATTGGAGACGAATGTGACAATGGAGATTGCTCAACTTCTATTATCACTCCTTCATGCATGGGGCATGGATCCTGATTTAGATAGAGTCTGTGAGGGTAAATTAGGTTTACTTCGTCCAATGGTACCAGTGTCATTTGGCGTTCTATCCAAAGGAGGTAAGTAATTACAATTTAACTTTTATACATTTCTGCAGAAACATTAAAATAGTATTATTGTTGTTGTTGTTGTTATTATTATTATTATTATTATTATTATTATTATTATTATTATTATTATTATTATTATTATTATTATTATTATTATTATTATTACTGTTATTAAAATATGCATCATAACAATGAATTTGTGTAGCATGCTAAAGAATTAGTTGACGAGGCAATACAGTACTATTGGTAAGTAATATTTTAGAATTGAAACATAATTCGTTGTTATTTGCACCTCATTTGTGAAAGGAAATGGCATTATAAAGGAGAAAAATAATGTTAACCTATTACTGTATTAGAAAGGGATTTTATTTGGACCATTATTGTTATTTTCTTTTGATTACCCAAAGGTTCTGATTTTGCTTCATCATAGGTCTTTGTTAATAAAAGAAGAAACCTCTCTGTGTATCTCCGAAGTACATAACATAAAAGTTTGATTTGTTTGCATTATGAAATGAAAATGTAACCTTTATTAACGGAGATTCTTATTTTCACATAGTAGCTAATTAACAGAGTAGTTTCCTCTTTACTTTATGACGAAAGTATGTTGAACCTTTGAAACATTTTTACTTCGTCATTATACGAACTTTGAAGAGAAAATATTGTGATGGTACAAAAAATTCGATTTACAGATTTTCACATCCCTGACACTGAAAAATGATTTTGAACATCCCAGTTGTCAGTTTCTCTTCTCTGGCAGCAATTTATTCTAAATTTAGGAACTTAGTTTGTTCATATTCAAAATCTACAAGTCAGTTTTTCCACCAGAAATTATGCAAATGTTGGTAAAAAAAAATTTTAAAGTCTTTATTTGAAATCAAAAACTCACAATGGTGATTCACTGCAGAACTGGCAGACCGGTTTTTTCTTTTCTTCTTCTTTTTTTTTTTCTTTTTTCTCTCACACCGTAGAATAATCTGACAAAAGAGCCGAAGTTGGTATCAATGGGAAAACTCTCTTAAAGATGAAATTAAGTATTACAGAATTATTTCTAAATGTCATTGCGAATTTCGTCAAAATTCTACCACCCCAGCAATAAGCTGGCGAAGAAGAGCTCCTTATTAAGATTGTTAAGAGGATGACCACTTTGTTGGAGAAACATTGTTACATATGAGTAGAGTCCTGCGTTTGGTTACCTAAAGCCTCCAAGTGACCCGTAACAGTGTAGATATATATGGAGTGGCACCTGATCCTATTAGACAGTTCAGGTCTGCTGTTCAGTGAACATGCGAAAACAAAACAAAGCTGGGTGCTTAGAGATCAGTGCTCTAATAGAAGAATTTGGTAGCCAGCACATCATTAGGAAAGAAAAACATGTATGTTATCAGAAAGAAGAAGAAATTTTTCATTGGATATACTTAAAATGTTTACAGTCATTCATCGTAATATGTAGAGACTTGTAAAGTATGCATTCATAATTTGTTTTAAGTTTATATTGATATTAATGTTTCTTCATTTGTTTATTCCAATTATAATATTCTCTCAGCTAGCAGTGCATAATAACTGCGGATTCCCGGCCAACAAGTCACTCAGCTGAGTGTGCTCCTAGTATAATGGCAGTTGACATTGGATACACGTACAGTTCAAAAGTATTGGAAAGCACGACTGCTAATGGCTTCATTGCCAGATGCAAGGCACTAGACAACAACAACAACAACATTGGATACACGTCAACATATATATGCCTAACTTGGAGTCAGGCCACAAAGGAAACATTGAAGGAGGAAAGTTCGATCCGGTGCTGTGGATTGAATTCAGCATAGCTCAGTGGTCAGAGGGCTTGGTACGTAGAACCAAGGACCCGGGTTCGATCACCGGTGCCGGAGCGAATTTTTCTCCTAAAATATTAAAGTGTCAATATTATAGATACATTCTGTAGGACAAATTAATATATCTATAATAATTAATAATTGTTTAACTTCGTTAAGGTTACATGAGTTTGTTACTGCCAACCTGGCAAGCAAAAAGTGCTGACGAATTGGATGCTGATAAGCCAGTTGCCTCTTCTGGAAATGCCAACTCGCTAGAAGCAGATCTGCCTGTGGAACTGGTGCGCTTGGAGCGACTCACAAGACTGTTCACTGCTCGGACTCATTGGGAGCTCAGCACCACTCTGACCAGCAATCATTTGCTGGCAATCATTGCAATGGCAAATACCCTCATGTCCATGAACAATGCAACATTTGTTCCTGAACAGGAGCGAAACCGTAAACTTCATAGGTATGAACATTATTCTTACTTCCCGACCTTATTCGAGAAAACTTCAATTATTTTCATACGAGCATTACAGACCTTATAATTTCATTATAATGTTATTGCTGTATGTGTCAATTTTTTTTTTTTTTTATCCAATGCCACCAGGTTGTCTTTTCGACATTTCTGGTCTTCTCTCCTGGCCGTGGCTTAATTGTAACCCACTTCTGAGGTTGGGGCGCCTGGAAGGTGGAGTTACATTACCCCGATGATATGATAGGATGATTATGATAATGTGGTGCCAGGAGAGGTCTTAAATCTAAACTTAACCTAAATTCCAGACCATGGACGAACACAGGAATAATCCCCTTTAAGGAAAAATTCCTGTGCTCTATCCGGGAATCGAACCCGGGACCTCATGAACTATAGCCAGAAGCTCTGACCACTTTAGCGTGTCTGGCCACGAAACCAGGTGGCCCGGATTCGATTCCCGGTTGGGGCAAGTTACCTGGTTGAGATTTTTCCTGGGGTTTTCCCTCAACCCATTACGAGCAAATGCTGGGTAACTATTGGTGCTGGACCCTGGACTCATTTCACCGACATTATCACCTTCATCTCATTCAGACGCTAAATAACTTAAGATGTTTATAAAGCGTCGCAAAAAACCTACTAAAATAAAAAAATAAAAATAGAGACAGGATTTTCATGCATTATTAGATCATAAAATATGCATGCGTTCATGCACTGTCAAATGACTAAATATGCACAATGAATGAAAAAAACGCTAAAAATATGTACCATCAACTTATGTTTTATTTTGGAATGACACAAGTACTATAGTAAACATATATTTGTATTCATTAGTCATAAAAAGTAAGAGTGTTTTTATTTTGAATCATTAAAGTGTATATTATGTTAAAATCCAACAGTATTAAAAACATATAACAATATAATTAAAATTCATTTAGCTAGACAGATGTGTACTCCTGTACTCCTGTTCCCTCTTTTATTTTACCAACTCTTCACCTCCCCTTTATTTCATCTGTAATCTGCAATAGTTAAAAATAGGTTGAGGTGAAGTCTTGGGGTAATACGGGTGTCCAATGCTGATATATGAAGGGCTTTTGGGGCCCAAGTCTTGCTCCTTATTAAGAGCTCAGCTGGGGATGAAACCTAGCTCTGGCAAAGCTGAGGCAGAATGGCGCACTTATCAGCATCGGATTCAAGGATGCCACCTTGGCGACCTGTTGGATTTGGATGGTCATTGCATATATAGGACGCACAAAGAATCAGTGCAAGTCTAAGTGCAGAGGGCCTATCTGTGGTCTGGTCCTTCGAAAACCAAAAGCCAAAGCAAAGAATGTCAGTAACTTAGGTTTGATTCACTCTGTATAAGTAGGTTATTAATTGATTTGAGTAATAATTCTAAAGTTGTTTCTTTTTAATCCTTATAAATATATTATGAGAGATAAAAACTGGAGAGTTTGATGTAGACATTGTATGAAATGTTCATATTAACAGTAATCAAATTCAATAGTTACTAAAGAATTTTTATTTCTTTAGGCAGAGTACGCGTACAGTTTTGAACTGGGGGACGAAAGCTGAGGAAGAAAATGAAGATCTTTTCACTGCTCAGCAAGCTCAAATCAAACAAGGATGGAGCCTGTTGGCCACTCTACATTGCGTGCTTTTGCCAGATAAAGTGGTACAGGCTGGCTCCAAGAACTTCAAGAGACCTCAGGTTGAGATGATGGCTCGTAGATGGCAGCATCAATGCTTGGAGGTAAGTGACATTCATTGTGATGGGAAGAAATTCATATTTTTAGTGTATTATCGACTGTTATACAGAGTAAGCATTTATACATATTTTGAATACTAATATCACATAAAAATAAAGAGAGATTGATAAAAAGAGTAATGCTGAAGTTCACTAAAATAACACAGGGACAGGAAAAACGAGAAAAATTTAAACCGTAAACAACATGAGAATAACGCCAAGGGGGCACTCTTTGAATGGCGGAACTGGATTAACATTAATTAAAATTTATTCTAATAACTAGCAATGCTAGTTAAATTGCATTGCTATCAAGAAGAAATATAACTAAGGACAAGACTTCGTTCAAAATATGGCTATGTGAAGTGTAATTCCAGCACAGTAGGCAACACTGTACACTAGAGGCATTTAACAGAGTATCCAACATGCACGAAAGAAAAATCCCAAACTATTACGATGTTCACCACATAGACGCAAATAGGCCTAATCATTTTTGCAAGCACATTCTGCATTAAAGTGAAATTTCTTTGAAATTCTTACAAAAGGGCATCCGGGCACCTGGACAAAGCTAATAAAAAGAAATGTCTGGGTTAAATCTATACGTCTGGTCACCCTATTGATAACATGCATTTATATCAATTTTTGCTTTAAAAATTCTATCTTGCAATAACAATAATATGATTTCACAACATTTAAAAAAATTTCAGAAAAATAGCAATAAAAAGTATCCCGAATTTTATGCATAAAATAACACAATATGGAAGGTTAAAATTACACAGTGGCGAAGCTAAGGTGTAAATACTGGGTAGGCTGAAAAAATCTGCTTACCTTGTGTCTTTTTATAGAACAGATGTTTATCAGCTTTTCTATCAAAATTTTTTGTGACACAGACCCCACAAGAAGATGTGACCATTTTTATTCCCAAACAGAATATAGGTAAAACAATATAACTTATTTCTCTTATTTCTTATACAGTGAAAATTGAAAATTTCTATTTTCTCTTCCTCCATCCGCTATTTTAATATGTAAATGTGGTGTCAATCTCCTACCTTTGTAAGCACATTCTATTTCATATGTCCAACTTGAAAACGATTCCTCTTTTAATTCTACAAATAATGACTCAATGTTCTCTCAGTATGAGCCATTTTACGAAAAATTAATATGTAACTCACACACACGCATGCATTTTTTATTAAACTAAACTCAGCAATGCAGCACTTTCAGAGAACTGTATGTAAGCTTTAAGTGCGCAGGTAAAGGGTCTAATAAGAGAGCGTAACAAGAGGGTGGGGTACTGTATAGTATGAAGGTTTAAATGCACAGGTAAAGGGTCGAATACCAATACTTTTCAGGTTAATGGCACCAGTAAGTTCAATGGCCAAAATGTTTCATTGCTGTTACAGTACATTGCTGAAAATTACATCGAAAATATTCCACAAAAAACAGCATGTTATGCAGGACTTGAGTGCAACAAATGGGGTATTTTATAAAAGTGTTATATATGAAATGTTCAGGGTCCGGACAAAAAAAGCATATTACACGGGATAGTGTAATAAGTGGGCGTGTCTTATCGAGGTTTTACTGTATTTATTAGTTCTTCAAATAACAAAATATATGCAGCTCATAGTTATCTTTTTTTTTTTCTTGTATTCAGTTTTAAGACCATTGTTTAACTACTTGTATGTAGTTAGTTTACTCATTGTCTACCATAATAAAATTCTCATGTTAATAGCATTACAATTCCTATTGAGCGCAATGTAATATTGTGACAGAAGACTAACCTTCTTTCATACAAAGATCTAGCGAATCCATCGATTATTGGAGCCTGAATTTATATGCCATACATTTAACTTCATCAACTATACTAGAGTAACTGTGGATTTTTATGTCTGATTTACAAGACTTCAAAATCTAACAATAGAGTGCTGAGTCACAAGGACTGGAGAATGTATTTTGTAAACCATGTGTTGACTTCTAAATGGCTGTTAAGAATGTTACGACCGCTAATGGTATCAAAGTGAAATATTGAGTGACAAGAATGACATCAGGAAGGGGTAGGGTCATAGTTTGTATGTTTATAAACTATACCGAGTAAAAATCGCGGGTGCTCGTGTAAAGGGTGTTAGGTTGATTTGGCTAAACTGGAATAAGTATAGATTTGAACTATCCACAATTACTTTTCGATTGTGTTAAATGGGTTAAGTCATTCTTCCATCTATGATGCAGTTACAGTGCTCCATAATTTGTGACAAAGGGGTTTTGTTCAGTACCAAAGGAGAGAAGTTTACATACCTTGCAATTTGACTTAACCCCCTTTACATGAGCACCCGGGAAATATTAACTTTTAGTTTATACTAAAACCTGACTCTGTTTATTATTTATTATTTTATATCTAGAAGTACAATTCCTTGTGGTCAAATTATGAACTGCTGCTTGAATATCAAACTTAATTGTATCCCTAGGTTCGTTTGTATCAAACTTCAGTGGGCTGTAAGACTTATGCATTATCATTAGGTTCGTGAAGCAGCACAGGCACTATTACTAGCAGAACTTGGTCGCTTGGGTCCTAAGGGTCGTAAAGCTCTAGTTGACAGCTGGGCTCAGTTCCTGCCATCCTACAGTTCTACAGACACCTTGGGATTCACTCCTGGTACACCACAGACGTCATCACAAACTTTGACTGTCCCATCAGTGCAGCAAGGAAATACCCCTCAGCAAACACCGTCACCAGGTCAGTCAGGGGACGTAGCAAGTTATGTGAGCCTGCAGTTACACTCACAGTGATTTATAGTTTGAATTTCATACTCGTATGTTTGTAGGAATGCAGACTAACAGTGGTGCAGCCCCTGGTCAACAACCAGAGCAGCTACAGCATGAAGACGAGGATGATGAAGAGGAGGAGGGAACTGAGGGTAATTAGAGATGTAACAGTCACTTACCTAATAATATTTACGGATTTTTCGATTTCATTACCTTATAATTTGCTTATGTTTTCTCCACTCACAAATACAAATGCCGTATTGGAATTTACTTTCCATTACCCCGAATGTTCTGTTCATTGTCTACTTATGTGTTAATAATGTCTTTAGGAGGTGATCCCTGCATCGAGCTGATCCCTCACCAGGGAAGTTCATCTCCCATCTCGTCTCGTGTATGATCCAAAAGAACTATCCCTCCCCTATGGGCACTGGCTTGTAAGACCCAGAAAGGAGGTTAAACAAGATAAAGAAAAAATTACTTACTTATTAATCTTAAGATTTTCGTCCAATAATCAATCAATTGTATAATTTTATGAAAGTAAAGTAACCTAAGTTTAGTTAAATTGTATAATTTTACTGTGCGACTTTATAATTATGTGAAATCAGTCAATTTTGCGAATTTAGCAGTCATAAACGAGTAGAGATGTACAAGCTGAATACGCAATTCTTTATTAACTATGTACAATACACACAGTTTAGTTTCAGTTATCTATTTTCATTGATCACATTCAATGAAAACAATTTTAAAATTATTTCTGTCACCTTAAAAGATAAAATTATCATAAAAATCTGTTCCATGAAGATGATACATATTTTAAATTCACAATAATTAACTTCTTTTATCATACAGGGTGATTATAAAGCTTCGATACATAAAAAAAAACATTTATTAGATTCGAACCAATATGCTGAATGAAATCCCCTGCACATAATAACATATCGTCAGATTAGAGTGTAAATCTGCTAACCGTCAAAAATAAAATTTTACAAGGGAAGCAAAAAACTGAGTTTAAATTAACTCTGAAACTTTAGGACCAAATCCGAAGTACAGGTACAAATGTCACCTGTATTTTGGATTTCGTCCTAAAGTTTCAGAATTAATTTAAACTTACTTTTTTGCTTCCCTTGTAAAATTTTCTCTTTGGCGGTTAGCAGGTTTACACTCTAAGCTGACGATATAATTCATCACAGTTCTCTCTCAGCAAAATTCCACACAACTGCCAGTGATGCACTGTTTCACAAAACACCTTTCCTAGTATTACAGGTGTTGAAACTTGTTTTTTGTTTTTATGTGTAACATTGTTTATGTTTCTAAATGCAACATAAATATATGTTAATAAGACGTTTCTTGTTTTATTTTGTAAATCATCTTGCGACCCTCCTCAGCTCTTAACACGAACTCACGGGGGGTCACGACCTCCACTTTGGGAACCACTGGTCTAGACCATGCATTTTTCGTCAAACTGTATTTATATTAACAACAATGTATTGCATCATTTTGATCCTCCGTCCTGGGTTATATATTTGATTTTTTCCCCCCTTTTTCGAATTATGTAATTGTACACGAGGCATTCAGTAATTAAAGAGACAGTAACTAGAGAGACAATTGGCTATTTAATGATAATGAAGATGTAACATACATTTGTCTCTCATTTCTTGACTGATCTAGTACAATATATTGATGTTATTTATTAGTTATTCAAATAACAAAATATATGCAGCTCGTAGTTATCTTTTTTCATTTTTCTTGTAATGCGTTTTAAGAGTGCTGTTTAACTACTTGTATGTAGTTAGTTTACTCATTTTCTACCATAATAAAATTCTCTTGTTAATAGCATTACAATTCTTATTGATCAGAAAAGAATACCTACGTGTGACTGGGTAAAATTGCAGTGCTCGAAAGTTTGTAGCCATTTTTTGTATCAGGCATAGTTAAATATTTTACGCAGAGTAGGATAAATTAATGTTCTTGGAGTACATAGTAATCTTGTAGTTTCAGGTCTAACAATAACAACCTTGTCTTTTATCTGTGATTCATAGAGTACTATGTGCGCAAACCTTGGAGTGTAGCTGAGTTGAAACGTAAACAAACAACTGCAGTGGTGCTTCTCGGTGTCATTGGAGCAGAATTTGGACAAGATGTGACTGAAGGCAGCACGAGACGAAGGGCTAGTGAAGATCAAAGACGGAAGAGCTCTGTTGTTGAAGGCTTCGGCATAGGAAACAACAATCTTGCTAGGTTAACAAGTATGTAACCCTGCTCATTACAAAACTGCGTTTATAAAGTTTGGATCATGAGGCTTTGACGATTTTCATTGCAGTGTTATGGATTATAAATAAACAAGATCACTGTTAGAAATACGAAGAGGTTTTACTACAATTTATTGGGACATATTCATTTCTTAAAAATCACATTAGTAAGATGTTTCCATTACAATTAATGCAATGTTGCAGTCGTGCATGGCAGTTCCACGTAATGTGCTGCAACATAGCTACATCAATTTGTCCAGTCTCATAAATAAAGTTATTTTTAAGTTCCTGGATACAGTAGATTGGTTGACGCGATGTAACCCCAGAGAAATAAGTCTGGTGCTGTTAAGTTAAGAAATCGAGCTGGCCATTTAACGCCTCCGAACCGTGAAAGCAAACTGCTTGGACACATAGTTTATAGAACATTTCTGCTTATCCCTGCAGTGTATGGTGTAGCACCGTCCTGTTGAAACCAAATGTGTTGGCATCAGGCATCAATCTTTGGAATTCTGGATGGAGGATAGTATCAGGCATGATGCAACAGTGAGCAGAATCCATAGCGACAGCTTGTTCTCCTTGAAATAAGAACTGATTACACCAAATGCAGAGACACCGCACCACACTGGTATTCTCTCGCTATGAAGAGAGAGTTTGTGCAACTGCATTGAATTTGTGTCATTCCATTACCGGAAATTTTGTTTGTTTACAAATTCAGATATGTGAAAATGTATCTCGTTTGACATCATTGACACCTCCAGTATTGCTGCGTTATTCCTCAAGCCTTCCAGGAATTCCCTGCAGAAATTAACACAAGACACTTTATCTTGTTCCTTAAGTTCACTTGGATCTTATAGCGATAGAAATGGAGGTTCTCATGTAAAATTTTTCATATAGTTCTGGATGACGTTTGTAATGTACTGGTATGTCATCTGGCTGAATATATTAGACTCCTTTGTACTGCGGCACTCATTTTGGTAGTGTTTACATATGTGCAAACAGGAGACGGACTATTTGCCGCATTTCCTTGTTCATTAAAATCCTGAACCCATTTTAAATTGACATTTGCTAGAAGGAACTCTACCATGCCTCAATACAGCAACTCATATGTCTGTGTCTGAACAACTGACTCTGTTTCAAAATATTTCCACACAGCAAACATCCAATCAGTTTTGCATGATGATTAAACTGCATACATCTATGAGTCTATTTCTGCATCATTCAGTTGCACCAACTATATGAAAACCTTCAAATCCTCACTCCCCACCCTGTAGTTAATAATAAATTTGTTAATTATATTGAATTGTTTTGTTCTTTTATAATTATATGATAGTATATAAAATATTCATAATCTGAATAATATTCTACTACTACTACTGCTGCTGCCAAGGTGCCAACTATTATCTTACTTATTACGGCTTCTCCTCAATATTATGGCAAAGTGGTCAAAGGGAAAATTATCACGGAAAAAGTATATGTCTTCCGAAAATGAGAAAAAAAATGTGTAAAGAAATTTTCAATTGAGAATGAATTTCTTAACCATGCCAAAGTTGTAGATAGTATTTCACACAGAAAAATTTTAATATTCCTATCTTGAGTACTTTATTCCAAGATTTCCAAATTTGATTAATGAAAGTGAACATGACAGACTTGAGAAATTTACAGCTTACCAATTCGATACCTTTTCTTAATACATTATAAATAGATCTAGAATGGATGCAGAGAGCCAAAATTGCAGATCTCAGAAATGAAAGTTAGTATAAAACATTAAATAAAGTTGTATTTGTAGTATTAAGTGTTTCTCATAGTGATTCTCTTGCAGAAAGAGTCTTCAGTATTGTGAGAAAAAATAGATTCAGGTCTACAGAGTCCGCCAAAAAATGTATTCACTCTTTAAGGAACGAAAACTATTTATTATGTAATCTTCATCTTTACAATGTTTTGTGATGTATATACGTCCTTTGATGTGACATATTAATGAGGTTGTGTAATTTTTCTTTCATACCATGGCATGATTGTGACTATAATAGTATTTAAATTCATTATTTATTATGTGTTTTTATTTTACATTTAAATACGATCACACATGTAGTGCTGTCTTCAGTTAAGCACATGGTTACTTTCATCATCATCATTATTGGCGCTACAGCCCTTGGTGGGCCTTGGCCTCCCTTAGTAATTGTCGCCATCCGTCTCTATCTTGTTTAGCAGCCTTCCAATTCTTGCACCCCAACTTTCTGGCATCCTCTTCCACTCCATCAATCCACCGCAAGTGCGGTCGACCTTGTCTTCTCTGACCTCCTGGATTTGTTATTACAATTTTTTTACAAGGTTCACTTAGGTCCATGCATATTACATGTCCTGCCCACCTCAATCTGCTTGTTTTAACTGTATTGATTATATTTGGCACTCCTAGAAGTCTATATAATTCATAGTTGCATCGCCTTCTCCAGAGACTTTCCTCAAATGTTGGGCCATAGATCCTTTGCAGAATCTTTCTTTCGAAAATCGCCAGTCTTTTTTCATCGTTTTTGGAGATTGACCACGTTTCTGCTGCATATGTCAAAACTGGTCTCACTAATGTTTTGTAAAGAATCATTTTTACTTTCCTGGATAGAGCATGCGAACTAAAATGATATTTCAGGCCAAAATATGCTCTGTTTGCTTTCATTAATCTATTACAGATTTCTTTGGACATGTTATTATCGCTAGTGACCACTGATCCTAAATATGTAAAGTTGCCAACTTTCTCAAAATTATAATCTGATATCTGCAGGCTGTCCATCTTGTCAACTATCTTTCCATTATCTGCCAACATATATTTTGTTTTCCTCTCCAAGCCTGTTCCAAGGAAAGGAACACTTCCTTTACATATTTCATGGATCTGCCAATAATGACAATGTCGTCCGCAAATGCCAATATTTGTGTGGATTTATAAAAAATGTTGCTCCGTGTTTGGACTTCAGACTTCCTAACGACACTTTCCAATGCAATATTGAATAGGAGGCATGCTAAACATGGTTACTTTAGATGTTCAAAATGTTTACCCTAGCAGACTTCTGTGAAGAAGTAACAAACCTTTCCAACACGAGAACCAATGAAGCAGAACTTGTAGCTGTATGTGGTCTTCCTGATCTAACATTGTGAATATCACAAATGGTTCCATGTGCCTCAAACTTGTCAATAATGTGTTAGGTGGGTTGTGGATTCTGTTTTGTACTCCCGCCTCCACTGACGCTGCACTTCAGCAGCATTATCAAACCTCATAAACCACTTCAGAATGCATTTTTGCTGCTTGAACGTCAAGCATGTTCAAGCCATTTTATTTTCTCACTATTGTGATGGAAGTACTGACATCTCTTGAGCGAAAGACCACACTACAACATACTCGTAATTCAAATCAATTGACAATATCAATATCCCGATACAGTGTGACAAAGAGTGTATACATTTTTTTGGTGGACTCTGTATATTAAACATATCAACACTGGAATCATTCTGAGCTATAAGATCAAGATGAGATTACAAGGGAAAGTATGCTTCAAGAATGTTGTTGTTGTTTTCTAATGCCAGGCGTTTGACAATAAAGTCATTTGACCTCTTGCACTCCAATATTTTTCAAAGATATTATCATGACCAGCCACTGTAGCACAGATTTTGAGGTGTTCTGAATCCATTTCTTGGTTTGAGTTGCACAATGGACAGTTGGGGGACTGATATATTCCAATTCTATGCAGGTGTTTGGCCAAACAATCATGGCCTGTTGCCAATCTAAATGCAGCTACAGACGATTTTCGTGGTAAATCGGGAATTAACTGTGGATTTTGATGCCTGCTTCAAGAATAAATGTGTATATAAGCAGCTGTTGGATACAAAACATACCACAGAGCATTTTTCCCCTTGCAGAAGTGACAAATAACGTGTACTTAGGGCCTGTATATAATGTGTTTTACATCTGACTTTGCCAGAATGGTAGCAGTACTAATAACCCACTGGGAAGGTTGGCATCTTTGCTACCATGACCACTAATGCCACCACGACCAACACCAACATAATACGACAACTAACACTACTACTATTTCATATCTGATTTCAACCAATGACATTAATTCGAGGAATTCCCAAGTCAGTGGAATATGTTTCATCATGGAATCTCATAGTTTTTTCCTGGTGAAATAAATGTGAATATTTTCTCGTCACTTTCAAACCTAAACATTCAAATTGAAATATTCACAGAATAATTTTCATGTCTAGATTAATAAAATTTTACATTATCTTTACAGGTCTGGCTCTCACCCACTTATTATTAGCACCACCTACTCCACGGTTACCTGCCCACACACCTCTTCGTAGAGCTGCCATAGATCTGATTGGTCGAGGGTTCACAGTATGGGAGCCTTATCTTGATGTGTCAAAGGTTCTTCTTGGACTTCTGGAACTGTGCTGTGAAGCTGACAAACTTGTACCAAGGTTCATGACTGCTATGTCATATCTGATTGTTCTAGTTAGTGTATAGAAAGTCCCAGGTAGTAATGTTCCATCAGCTTAATGATGGTAGTGCGGAGTGCCTGTCTCGAGGAAACCAAGGTGGAGTGGAACCAGTCTGCGTAGAATAGCATGCATGGATTTGTCCATATGTCGGCATACAACCTCTTGCCTCCCAACAACAGATTATGTTGGATAGAGGTTGGAGTAGGACCAGTCTGCATAGGAACTCTCAGTATATTAGTTGTATCTAAAATGACTGTACATAAGTGGAAGAGTATAAATTTTTATTCAGAGGACGTACACAACATTTCGAAATGTCAGAATGTAACATAAAACTTCAAGTTTTACCTTGTATAGTTATGATTTATTGTGACTTCCATTGTAAATGTAATAGATATCCTGTCTTTAGTCAGTTTCTTCCCACACTCAGTGTGGAATCTCTGATGTTACTTTTGCATTTGTGGTAGGGTGACCAGATTTTGTCTTTTAAAAAATAGAGGACACTTGAACTCATTCGGTATCAAGATATTTCCTGACGAGATATAAAGATAAACAGTACTGACAAAATATTTATATTAAATCAGAATAAGTTAAAAAGTCATTAAGACTAACAACATTTCAATATACTGGCATTAAATCAATATGAAACAATATACTCACTAATGAATTATGAAGCTGTCTAAATTCAGTATCTAAGTAGGTGTAATCAGCACTTCACTAGGTTTGGTACTTTTTACTACTGTATAGTAGCAGCCTTCAATAGAAAGAGAGAGAGGTTTGTCCTTCAAATACACTTAAAAAATGTCTGTACAGTGTTTTACACCATATTTATTCAGAATTTGGAACTGACATTTACTTGAATCAACTTCCAATCTCTTTCTTACATCTGTCCATGCTTGTTTCATTTTGAAAATATTTTTTCTGTGTAAGGATTGAAAGCAGGAAAACTTGCGATGAATGAAGCTACACATTTAAGATTAAGTTGAATATCTTCACTATCTTTAGCTATATTGAAGATAAAAAAAAATATATAATTTTGGTACAGCTTTGAACTTTTTTCCCAACAAGAAAGGTAATATTGTTCGTAAAACAAAAAATTCTTCATACAACTCATCTTCATTATTATCAACATTTTAAGGGCTGAACAGAGATCTTCAAATGGAAACACCTTGCAAAGATTAAGTACTTTACTGTTGTAATTATTTTCTGAAAAGTCGTTCCATTTTTTCGAGTATGATAGAACTATTTCAAAGGCACAAAGAAAATCTTCTCCAATTTTTTCTTGTTGTGTTGATTTAAATCTGAAGTCTAGAATTGATATTTCCTCCAAAAAACTTGTTCTGAATCCGTAAAAACAGATCATATATATCTGTTACTGTTATTGTTTCTTAATAGTAATATGCATTACAAGAGCGGTATGTTAAAGTTTTCATGTTTGAGGAAAAGTTTGAAAAAGCGAAACGTAGTTGAGCTTTTTAATTTCCGAGATTTGAAAGAAAACATACCGCTCGTGTATCGTACATTATTTTGTGCGAAGATCGTTTATTACATACCTGAAAGAGGAATTTCTAATTAGTTGCAATGAAATCTCCATCTTGGTTTCTGTTCAGTGATGGCAAATTTGTAAAACAAAAATATCTATCTTCAACATTGTTGCTTTAAAATGTTTCCTGTGTTTACTATACTCCAGCAAGCCGTGATATACGTCTGTCTTTTTTTTCCCCCAGTCCATAAATGCGAACTTAAAACAAATGGTAGGTTATGTAATGATTTATTTTTCATTTTAATATTTTAACAATATTATTTATATAACATATTGCAGTAATAACATCGGCATCTGAATTCTTGTTGATTTTTTCATGGCTTCCTTAATGTTACTTGCATCACGAATGCAGTAACTTTAGTGGAGTTGTAGAGTTTACTTAATTTTTGCAAATATTTAAAAACAATAATTAACAGTGCAATTTAGGTGAAATTGCAGTGGTAAGTTTCCAATTTATAATTATTACTATATTGAACGTCTCAAAAAATAATATGTTAGAAGCCTAAAGCAGTAAAATCAATATGTCACATAAGCTGTAAGAAGAGGGAAATTGTTATGTGTGTTAGGTTGGGAATACTGAATGTGGAATTTTAGACTTACTGCGAATTGGTTTTGTGCAGAAACCAAGCAAATATGCACGATCTCGCACAAAATATTTTGAGATATATGTGGACTCTTTGGTAGCATCAAGAACATGTGAATGACCAGATGATTTCACATGGTTTACAGAACATGCAACCTCAGCAGAATTGTTATGTCATGAGTAAATTATACGCCTACTGAGAGGTTTCTTGTCATACTGATTATGAAACGTACTTCGAACTTGTGTAATAAATCTTTCTTCTCTGAACCAGAAAACGTAATGAGCATAGTCTATATCTATAAGGCTGTTCTCTCACCAGTACTACGCTACTACGAATCATCAAAAACACTAGAGTGCAAAACAAGTGTAAACATTTTTCCATATTGATTACTTCCCTGCAAAACTTGGTGCAGTAAGTGAGGAACAGGTTGAATGATTTCATCAAGACACTAAAGTAGTGAATATCTGATTATAAGGATATTGGTTTAATATGGATTACTCTTGATGTTTGAAAAGACAGCACAGCTTAAAGAAAATAGTTTATAGTTTTCTTTCCAGTATTGTGACAGCACAGTTTAAAGAAAATAGTTTATAGTTTTCTTTCCAGTATTGTGACAGCACAGTTTAAAGAAAATAGTTTATAGTTTTCTTTCCAGTATTGTTATAAAGCTTTAAAATTCATAATGGTTTGAAAACAGCTGCTATATTTCAACATTTTTGTTTCATGTTTAAGCCAAAATTAAACACGTGTAGGAACAGTTTTACCTGAGCTTAATTATGGAGTGTGTTTAATAGCTATAATATTTAATTAAAATTTACGTTCATTATTATCTGTGTTATGATTGCGTTAAAAAACCTAGCTCGTAGAGTAAAATTTGATCCAGATTTGAATTTAGAGCATTCATATTAGTGTCCTGCAAGGTTCGAACATGTGAGAGGCAACCAAGACATTACAAACATCGTCTTATTTCATATGAAAAAGTAATCGCAAGATCTGTGCCAAAATCCTTAAGCAGTTAAATCATGAAGGGATGGGAGTGGAGGACAGTGAAAATTTTTATAACAAGTTGTAACAGGCCTCCTTCTTGAACCGAATATAATGCTTGTAATGCACGACGTTAATTCACATTCCAGGTGAGTTAATGAAAAGCAGTAAAGAAAAATATTTTGTTGATCAATGTTATTTGTTTCTTACAGTTTTAAGCTTTTTTTTTTTTTTTCATATGCAAGATATATGTGAAACTTTTTCATTAACTATTTTTGTTAAGTAAAATTAAGGATGTGAGATACATGTAAGGGCGAGTTATTTGAGTAAATATGATATGGTAAATTTTAACATCAATAATAACTTTGGTAATGAAGAACCTTAAAAGAGAAAACTATATAATGATTGATCACTATTTTTTCATAAAAAAGTACTACAGTTGAATTGTATTTTTTAATTTTTCTTTAATATTCTTATCTCCATTTCCATTGTGATCAAGTTGAATTGCTTACAGCATGACATATGGATTGCCATTAACCCCAGCAGCTGATTCTTGCCGCACAGCTCGTCATGCCCTCACTCTTATTGCCACTGCCCGTCCAGCTGCTTTCATTACCACCATGGCTAGAGAGGTGAGTTGATTGAGTATTTTGAGAGCAAAATGCCAGTAGTGATAGTTATCATAAATGATTCAGTGTTAGGATTTGAGAAGTATTCTTATTAATTATTCTGAGTTGAAAGTTTGTTTCACCATGAATTAGTTTCATTTATAATGCTAACATCCCATACCAGCTTTCCATTGTATTAAAAGTTACAATTTAACGTTTTTTGTCTCTCAGTTTTAAATAACTTAAATAATATATTATTTTAGTTATTGTTTTATAAATATTAATAATAATAGCCACCGGCGTAGCTCAGATGGCTGAGATGCTTGCCTGCCGATCTGGAGTTGCACTCGGGTGTGAGTTCCATTCCCGCTAGGGCTGATTACGTGGTCGGGTTTTTTTTCCGAGGTTTTCGCCAACTGTAAGGCGAATATCAGATAATCTATGGCGAATACTCGGCCTCATCTCGCCAAATACCATCTTGCTATCACCAATCCCATCGATGCTAAATAACTGAGCAGTTGATACAGTGATATAAATAACCAACTAAAAAAAAATTAGAAGAGAGATTATAGCGTTGGCAGGAGACTGTAACAGATTCACTACTATCTAATATTTGATCTGCAAAATAATGATGATGATGATTTTAAGGATTTATTATACACAAGGAAACAATTCTAAAATGTGTAACCTCTGTTATACACATGCGCGCGCACACAGAGAGAGAGAGAGAGAGAGAGAGAGAGAGAGAAAGATTGCAGTCCACTGCTGTGGAGTAATGGTCAGCATGCCTGACCGTGAAACGAGCGGGCCTGGGTTCAAATCCTGGTTGGGACAAGTTGCCTGGTTGAGATTTCCTCTGGGATTTTCCCTCAGTCCAATGCTGGGTAACTTTTGATACTGGACCCTGGACTCATTTTGCCAGCGTTATCACCTACATATCATTCAGACACTAGATAACCACAGATGTTGATAAAGCGTCGTGAAATAACCCACTAAGAAAAAAAAAAGAGATTGTGAGGATGTCCGCCCAAAGATCATAACGATGATGACAACGACTATGATGATGATGATGATGATGATGATGATGATGATGATGATGATGATGATGATGATGATGATGATGAAGATAACATTATGAAGAGATCAAACATTTTTTTTTTTTTTCCTTATTGGGCTAGAGCCACACAAGGGACAGGACTGAGCCAAGCACCTGCTGTCCAGTACTACTACTTGATGAGATAGGGCACTGCATAATCAGTGCTGTGAGTCCCCTCAGGTGTTATTAATCAGCTTTTCTTCGATCGAAATTCTCCATCTCTCATGGTTCTCCAATTTTCTGATCATGAGACGGACCCTCTTATAGATCTTACACCTTCGAAATATTTTTTGGGAATATGTGGGGAATTTAACTTGGGACATTTGGTTCATAGACAAGCTAACCACTACACCAAGGAGGCAGTCTTTACTTTTTGTTCATACTTTGGACCATGAGGTATAATGCTAAAACATTACTAAAACATAACTTAATTTAGTATTCATTGTTCGATACACTCTTTTAACATTTATAATCACTGAATAACTTTTTGGTATCTTTACTCTGTTAATTTTTTTAATTTACCTTGCTGACTAGTTTCGAAGTGGTATTCTTCATTGTCTGAAGTCTACTCGGACAATGAAGGATACCACTCCGAAACTAGTCAGCCAGGTAAATAGTAAAAGTTAACACAATAAAGATATCATAAAGTTATTCAGTTCCGTACTTTAGTATCTGTTGTAAAATGTTTTATTAATGAACTTCAAAATAACAAACTGCTGTACCGGTACTTACTTCTTACATTATTGTTCCTGACTATACTTTATTATAACTCCCAAGCCGTAGCATTGTGGTCTAAAGCATAATGCCTAAGACTCATGTTATGGAATATGCACTGGTTTTGAGTCCTCATGGGGAAGAAATTTTCTCATAAAATTCCTGCCATTGTATGGGACCAGTACCTACTAAGCATTGTGATAAATTTGGAGAGCTACAATAGGTAGTGAAATCAGTTTTAGAAACCAGCTATAATGGTTGGGGATATTGTGCTGAGCACATGATACTCTTCATTCTGATTGGATGAACGTTGAATCCTGCTGAGGCATGTGGACGTGAGTCTGGCTGGTCGGCCTTGGCCCTTCCTGGGCTGTTAGGGCCACGGATTGGTTACTTTATTATATAGCTACGTTTTTAAATACATTAAGGAGAAAGGATTCAAATCCTGCTTAGACAAATTACTTTGTTGGATTTTTCAGACATTTTCTCCAGCTATAAAGTGAATGTTAGGTATACTTCGCGGTAAAAGAATGGAGCACCAACAATTTGTAACTCCCAGAACAGACATTTTACCCCTATACCACACAATATAAAAACAAGGCCTAGTAAAAGAGAAAATTTCTCCTTAATAGAGTTACAGTCTATCACCACCACATAAGGTTGACTTCATTGTATTCGGATGCCTTTTAATGAACAAACAACACAGCAATGCTTTCATGTACAGTTCATTTATATGTGTGAACTGTGCAGTAGAACTTCGCATTTATAACAACCGTCCACATCTGTGAAGTAACGGTCAGCGCATCTGACTGAAACCAGGTGGCTCGGGTTCGATTCCCAGTCGGGGCAAGTTACCTGGTTGGGGGTTTTTCCGGAGTTTTCCCTCAACCCAATACAAGCAAATGCTGGGTAACTTTCGGTGCTGGACCTCAGACTCACTTCACTGGCATTATCACCTTCATTTCATTCAGACGCTAAATAACCTAGATGTTGATACAGTGTCGTAAAATAACCCAATAAAATAAAAAAATAAATTTATAACAACCAAGAGTCGGCCCATTCTTTTTGCCACAAAGTGTAATTCCATAACAAATCCTCATCACTCATTACACCAATTATCATTTGTTATCACTATTTCCATATATGGTCAATAACCTCGCAATCGATACAGCATTGTGAAATAAGCCAAAAAAGTATCAAGTATAAATTTATTCTATCTATTTATTTTTTCCCCCTATTTATTAAATTCATTTGATTGCTTTGATTTGGCTCATTGTCTGAAGCAACAATTTTATAAGTTCAGTTGATACTCAGAAGTTTATGAAGTTGACAGTGGAATTTCAATACAATTGCAGGTTGCGAGGTACAACACTCTGCAGCAAAATGCACAGGCTTTGAATGTGAACCTGAGCAACTCTGTTCTCCACAGAGCCAAGCCTGAAATCCTGCGAGGTGTTGAGCTCCTCATTGATAAGATGCAGAATGAAATGGCTGACTTGCTTGTTGAGGTAATTTGAATGTGTTCATTTCATCATATAAAATGTTGTTTTGTAGTACTTGTGTAAAGAATATATTTTCAGAATAATTTCCCTAGTACAAGTCTCCAGGTATCGATCAAATTCCAGCAGAATTAATACGAGAGGGTAGAAACTCATTATCTAGTGAAATTCATAAGCTTGTACTTGTTAACTGGGAAAAGGAAATTGTACCAGAACAATAGAAGGAGAGCATTATTGTACCTATCTTTAAGAAGGGGGAAAAGACTAATGTTGTAATTTTCGAGGTGTAACACTTTTATCGATGTCATACAGAATTTTGTCCAATATTCTTTTGAGAAGATCATATGTAGATGAAATTATTGGAGATCATCAGTGTGGTTTAAGGCGTAATAGATCGACTATTGATCAAATTTTTTATATTTGACAGACATTGGAGAATAAGGGCACTATACATCAGTTATAGATTTCAAAAAAGCATATGATTCGGTTAAGAGAGAAGTTTTATGTAATATTCTTATTGAATTTGGTATTTCCAAGAAACTAATTCCATTATTTAAAATATGTCTCAGTGAAACATGTAGCAGAGTCTGTATAGGCCAGTTTCTGTCTGACACTTTTCCAATTCACTTGGGGCTCAAGCAAGGAGATGCACTATCACCTTTATTTTTTAACTTTGCTTTAGAATATGCCATTAGGGAAGTCCAGGAAAACAGAGAGGGTTTGTAATTGAACGGGTTACATCAGCTGCATATTCATACAGATGATGTGAATATGTTAGGAGAAAATCCACAAACTGGAAGCAAGTAATGAGATGATTTGGAAATAAATTCCGAAAAAAAAAACAAAGTATATGATTATGTCTCGTGACCAGAACATAGTACGAAGTGGAAATATAAAAATTGTAAATTCATCCTTTGAAAAGTTGGAAAAATTCAAATATCTTGGAGCAACAGTAACAAATACAAATGATACTCGAGAGGAAATTAAACATAGAATAAATATGGGAAATACTTGCTATTATTTGGTTGAGAAGTGTTTGTCATCCAGTCTGCTTTCAAAGAAACTGACAATTAGAATTTATAACACAGTTATATTACTGGTTGTTCTGTATTGTTGTGAAACTTGGACTCTCACTTTGAGAAAGGAATAGAGGTTAAGGGTGTTTGAAAATAAGGTATATAGGAAAATATTTGGAACAAAGAGAGATGAAGTTACAGAATGAAGAAAATTACAGAACGCAGAACTGCACACATCGTATTCTTAACCTAACGTAATTAGGAACATTAAATCAAGATGTTTTAGATATACAGGAAATGATGATGGGTGATTCTAGAAATGCATATAGAGTGTTAGTTAGAAGCGTGAGGGAAAAAGACTTTTGATGAGGCCGAGATGTAGATGGGAGGATATTATTAAAATGGATTTGAGGGAGGTGGGATATGATGGTAGAGACTGGATTAATCTTTCTCAGGATAGGGACAGATGGCAGGCTTATGTGAGAGCAGCAATGAACCTCCGGGTTCTTTAAAAGCAATTTGTAAGTAAGTAAGCAAATAAAAGTAAAATAACTTTAACAGAAGTCGAGGAAAACAATTTATTAACAAATGCCATTTAACATACTACGTGGTTTTGCTGTTCATATACGCTTCTCTTCATTTTGTATGTATCAATTTTATTATTATTTCACTCTTCAGAGGTCCTGATGTGTGTAGAATCAACTCTCCATTCGATTTTATAACATATTCAGATTCTTGAACAAAATACAGCAAAATGTCGCACTAATCTAGTAAGTGATCCAATAATAAATATAAATGTAACCCATCTCCACCAAAACATAAACTGCACCTTGACTTGAAATAATTGATCAAAATTGAATTATGAAAATTTTTAAACCCTAAAAAGATCTTCATTATAACGGCGGTATACATGCAATAAATCTTGGTGAGGTTCAACACGGACTATCGATTCCTCTAAAAAGACTAAAATACCGCCAAATTCTTTAAGTTTCAAGACCTTAACTAATACTACCTAGGTTAAAAATAATTTAATAATTTATATCTAAAATAGTAGGGTATCTAATCCTAGTTTAAAACAAAAGATTTTATAGCCTCAAATATAATAAAGTCATAATAAGCATTAAGATTTCACCCAAAAACAATAAAATAAGCTCAATAGGCAGTCGCCTGAAACTCCAATTAATTGTATTTGTTACTTTTGTGTGATTGCTCATTAATATCTATTGATAACATAATATATGTTTGCATATATACATCATGGTACACATATATGCATTCAGTTAATAGTAAAATTCTGTGAAATATTTTTGTGCACATGCTTACACACCTACTTGCTTAATCATTATATTTTTCAAACTAATAACTATACTTTACTTACAAATGGCTTTTAGAGAACCCAGAGGTTCACATAAGCCTGCCATCGATCCCTATCCTGAGCAAGATTAATTCAGTCCCTAGTATCATATCCCACCTCCCTCAAATTCATTTCAATATTATCCTCCGATCTACGTCTTGGCCTCCCCAAAGGTCTTTTTCCCCTCAGGTTTCCCAACTAACATTCTATACACATTTTTGGATTAACCCATACCATACTTATACTGTACTATAACTATAGTATACTTAAAATTTGTTTTCCGTTTTTTCAGGTTGTGGATATTGTGTTACATTGTTTAGATCCAGGACACCTCAAAACAAGAGGCCTTGCAGAGGTTTTTCCTGCAGTTTGTAGATTTAACCAAGTGAGCCATTGTCCAAGCACACGTCGCATAGCTGTTGGTGCAAAGAATGGCCAGGTTGCTCTCTACGAATTACGATCACAGAAATGCCAGGTAGTTTTTGCTTATAAGAGAGTGTTCACAAGAAATTATTCTTTGAACATCAGTTCCTTACATCTTGTTCTCATGTCTTCACGAACTTTGGTATTTCTGTCTTTTTAAAAGGCAACAGAATGTCCAGTTTTCAATGGAGACTTTACAAATATGTAAGAAGATACTGTTTTAATCTAATGGCGGTAGTCTATCATAATATTGACTGTCCTAAGTCAGCATAAAACAGTAAGATTTATCATATTAATTTCTTTGTAAATAGATTGTAACTGAAATATTGAAATCTGTATAGTTGATATTCTTTATGTAATTTCTCTTTGAAACTTCAGAGATTGTCAGATATGAAGATAATAATACAAAGATGAGAGTGGTTGAGAAGCTGAGGTACTTGGAGAAATCTGTCTCTGAACACATTCTTCTAACGTGAACCTCTCAGAATCTACCAGAAATTCGCCACAAGGGTTAAATATCAGTTCTGTCCCAATTAGCCTTTGCCCCCCCAATAACATATTAAGATAAAAATAACAAAATATATTTTGTTTAAATGTTTTATCCATTTTTGGTATGTATAAATCTGTTTCCTGCTTGTGACATTACATAATTTAATGCCATAATCAAAATTCCTTAAACTACTTTTTTTGTCATCCATTTACAGTTCCTTGTATAAAGTGCAGCTGGCTAATCCTTGATAGTGTTTTGTGGTATATCAAAATATAAGTAATGTAAAATTACTTTTATCATCGTCTGTCATACTGTAATGTTAGGTATGATAATGACTTCCGCATTACAGAAATGGATTTCAGCTCTTTCAGACAGATGTTGGGTGACCATATCTGGAGGCATTGGAAATCATCTAGCTTGACTTCAGTCTACAGTAAATCTGTATATTTATCAATTTGGGTCCTCATTAAGAGAGATGTTACATTGATTTTCGTGAGCTATAAGATGCAGAATATGAGAATAAAATATTATTCGATTTTTCCATCCCATTCACTATAATTTCTGGTTTTCATATTAAATAATATCTTACATCTGTTGATTGTCTTTTATTAATACTTACAATTATTCCTGTTAACTTTTCTTTGTTTATATTTCTTAATTCTTACAACCGTAATTTTAGAGAAATACCTTTTTATTTTCTGTTTTAAATATTGCAATATGCAAGTAAATACGTTACTTCATTCATCATTTAACCTCATGTCATTAGCTATTCACATATTCACAGCAGTACGAAACTTGTACTTTAATATTTGAGACTGAGTTAGCTTAACTTTGATACTTACTATACTGTTAAAAGTGAAGCAGGACATTTGTTCATATGTTTTAAAATTATTCCTAGGTTTGAGCTGGTAGAAGACTAGCTCTGCAGATGGCATCAGAAAATCGGAAACACTGCAGAACAAATGCCTAAATACATGGTTATTTTATTGGTATACAAAATGGAGGCAAGCGTTAAGGGGATAAATTTATGCAATTCAGTTTTAAGTTAACTTTTAAATTCATTAACCTTATTTGTATACTAACTTATATTATTTATTACTTACCAGTACTGGTTTTTATCATTATGTGTCCATTTATTTTAACCATTGCACTCATTAAACTCCCTTTTGTAATGTTTGAAAGGTTTCCCTCAAATACTTGCAGATGATTGCCGCCCATGGGGCAGCCATCACAGCCAATACATTCTCACCAGATGGGAAATATCTTGCCTCATACAGCTGTCATGAGAATCGACTTTCCTTTTGGCAGGTAAAGTGATTCAAAAGACTCTTCATTTTTATAATAAGATAATCATTAAATCTTAAGTACTGACTGCGGAATCAAGCTAATAATTGTAGTTTGTAAGAAGATTAAAAGATTACGAAATTTACACATAAATGCTGAAGCAATGATGTTGTTGTTGTTTTCTAATGCCAGGCGTTTGACAATAAAGTCATTTGACCTCTTGCACTCCAATATTTTTCAAAGATATTATCATGGTCAGCCACTGAAGCACAGATTTTGAGGTGTTCCAAATCCATTTCTTGGTTTGAGTTGCACAATGGCAGTTAGGGGACTGATATATTCTAATTCTATGCAGGTGTTTGGCCAAACAATCATGGCCTGTTGCCAATCTAAATGAAGCTACAGACGATTTTCGTGGTAAATCGGGAATTAACTGTGGATTATGATGCAGAGAGTTCCATTTTTTCCCTTGAGATTGTGTTATCAAATTTTGTTTGTTGAAGCCTAAGTATGTAGATTTAATAAATCTTTTCACAGAGTAATATGTAGATTTAGTAACAGGTCTGTAAATAGCAGTGCTGCCCTTCTTTGCTAGTGCACATGCGTGGATTTCTCCACAATTCAGTGATCATGGTACAGGGTACATTTTACCAGAGGTGGTGTTTCCACAGAGAGTTGGCAGGCCTATTGCAGTAGATTATGATGATATATGAGAAGTGATGATGGAAGTTTAATTAGGATTGAGAAGAAGTTGGAAAAGTATATTTTTGTTGTTGTTTAGTCAACTGTCCAAAGACAGGCACCACTTATAAGGTAACTAGGCCAGAAGATAATGGGGTAGGGTGGCTAGTTCCTTTCCTCCTCCATTGCGTACATTACCGACCAGCTACATGTAACACTAGTCAGACTTCAGATCCATACAAACAATTGTTCTTCCTCTGACACACATCGTCAAGTGAGATGTACTGCCTGATAATAGATGTGCATATCAGCCAGAATCTGTCAGAGGATTTTGTATATTATTTCGTCAAAATTTCATTTTTCTACCAAGAGTATTTCTTTGTAAAGGATTTAGGCCTACACCTCTATCCTAAAATTGAATTGTACAATAGAATGAAAACTTAATGATTAATATGATTATAAATATTGCAACACTAACTGTTATTCATTTTTTTGTGGTTCGATGGGTATAATTTACAAGATATGTTTTATATATCTTGATTACACAACTTTTAACACTATATCATTTCGGAATATGTATTATATGTCTTTCTCGTGTTAAATTCTATCATATCTGGTTAACATGTTTCGGTCTGTTGTTGGCCTTCTTCAGAACTGGTTGTTGCTGGTCTTGGCACCTTTTATTTTGTTTCCTGTGAGGATGTGTTTGTATAGTGTAGTGTGGAGTCAAAGAGTGTGTGTGTTCTGAAATTGTGTCCAAATGAAATTCTCAACACACAACTCAATATCAGTGGGAGAGGGGGTGGTCGCAAACAAATGTCTTGCTCAAAAGAGGGTCACACCATGAAAAAGTTTGGGAACCACTGCTTTAAATACACTAGTAATTAACACGAACAAAGTAAGATTTTAATTTGTGCATAATTTTCATTGTGTTCTGATGTGCAGATTTCCTAGCAGTACACTTACTAGATTTGGCAACATCGCTTTGCACAGGCATTGGCTGTCCATTTGCCATGAAATATTGCACTCGGTATAGTGCATATATGTGAATTATGAGTTTACTTTAAAGTACGTGTGTTTGGAAATTAATGGCACATCATGTAATAGTAAATATAAGTATTTCAAAGAAAAACAAGTCACATCTCTCCAGTTCTGATCCTCTGAAAACAATTCAACGAAAATTAAATAATCATCATCTATATTGAAATGTTGTATAATGTACAACGATATGTTCCAAATTTCTGTTTCAGACCTCAACCGGAATGTTTGGATTGGGAAATTCACAGACTCGTTGTGTGAAATCATACTCAACAACTCCTATAGCTGATGTGTCACGCCTAAATCCCATGCGACTGGCTCGTCTGATTTGGATTAACAATCGAACTGTATCACTGATGCTCGCTGATGGCTCCGAGACTCGATTCAATGTATAGATTGTTTCTTTTTCTTGATACCAGATTGAAATATACTGTGGTGTATGTACATGTTTATTAATCCCCTTTGTACAATGAAAGAAGACTCTTAGTGTATGCAGAAATTAAGTATTGTCACTTCGTCTTTTAAACTGAAATATGTAGTGCAGCTATTCATATGTTAATTTTTTCACAAAGAAACTTGGAAGAATTGTTCTATATTGGTTTTCAGTTTCTGAATCTGTGAAACAGGAAGTAGTTTTATGGGTGACAAGGGTAATGACTACAGCATTGGCATATAGAGAACAAAACAATTTATCAGAATTTCTGGTGCAAAATCTTATCTGTTAGCAATATATTGGCAACAAAGTTACCCTGCCAGTCCACGTGAGTTATATTTATGTTGCTTTGTGAATGACTAAGCAGTTCGTGTGTTGTTAATTTACTATCACTATAATTAAATTATTATCCAAATCTCCCGCAATACTCGAGCTTAAAATATGCTGCAACAGATGTCGAATCTTGCACCACTTTGTAGCACTATGTGACAAGAGAGCCTTTGTTGGCCATCACTTCCAGTGTAGTCGTTTCAAAGACTGAAAACAAATATAGGAATGAGGCTGAACTTTGGGTACCGGTACTTACATTATATCAAGGAATATTTTATATACAAAACTTAAGAGAAATCGTATGTTTACAGATGAAGGGTGATAATATGATCAAATTAAGATATTGTTAGTTTCTCAGAATTGAACTATAAGTAATTTAATATAAAATTCTCCTGGATATTTTGAAAGCACCACGAGTTATGACCTTTCTTGTGTTTTCAAGAACGTATGTTATGATTGTATTTAATGTAAAATATAGTGCGAATATTGATATGCATTTAAGCAAATCGAAACAAAAACAAAATATAGAAAAATACAATGGAATTGTGCATTTCAAGATACAATGTCAAATAGCGAGAAATTTCAAGAATGTGCGCAAAGTTGTGTATACATGGTTCTGTAATTTCTCTTCATTAATAAATGTAAAATGCCTGTTAATTTAAATTAATAACACCACAATAAGGCAACTTGAGTTAAGTATTGAACAAGTCGTTCATGACCACTTAATAACTCTTGATAATATGTTGTTTCCAGCATTGTTTTCAAATATGATAACATTCCACACATACTCCAAAGTGCCCTTTTTATTTAAGCAATATAATAGTTCGAGTTGCCATTTACAGTAAATTAAAGTAAAGTTCTGTCTTTTCAGGGAACAGTTTCCTTGAGTATGAATTTTGTATACCAAATTCAATGAAGTTATTTAAGCAGTGTGATATCTAAAGTATAGGAGTAGAAATAGGTCAAATATAGGCTAGATAAATGGCATACTGAAAAAGAGAGAAGGGAGAACATAATACAGTATTAAGGTCACACTATTTGAGTATAGAGACGAAAAAGTAAATCCCAGGATATATTAGCCAACAGCTGGTGTATAGGTAAATGGCTGAGGTGTAATAATTAAGGAGTTCTGACAAAGATGGCATTTGTACTGATCTGAAAGGCAGTTTTGTTGTTGATCCTTATCTCTTCATATGTTCTCTTTTCGTGAGTCTGGAAAAAAAAATGAAATGAGATACATTGGGATGATTATTCTATTGAAACATCCTCTTATTACTTATTAGGTTATTACTTTTAACCATTCCATTTACTTTGTGAAACTCCTACTAAACCATCTTCTGTTTTTGCTCTATTATTTTAATTTTCATTTATATTTAGGAAATATGCCATTCATCTAGAATTGAGAATTTTTTATGATGATGAGTATTTAAATATAATGAAAGCATTTTTTAAGCACACAAAGCACTGGTTTCAAATGAAAATTGAGTTTACTGATTACTGGACATAGCAAATCACATTGTACCGTACTTTATTTTTAAGTTCATCTTTGTCTTGTTGTTCTCTCTGCAAAAGAAATTGTGCTTTTGTATTCTGGATCCTAGTGGTCAGCTGTAGATGTCGGCCAGATGTCCAAAACTGGAAACTACTACTAGGCACTAAAAATTGAGAATAGCACCATGTATGTGATGTCTCTTGGAAAGGTTTTTAGACATGGTTCAGAATATTCTGAAGTCTAACAGTAGAGAACTGAATCACGTGGACTGGAGCATGCATATTGTAAACTGCGAGCTGGCATGTGACAGATAAGACGATTAACTGTATGAAAACAAATTACGTAGTAACAGCTTTTTGTTAATGATCTTAACTTTCACTTACATGTCAATGCATAGTTTACTAGATGCATGTTTACAGTTCATGTGACTTAGTTCGCTATTGTTATATTTCGGAATCAGACCTTCCCAACAGACAGTTCACTCAATTTAGTATACTCCATGGCATTCTTAACTTTTAGTGCCTAATCATCCGATGTCTGCTCATTACAATATGAACTCTTCGTAACATAATATTGTGTAATCATCTTGGACAGGAGTACTCATCTTTAATCGCATATTCCCCAAGAGAGAACTGACAATAGAAAATCGTAAGAAAACTTACACAATTATGAAATTGGTACCTTGATTCATTGTTCCTATTTAAAAGAATTTACGCATTATGAAGTCAGTCTGTAATCTTTCCATACAAAATGTGTAATAGCTGTTTATTGTTAAATAATAAATATGTTTGAATATTTGAATTTGTTCACACAATTTATATACAGTATATGATGACAGTAGTGAATGATTTGCTGAATGAATATCTTCTGTCTTGCAATGAATTAACATAGATTTTATTTATTATGTAAATAAATGTTCAAATATAGAAACTAGGACGACATTCCATAGTCTACATTCTTTCACCTCAAAATGTTGAAACAATAATAATAATAATAATAATAAACAATGTCTTGTTTCCGTTAATTTTGCACTTCCAATTTAAATAATGTTTTATAGTGGAAATATTCTTAGGAGAATAATTTTCGTGATTGTGTCGAAAAGCGCAAATCCTAAACTCTAAATTCTAAAATCTAACTAGATAACATTTGTGTAGCAATAATGTTAGTGACCAAACCACTTATTTTTAGTGATCGGGAATTTTTCAGACTTGGAAATGTTCCATTATTTGGGAGAGGGAGAACCTCTGCTTATGATCGGTCATAAAAATTGTCTGCAAGCCGATTACAACAATGGGCGTCTAACCTTCTGTTCTCAAAACTGAATGAAATAACATCTGTGTTGCAGATATCAGTGACCAATTAGTTGGGAAGAATAAACAATTTTTGTCTCTTAAATTTAAGATTTAAAGCCAACGAGTTAGATACTATAGAGAGGCCAAAGACCTCAGAAAGTTGAAGACAATTGCACATTGGTCCGCCATGTTTCGGTTAGTCAAAACAAAGGGGCGTGGCTCGGATGTTGTACGAAATGACTGTGATGTAGTATTATTGTGAATTGAGTTACATATTAAGATTATGTTAATAAGTAAAAAGTAAAATACACACAAAACTTTATGTTTTATAACAGCTGTAGGCTTATGTTTTATTAGTTTCACTAAATATAGCCCAGATATTAAATGACAAGCTATACTCGATGCAACCAAAGCAAGACAGATGAATTTAATCGGCAGAAGAAAAATAAATAATTTTTTGACTTCGTCACAAATTTAATGGCCTTACAGCTAATCTAACCTAATATGAAATTATGTAATTCAGTGCTCACCAGGTGATTTCAAGAGAGACGACGTATGTAACTAATAGGATTAAAATATAGGAAAGGTAGTGGCGAAAATTAAAAAAAAAAATCCAGTAATTAAGTTATTGAGAAAAATTCATTTGAAATTGGAATTAACACAGAGAACTTTTGAAAACTGCAATTATTAAAACTACAAATAACCTCTTAGCATGCAACATAATAATTAAAGAATGACACTAATAGAAAGTTACTCATGATCATAACTCACCACATTTATTGAAACGATAAGATACTTACGATTAACATTGTTATCAGAAACAACAGGAGCCACAGCTAGGTACACTTCTTTTCGCGTGATGGAGACATTGTGTAGTGTAATATAATTTGAAACAAATATTGTCGCGTGATGGAGACATCGTGTAGTCTAATATAATTTGAAACAAACATTGATCTCACACGTGTCTTGCAACTAGGCAGAGGCTTTTGCAGAATAAAACTGTTCTTACATTATTTTGAACAATAATGACAAATTGTGTGTGATGCAAGTGCTAACTTTCCTCTTTGTTAACAAAAAGAGCCCTACGCATTAATAAAAAGAAAATTGGAGTAGGCCCTATAAACACAATAAATACTAAACTCTTGATGGTACAAACTTATTAATACAGATATTTCGCTTATGCTCAGTCCGTCTTATCTTATAATTCTCTGCAGCAATGGTACCTGTATTGAGAGGGTTTAATTATCCAGCAATGAATATTATGATTTATGGTACATTTCATTTAAATCCGAGGGAATTAGACATTTTTGGAAATTTTAAAATCTTAATTATTACTTTTTCATTTATAAATCAGCTTTTTACAAAACCTATAGCGAAATGTTTAAATTAAATATTGATGTATCTGAAAAATATAATACATGTACCAACTCGTTGCAGTGTACCTTTGATAAGCACTCCTTGCTGAGGCTGGCAGTACTATAGACCGCCATGTTTTTTAGGGAACGATCCATAGTACTGTTGGCCTCCGCAGGGAGCGCTTATAAGAGGTCTTCAGCCTCTCTATAGTATCTAACTCGTTGTTTAAAGCACCCATTTCTAAATACTGAATTCATTGTGAATACTGTATCTTCGCAAATTCGCATTGCTATGTGTAAGTGCTTGTTTCAAAACCTGAGTGTCGTGATTTTTTAAAAATAATAGGTAAAGAGATTTAAATAAATATGAATAAAGTTCAAGAGGCTTTGCTGATAAAGAATTACAGGTTTTCCAAAACAAACTTTTAAGATTGATTACAGGACTTCCCAGAGTAACACCTGTTAGATTGATTCATAAAGAACTCGAAATTTGGAGAATTCAAGAATATATTTCTAATCACGCATTCTGCACGTACACCAAGTCGTACAGCAGTACCAACCCACTAATTTCTTCACTAGGTAACTACAATTCTGGTTTAGATAAACACAAACGACCTAAAAGCATACCCACATTCTAGCTTGGAATGGCAACGTACAAGACACAAACCAAATTGAACATTAAACAACAAGATAACTTTGCAGACAAACATAAGTATACCACTGCACTAATAATGTTATTTCTCTGTTTCAGGGCCATCACATTATTGGTTGCATAGGTATATGTATTGTAAATGTTTTATTTATTATTATGTATTTGTATTTCTAATTATGATTAAAAGCCAACCTTCCTCCTGAATATATACATAGGCTATCCCAATGAAGCCAATTGGCTTGTCGTCAGTACGACACCTCATCCTGCTCAAGGTTTTTCTGTGGTTTCCCTTGAGTAATAAGACAAATGTCGGGATGAGCCCTAAAAGAAATGGGCCACAGACCTCTTCCCTTCCCCCACTCTTCTCTCCTACTATCACAAAGAACTTGCTAATTTCTTAGATAATCCTGTAATATGATAATAGGGGAAAATAAATACACTGTAAGTTCACAGGGCTAACAGATTCGAAGCTGGGTACCTGGTTCTAATGAAGTGCACTGGTAGCAACAAAAAACATGGGGGCATGAGATAATTACTCAGCCTGTCATTATAAATTCACTTCAATTGAAGTCCCCAATTTAAAAGAAAAAAAAAGACTCTGCTAAATTTTTGTATTAAGAAATTCTGTACTGAAGGGTTTGTAATGCTACAATTAGTAATGTATCTGACTGAAGTTCACAGAGCGATCTCCAGGATAAGTAAAAGGAGGAGAAAACTACCAGCACACAGAAGAATATGTCTGCGTTCACTTGTAAGTACATGGACAACTACTTAATATTTGGTTTCATACGATGCCACGATCTCAATATGACATTTGTACTGCTGTTCTGGGAAATGAAGCCATTGCAACTTTCTCGACATCCCAACACAAAGCATTATCCGATCTAGTCAATAAACACATAGAATTTTTCGTGTGTAAAAGAGATACACTTAAAATAGAAAATAAAATTATTTCCCAAATTTTAATCACTGATACTTCACTTCTGACGACGTACTATTTAATATCATTAAAGATAGTGAAATGTGAAAGTCCATATTTGATTGGCGAAAAACTAATGTTTAGAATTGAGAGATTCATACATTTTTATACATAAAATTATATACATTGCATTTAAAAAAAATTAGCGTGTATGTGTGTAGTAAGTGTTTTGCCAACATGTTCACATCTTTCTGCTGCTTCTCTGTTTACTCAGCTGAATTTTATGATCAGTTATAGTGCATAATAAGTTTTGGTGGTCAGAAAGGAATAGTATGTTAATGAAGATTTGCATAAATGAATGATGTTTGCTTGAGGAAACTAAACATGCTGAAAAATTTTATTGATCCAGTGATCGATAATTCATAAAATTATTTGTCAACGTGTCACACTATTTTCATAGTGTACTGGTACTAATACTTTTTAAGTTTTAAGATTATGCCATACTTAGTTATTAATACTTGTATTAATTAAATGTATGTGTGATTGCTGTACGGAGCAATCTTCAGGCGTTTGAGAGTTGTTTTCTTCTCCCCTTCTAGATTTCTCATGTGGTGTAGGTGTGCATCATTCACCTGTGCAGTCCACACCTGTGGAGTAACGGTCAGCGCGTCTGGCCGTGAAACCAGGTGGCCCAGGTTCGAATCCCGGTTGGGGAAAGTTACTTGGTTGAGGTTTTTTCCGGGGGTTTTCCCTCAACCAAATACGAGCAAATGCTGGGTAACTTTCGGTGCTGGACCCCGGACTCATTTCACCGGCATTATCACCTTCATATCATTCAGACACTATATACAGCGTCATAAAATAACCCGATAGAATTAAAATTAAATTCACCTGTGCCAATCGTCTAGAGATGTTATAGAGTTGAATACTGGCTTCCCATTCAACTTTCAAAATTCCAAGATCTCTTACATTCTTCAGTATATATAGCATGGCATTCAGAGTGTCATTTGGAAGGGACATTATTTCCTTCATTCCACTGCTGATAATTTTATCAATATATAGGCCTATATATATATTTTTTAATTTTCAGGAAACTGGTAGAGTGAAGCGCATTGCAAAGAATAAACAAAACCTGGCAATATATATTCATCAATTATTTTCATTTATTAGTCCGGTTTTAACAATAGACATCAGACGAGATTATTAAAGTTACATGACAAATCTCTCCACAGTGCATATGAAGAGAAGGCATATGTCACTGTTTATAATGATTCATCCATCAGACGGGGACATTAAGCCTGGCTGCCCCCTTGGTATTATTCGACGGGAGTAGGCTACTGGGTTTTCCCTTCTCCTTTCCTCATCATCATCACTCATTCCAGACACTACACTTACAAGAACACTTACACATAAACTCACCCTAGTACACGATATAACTCTCCACAGATACACATCATGTACAGTGTGGCGCAGCAAAGTGGTGTGCAACTAGAAAATTGGATCATAGTCCTGCCATCTATCCGCAAAATGCAGAACCCGAATCACGTAAAGTGAAGTGGGTAGGCATTGGATACATACATACATACATACATACATACATACATACATACATAAGATACATACAATGTGGTTTCTATTCAAATTCACATTGCAGTATTGCACAATACCTCGTGATGCCATCACTTTGAAAAGAACGATTTATCCCGCCTTTTGTAAATGTGTATGCAACTTCCGGTTTGAGTTATGTTTCAAGTTTTCTCACATGAATAAAGAAGCGTAGAGAAGTAAAATAAAGATAATGTAAATATTGTACTTTGGTTACAATAAATAAAAGGCATAAATTCAGAAGAGATAGGTATTAATTTTTCTATAGGTCACCGACTCACCGTTTCTCGTGATGTGATTGATTAACGTATTATAAATAAAAGAAGGAACGGTAAGCGTTTTGTCTTGATAATTTACTTTATTTGGATATAACATTGTATTATGTACTTTCAAATGTTACATATATTTAGTATGTTTAATTTTAACTTTTGGCATGTCGGCTCTGAGAGCGAAAGGTAAATTGCATGTATTGAGCAATGTGAGGTTATTTCACGTAGTTGCATCGTATACCGTTGACAGATTGAGCTTTCGACCACGTTGTTGGATGTAATACAGTAACGTCAGTAGCATTTGATTTTGTTTCACAATACCATGAAGTGCTATTATGATATCTTAGGAGTTCCGAGGAATGTGGACGCTGAAGAATTAAAAAAATCTTACAGAAAACTTGCATTAAGATGGCATCCAGATAAGAATCTTGACAATGCGGCAGAAGCTAAGGAACAGTTTCAACTTGTGCAGCAAGCTTACGAAGTCTTAAGTGATCCTCAAGAACGATCGTGGTATGACTCGCATAGAGAATCCATTCTTAAGGGTGCTGGCAGTGATTATAAGGATAATAGCCTCGACGTATTTCAGTATTTCACACCCTCATGTTTTAAAGGTTATGGTGACGACGAGAAAGGGTTCTATGCAGTGTACAGAGAAGTATTTAATAAGTTAGCAGCAGAAGATTCAGAATATTTGTCAGACGAAGACAGTGATTTCGAGATACCAAGCTTTGGAGATTCGAATAGTTCGTATGAAGATGTAGTTCATCCATTTTATGCTTATTGGCAAAGTTATTCTACAAAGAAATCATATGCATGGTTAGATCCGTATGACATTAGAGATGCTCCAAATAGACGCGTGGTTCGTGCTGCAGAAAAAGAAAACAAAAAGATTCGTGAAAAAGCTCGTAAGCAACGGAATGAGGAAGTGCGTAACTTGGTTGCATTTGTTCGTAAAAGGGACAAGCGAGTTCAGGAGTATGTGAAGCAGTTGGAGGCACGTGCAGCAGAAAATGCCAGGAAAGCAGAAGAACGAAGAAAGAAACACATAAAAGAAAGGCAGGAAGAAATAAAAAATTATAAGGAATCAGAATGGACGAAGTTTTCAAATATTGAAAAAGAACTGGAGACAATTGAAGCCAGCCTTGCTGCAGAGTTTGGAGAAAGTGATGCGTCTTCATGTGGGGAATCTGAAAGTGATAAGGAAGAAATAGAAGCTGCCGTAAGTTCGTTATACTGTGTTGCATGTAACAAAGTTTTCAAGACGGAAAAAGCCTTTTCAAATCATGAGAATTCTAAAAAACACAAGGAAAATGTTGAAGTTCTTAAATCATCAGTCTTGAACGAAGAAGAAATAATAGGAACTGGAGCAGAACAAAGGAATGGTGGTGACTCTGACAATGAATGTTCACAGATTAATTCTTCGAATGAAATTTCATCAGATTCAACTACCAGTTTAGATGATATAGAAGAATTAGAGCCGAAAGAGAAAGAATTGAAAACTAAAAATAGAAAAATTAAGAAGAAAACATCAAATACATGTAATATTAGTAATGCTGAAGGCTCTGATGTAGAGTTTGATATGTTCTTTTCGCAGTCCAAAAAGCAACGTAAAAAACAGCGGCAGAAACTGCAAATGCAGCCAGTTACAGTAACTGATGAAAAAACTGAAGATGCTGATAGTGAATCTTACAATGATGTTAATGGAATTCAAATCGAAAATGTAGATGATGATTCTGTTAAAAAAAGTAATAGAAAAAAGACTAAAAAAGATGTGAAAACAGAAACACCGAAAGACGTTGCAGATGAACAAGCAGTTGCAGAAAATCTGACGGAAACCAGTAAGCCTAATACTGTTGATGGCAGCTATTTAAAGAATAAAAAGGCAAAGACCGTGAGAAAGAAGGCCAAGAGAGATGTAGGCGATGGTGTTGCTGGTGTTCAGGACTCTAATCATTGCTGTGTCACGTGTCATTCAGAATTTCCATCTAAGAATAAATTATTTGATCATCTTAAGAAAACCGGACATTCAGTTTACATCCCTCGTTCAACGACTGCACCTACAAAAGATAGACTGGATGAGAGGGGAAGAGGAAAAATGAAGAAGTGTAAATGAAATTGACTATAGTGTGAGCAATAATTCTCCTAATAAAATTTATCTATTGTGCATCTGTAGTTTTATATAATCTTCAGTTGTAACCGTCAGCACTGAAAAGTTCCTGGATGGTAGAATATGATACTTGCTGGTAGTATAAGTAAGGAAGCATATTCGGCCTAGGCCTATCTAAATTCTGCAATCGAATAAAATATTGTCAGCTCTTTCATATGATGTTTTATGTGGATTATGTTTATGGGAATGTTTAATAATTGAATCCTATCTTGTCGTGTGTGCATTAGAAAACAAGGTGTTGAACTGGTCAAAACATAGTTGTTGGAGTGGTTAGTTTTGTGAATTACAGTGGACAGCAACTGGGAAGACTGTCGTCTACTAGCGTTTGGACTGAGCGAGACAGAGAGAGGAAGAAAGCGTACGACATTGCAACATTGTACTTCACACGCGCATGCATTACAAATATTGCAGGAGAGAATTTAAATTCTCAAAAGGCAATAATGACCGTAGCCATTGATTAGTGTAAGCATGACATCAAACAAACACTGCTTCCTTCACTAACAATTCTTCGCATTGTTTGCAAACCCACATCACATGCTTCTGCAGCCATTTCTTCTGCGTTGGCAATGTTGCAGCCAGTAGGCTACCATGATGGCTGGTAGCATTCTGCTCCATCAACGTTTTTAAAATAATTTCACACCTTAAACTCTATTTTCCACACTTGTCTGTGCAGTACTTGCCTTTTTACAGTTTCTCCTTCCGTTTATTTATCTTACACAAACACACACACAGTAATTAGGCTATATAGACTTATTCAATAGTGTATTAAAACACTCACATATGAACAAACGAACACAGGAAGCATTTGTTACTGTCTGATTCTGATTGGTTCTACAGTACAACCTTGTATGTCACATGCCAGAAATGTTACGGCATATTAGCAGACAACTGCCTTCCCAGCTGCCATCAACTCTAGTTAATCAAATGCTATGGTACTATATTGCAGATTGTATTTAATTATTTTTCAATATGCTCATATGATATATTTACTGGTTGCTAGAACTTATTTCTTCTAGTTCGTTAGTCCTACACAACACACAAGTTGCGAATGAAATTACCATGGTATATAGGCCTAAATATATCCTATAAGCTATAAGATAACTAAATTCAATTGCTAATCAAACTTTTTCAAAAGCTGATTTGGAATACTAATCCGAAATTAAATTTAAATTATGTAGAAAGTTGCCTATTTCGAATTTGTTACATTTTCGTCAGTTTTTATTATGAACTTTTTCTTAAATTTAAGTAGCCTAAATAGATATTTTATTGGCGTATATGTCATTTCTGTTTCTGGCTGTGTAATTTTACTTTTTTCTTCGCCATTGTGTTTGCTGTCTCATTTTTATGCAGTTCACATTGTGCTGGTATGAATTGCAAAACAATTCTCTTGCTGAAATTTGTTTATTTAGTTTTTATTCATGCCACTAGTTTCATATTTACTATTGGTGTACCAGGAGAAGTCACAGTTAGTGAATAGGCAGGGAGGGCGAGATTTATACTATACTGAATACTGAAAACATTACTTGACTTAGCTTACAAGGGGGCAAATGAAGATGTGAAGGCTTCCATAGTATCTTCAAGTCACTGTATTTTTCATTGCTTCCATCTTCTCCTAAATTAATGTTAAAAGTGTCTAATGACTCTCCCATAAGACAGTAGCTACTGTTCTCCAATAAGATTGTTATATTTTTTTATCTTCACGACAGAATCTAACCCAATCTTCTCTTGTTACAGTTCCAATTTCTTTCTCCAGAAGTTTTCTAAGTCGTTCAAGGGAAATGCCACCAGTTATGTTGTGTGATCTCACATAATCTTTCACAATCTTTATATATATATATATATATATATAAAAATTGGTTGTAATATTTTGAGCAAATACTACTATTTTGATAGGCAGGATCAGATGGGCTTCATTATTAAACATACCCAAATATGTCTTGATAACCGTCAATCTCTAAACTTTAATATTAATACTCTGCAACACCATAATCTAATACAGATTTTAGACTTACTTTTGTTGTTTCACTTTCTTTCACAGATAATAAATTAAAAAAAAAAGTTATGTTAAAGTTGGCAGAGTATTGAGAGACTATGCTATGTTGTATACTCCTCTTCAAGGGTTACCGTAGAAATTTTAGAGTTCAGATGCAGGCCAAGTTACAGAAATAATATTTTATACTCAAATGCTTGGAGAAATTGTTTGTATTTTATGTTGATAAAATTACAGTACTGAAAATGTTTTCCATAATGTATGTGTTAACAATAACGTGTATTGTACAGCAACTTCTTTAGTAGGCCTAAACATTAAAAAATCTGTTTTATATTTGACTCAAAAACATTTTTTAGTGAAGAATGATAATGATATTCACTCAAGATTTTATCTGAGTTGGGTTGGGTTGTAAAGATAATCTTAAAGCATATGGAAGTGACTGAGAATCTGTTTTTGTAACAGTTTTGTATACTACTCATGTCAGAGAAGCTTGAGTCATACATGTAGGTTGATGCAAATATTTGAATGTGCAATGAAAGTTTCTTGGAATTTGGTAGATTATTCAAATAGGACAAAAACAGTAATATTATTAAATTACTTTTAAGTTCTTTTGAGCCATGAATTAATTTATTTCAAGTTATAAACTTTCTTGGTTTATCTCAGTAATATTAATTTTACTACTTCAGAAATATTATTTATCTATGAGGGTATTAAAATATTTGCCAAGTCACTTGTAACAGTATGTATTTTAAAAAATATCTTAAGAATTCCACCTACTTCCTATTTTTCGAATCATTCTTATTTTGCAAACTACATCATGTGATTGGGCTTCTTTTTTGTTCACTAATGTTTTCTCTGTAGATCAGAACTACCTTTGGCATGCCAAATGTGGCCTGCAGACATACATTGGGGATTACTGTTGTATATGCTATGTGGCCTGTAGGCCATCTATTAGGAATCACTGTTGTAAAAGCTATGAGAATCTGAAATTTTATTTGAAAAATTATGTTTTCATTGTTATCTATACTTAATTTCTTCACTTATTAACAGCTAGGATAGTTATTTATTTTTTAGTGTTAAAATATGTGACTATAAAAGGCAATATGTGGGAAAGTTTATAGTCATAGATGGATTAATTAATGAATAGCCACTGATGAAATGTTAAAAAGTTCATATTTGAAAATCTTTTATCAGACACATTTAATCGAGGCTTTGAAGATGCATATTATGAAAGAGGCCAATACAGATAGATAGTCGTGAATTACATACCAATACAACTTTCTGAAATTTTTGTTTTATATATGGGTGCTAATGATATAAAAATACACACAAAATTATGAATGTAATATTGTGATGTCATTACAGTTATTCTTAACTTAAAAATTTTTGTTTTTGTATGATCCTAGCTCTGATTTTGCTATAAAAATGTGCACTATGATGAAATAATGTTGATGATTTATTAAAAAAGAAACAATTCGACTGTTGGGCTGTTGATTCACTAAACCTCTAGAAATGTTACTTCCTTCCAGTTTTTCGTGGTTTCTTAAGAAGAGCATGATTTTACTTTTATAACAGTGACCAATATTCTTCACTAATTAGTCCTAGTTACATATCAAGTAGCTGATCTGTATTTAAATTGGATTTTGATTGAGTACTTAACTTTACAAAAGGGCTAAGCGCCAAATTAAAAAAAAAATTAATACTGCTGCAGGATGGTGTTAAGTACTCAATCAAAATCCAACTTAAATACAGATCAGCTACTTGATATGTAACTAGGACTAATTAGTGAAGAATACTGGTCACTGTTCTTATAAAATTGAGACTTCAAAATCGTTAATCACATATCTTCTGAATTGAGGACAGAGATTTTTTTTCTAAAATCATAGATCATGGTTCAAAGGTATGTAAGAAAAGTGTTCTGGTGTTATTTTCAAAATGTGAAATAAACACAGTAGAAGAACCAATATTTGTTTTTATTGACCTGGTGGAGCTGGAATCTATTACATCAACTAACATATTCAGTGTACTTCTCGATACACTGAAATCTCATGGATGTACTCATGAATATCTACAACAAAATTGGAGTGTTAAGCAAGCTGTTAGAAAAATATCCTGATCTAATTGTATGGCACTGCTTGAGTCACAGGCTTCAGCTTGCCTTGCATGATGCGATAAAATCTTTTTTTCAAGTAAATCACTTCAAAATTTTCTTAGACAAGATCTACATATATTACCATACATCGACAAAAAATCAAAGTGAACTAACCAAGATTGCTCCTGGGTCTGCCTCTCAAGGAATGGAATCCAAAAAAGTATGTGAAGTTGTGGCTGAGGAAAGGGAAACATAGTGCAGATGATCTGAAGATAAAAAAGAAGAGGAACTAGGAACTAGCCTCAGAAAACTAGAAAAGAATTTGGAGTCTTCTTTTAGCCTAGGTGTTTTCAAGTACGTACCTCTTGTCAATTCAAATCATAAATCACAATATAAACATTATTTTTGTCACTACCTTCCTTCCAATAGATTTTTATTCACTATTTCTAATACTCTTGAGAGAACTGGTTATTAATGTGTTTGAATATCACCACTGCTTCAGATGCATACAAACAATAAAATTGTTCTTCCTCTTACACAAATCATCAAGTGAGATATACTGCCTAATAATAGATGTACATATCAGCCAGAACCTCAATCAGAGGTCAGGTAGGTATATATGTAGCCTATGCTTTTTTTGTTTGACGTTAAGGGTCTATACATACACTTTATTTCTTTGTAGACCTTACTTTTTCTGGTTGCAAATCACAACTAACAACTTCTCAATGTTCTTTATTGTCATACTTAGTTATTTACAAGAATATTTTGTAATGCTGAAATTGATTATTCAGCATTACATGCGGTTACTGGACAAAACTTTAGTGTATAAATTTTAAGATCCAGGTTCAAAGTTAGCCATGCTTTCTTGGCTCAAGACCTTCCTTACTTTGAACACAGTGCTGTAACCAGACGTTTTTTGGTAGCACCATATTTAGTTTTATCTTGACAACCTCACTAGTGGATCTTTGTGCATGAAAAATACGTTTGTTATGAATTCTACTATCAGTAATTTTGCATTAGGTATCGCGAACAGACGCACTCAGATACAAAGAAAAAATCACGCACATGACAATCAGTCTGCTCATGTGTCAATTGAGAATAAGTGAAACAGAAAAAGTGAGTAGAGGTGTTTGAGTCAGGTGGGCAGGGATGTTTGGGAATGCTTATTGTTGTGCAATAGTTCAGTGAGACAGAAGCATGGAGTAGTAGTTTTGGTTTTTCTACACTTACTCTTCAAATGCAAGGAATTTCCAGCCATTGAGTATGGTCAGAATCTTAATTTTTTTTTACAAAATGTGCAGATTTGGGGTTTTATGAACAAAATCGTGAAACTACAGTATGCTACAATATATATGCACAATAATTTATTATATTCAGGAATGCCTGAAATATGCAAAAATATGGATTAACTTTGCGTATACGTCTTCACAGGCCTTCAAAACATAATATATAAAAATGTTTTTGCTTCAACTTCAACTGGTCAGTAAAAATATACATTTGCATACGAATCTTGGACCTAATTATATAAGAAATATTAATGTTTTATTTTACTTAATCAAATGCTCAGGCATTTGAAACAAATGTTATTAGTCTTTTGACTTCTAAATAAATTTGACCGTTCATTACATTCCTGTAATTTTGAAATGCCTGACAATCCTTGAAGTGGTCCCAATTCTTAACAGCATTCTTGTTACACAGCATGCAGTTTGGCAATGCAACGATGTTGAAGCAATGTAGTTGCTCAGCCAGACAATAATTTGTGATGTTATTACGCGAAATCTTATAACATCTCTTCTTGGTCATTCTAAAACAATATTCTTTGTCATTAAAAACAGTCCATGATTTTTCATGACATATTTCGTATAGGATATCAGTTGTTTGCGACTTGATACTGGATTTCATTATGAGTGTTTCTGAATGAAAGGATAGATGTGTAATCCCTGAATTTAGTATTTTTGTACTCTTCTTTCCTAAGTAATCACCTTCCTCTTTTCCTTTAATTCCGACATGAGAAGGGATCCATTCAAATGTAATTTCTGTAGAAATATTAATATACCTAATATACAAGAATTTTATCAGTAATTTTAAATTCAATTAGTGATCCAATTTATTTGATAACACTGCAGATATATATATGAAGAACACAGGGGAAAAACTTGATAAGTCCAAAATTATCGATTGTCTGTTTTAAATGACATGTAAGAGCTCAGATAGTGTAGATTTGTGTAGTTTCACTGTACAGAATAACAGCCTCATTAGTCCAAAGAAATTTGAAGACGATAACGCAAACGCAATAGAATATAGCAGGTCTTGAAACGTTTAACTTGCTCTTCTGTAAAAACAGTAAAACATGGCCTATCAGGTTTTTGCCTTGTATTCTATTATACATTTACAAATCATATAACAAGATTTTTTGTTATAGACTAATGTACGGAATTTATAGGTCTCAAAGTATTATTTGTAATATATCTTGTGTTAGGTCGTTTTATTGAATTTTATTTATTGAAATTTTCTAGTAGAAGCTGTAATATTTTCTTCACATTTGATACAAGTTGTAAATGCAAATTGATTCTCTATATCAATACAGCATAGAAACTTGAACTGATAAAACAGAAACAGCTTGCACTAAAATAATTAATGTGGGTTTGTTATACACATAACCTAACCTAACACACGCCAAAAAAAGTATGCAGTAGTTACGTGCGGTATAGAAATATGTGCCATTTTAATGAATAAAGTTTAATTCTACTCTCCATGTTAAAAATGTGTTACTTTCTACATTTTCAGGAGTGTCATTGCTGCAAGGAGCCATATCTTTCATAAAAATGCATCACAAGGCTTCTTCACAAAGGTATTTCGATTTTGATTATATCTTACTAGCTTAAAGCACCCACCATTGCCCAGGTTTTCCTTTTTGCTCCTATTTTTAATTAAACTGATTGTTAGACTTTTTGGGGACCTCGGCAACTCGTTCTCAACGAATTGTCTTTACTAAGTTTTCCTCATCTGTAAGAATAAATCTTACATGATTTAATTACCTTTTTAGCCAAAATGCCTGCCAGAGTTAAGTCAATTTAAAACAGCTGAAGATCAGGCACCGGAAAGAAAACATTTCATGATGTGGCTTATGTTCAGTTGTTTTTGTTTTTAATTAGCATTGTCTTGAAGTTTAGCAAAACAAAAACACACCTCTTGGGAAATATACCACTCCAACCCTGTATGCCCGCTCAGCATTGATTCAATGTTCTATATTGATTTGAAGCTGTGTTGACATACATTTCATGTAATTTCATGTCCATGTATACTTTCACTTGACCTTCAAAGATAGCTGATGATAAATATGGAATTCCCTCGTTCCCAGTCTGATCCGTTGGGGTGTCATGATGAGCTAAAATATACGTCTTTATCGATCGTACCAATATATAAAGACACACAGAGGGTTGTTTCCGATTTCTGGAAACAAACTTGGATGACGTCATGTGCGCCAGGAGTCACACAACAGCTGAACTGTGGCGAGAGGTGACAGACCAGTAGTGATTGATTTCATATCAAAGTGCATGGTGTCTCACAGCAGCAGTAATAATAATACTGATGATGATGATGATGATAATAATAATAATAATAATAATAATAATAATAATACACAACGCAGAACTCCACTCATTGTATTCTTTACCTGACATAATTAGGAACATTAAATCCAGACGCAGATGGGAGGATAATATTAAAATGGATTTGAAGGAGGTGGAATATGATGGTAGGGACTGGATTAATCTTGCTCAGGATAGGAACTGATGGCGGGCTTATGTAAGGGCGGCAGTGAACCTCCGGGTTCTCTAAAAGCCATTTGTAAGTAAGTAATAATAATAATAATAATATTATTCATTTTGTTGTAACTTCTGCCTTACAGTATAATAAAATGTTGTGGCAACATATATTCTGTTATCGTATGTTATTCTTATTATATTTTACGTTTTCCAATCATGATAATTACATGACAAGTAATCTTTTTTTAATTGTCAGTTTATTTGTATTTCTTAGGTTCATATCCCACAAGCATGTAAACTCAGCTGCAGAACGTAACAAGGAGCCCATCTTGCAAGTTCTGAAGAAGTTCATCACCCCTTATATTGAAAAGACAGGTCATCAAGATGGCGGATATCACTGTCTTGAAATATCATCAGGCTCTGGGCAGCATATAACACACTTTGCACCCCATTTTAAATCAGTTATGTGGCAGCCATCTGAGGTGGATGTGTCATCATTTGGTAGCATCTCTGCCTACATACAAGATTCAGGAGTATCGAATATTCAGCAACCTATATTTATTGATGTGTCTGAAGATTATACAAAATGGGGTGGAGGAGGCGTAATAGGTAGGTTATTAAAAAGATAAACTATAGTTGAAAAATGTATGTTTTCTTTGGTCTATTTTATTCAACCTTGTCGACAGAAACAACAACAATGTTGTTGATAATAAATAATAATAATAATATCATTATTGGACGTGATTTACAAAAAAATATGTCATTATCGATGAAAACTTAGAAATTCGGTTTCTATAATAACATAAATGTTTTAAAACCCTCAGTATTGTAGAATAAAATAAATTCGTTTTTCTCTGCACTCGTGAAGTTCTTCCCTCCAAAAATATCCACTATTTCTTCCCAGCATTTCTTCTTCAACTTGCGATTGCTATAATTATCAGATGATGAATCCCATATCACTGATCTGTTTTGTATCTCTATAATGAACTTTTCCTTATCAAAATTGTCTTTTGCAAAAAGATACCCACAATAATGGAACAAGGCATTAGCGAGGCAATTGTTGCAATGATTGGCAGCTCTGCTGGCATCGGAATGCGAGACCCCTTATCTAATTTCATGTGTTTTGATGGCAGCACTGCCAGTACTCAAGTTGTTTCGGCATTCGGACTGGCAGTAATGCCAAGTGTGAGATGCACCAATAGTTTATATGTTTTGTGGCATCCTAGTGTGATACGAGCCTAAGATGGAGAATACTTTAATTATAACTGTAGATATCAGGCAACGTGGCCCAACAACAAGTAACATCGCCTGTTTCTGAATTGTAGCGGAGATACCTGAAGGGAACTTTGTTTCTATAGAGCAGCCACTTTTTCTTTTGACAGCTGTACATGTCCACGGTTATGTGTCAAATTTACTATTCATATTCACTTTTGAGACATGTAATGTACTGTTAGCCAAGTGGCTAGAGTGTCAGCTGTCCACGATTGTAACCCAGACTTGAATCCCGTCAGGTCCGAGTGGAATTTGTGATGGACATAAGTAGTGCTTTTTGGTAGGTTCTAACGGAGTATTCCCATTTTTTCTATCAGTATTCTACCATTGCTGCACTAGTCATTATTTTGTTGTGCTAGTAGTTCATCTCCCATAGTGCACTGAGGCAATGCCTATGGCTACAGCTTTGGCACGTCATTCCTACAGCTCGACCAAGTTAAGTCTGCGAGCCGAGAGGGGAAGTTGGAGGCAGTTCTGTAGTGAAAGGAGGCAGTAACGAGAGGAGACCAGTACAGTCTCATATGACAGCAAAGTTTTCCTACTGCGCTTCAGTTCATAGAGCGGTAACAATTTAAGATGCTTTGAAATAGACTGTACTTCTACTTCTGCTTGACAGTGAGGTTTGGCGCTCTGATTGGCAAGCGTGGGTGTAGGAGAGAAAGTTGCACGAGGGGGGAAGCTGGGAGTCAGCGTACTGTTGCCTTTATCTGAAGACAAGGACAAAAAAATGCGTGCGCTCCGTAGTGTATTTTAAACGATGTGCACACGTTGAAATCTGAGCATCAAGTGACCTAGGTGGCAACTGTGTTTTGCCTCTACATTCCATCCCGATATCCCCACTCGCAGACTTGACTTGGACAAGCTGTAGCTGGGGATGCTTGGATGAATGACGTGAAGTCAAGTATCCACCACTGTGGGGGGAAAAGGTAAACTGATAGGAGTTGTGTTCATTTACTTATGTTGGATTAGCTTTAAGAAATACAGAAAATTCTGTTGATTTTTGTTCTTCAGTCCAGGGCTATGATACATAACTAGAATACACTTCGTGAGAGTGTACTTTGGGATATAGGACATTGTCATTATTTTTGTAAATCACGTCCAATGTAAGCTATCACTGTAACAATGTGACACTGGAGATAATAACTACATAACTAACTGTCTTTGCACTGACAGTAGAACTAGGGCTGGCCAGACATGGTCATAATGAACAAATATTTTCTATAGATGTTGATATGGCTGCATTTTATGTATTACTATTTAAATAATTTTCTTCATTCTTATTTAAATTGGCATCACTATCGATGCCTTTCTCTTCTATTATTCACTCATCCATTGTAAAGAAAATGTTTAAATCTACTTCTTCAGAAGCGAATTTACCTGTAGGTCCACTAGGCATGGGTCTAGGGACGGGAACTTCACAGGGCGAGTTGTTTTTTTCTTTCATCTTTGTTTTGAAGTTTTCAAGTTGAAATATGTATGTCTTTTTTTTTTTTCCATTTTATTAACAGCTTATAGCGTATTCCTGGTTAGGTATTAAATATTTGTTTGAAGAGTGGACACGTGCTGGTGGTGCAAAAATGTTAAATCTGCTACTATTCACAAGGGCACCTCTTCTGGGTCGGCAGACATATCGATGTGGAAACGTCAGCAACAATGAATGGAATATACAGTGTTGCAACCATGTTGAGGAGTTTCTCTGTCTTTTGTAGCAAACGAAATTTGAAAAAAAATATTATTAGTTACTGTGTTATAAGACTTTCTTATCAATTGTATTCATCCTGACGCGATTTATATATCAAAACATACCGTAATAATAATGCTGGGTAATATTATGTTAGAAATCATCTGATCATGTTGTGTTTCTGAGTTTTTGAGATGAACTGTCTGTAATTCTACAGTCTGACACTCTATCTAAATGCTGTTGTCACTTGTTACGATTTTCTTCATTTTTTATTTGAGCTTTTACATCTTAATTTGTAGTGATTGTTGTGGTGGGAGTAGTGGTGATGGCAGTGGTGGTGGCAGTCATGATGGTAGTAGTAACAGCAGCAGCAGCAGCTTCTGTTATTATCATTATTATCACTATTCAATGTCATCTTCATTATTTTGGTGGTATGTTTTTCTATGCCTATAAAGGCATTACTAACATTAACTAATTTTATATTCTTATGTGTTATATATTTCAGGAAGGCAGTCAATGGACTTCATAATAAACATGAATTTGATTCACATATCTCCATTTAAGTGTACAGAAGGCCTCTTCCACAATGCTAGTCAAGTTCTCAAACCAAATGGCTTGTTGTTTACATATGGGCCATATGCATTTCATGGAAAGATTTCACCAGAATCAAATATCCGTTTTAATTTAATGTTGCGTACCCAGAACCCTGAATGGGGTTTACGGGATATCGATCAATTGACAACTCTTGCAACATCTGGTGGCTTGCAGTTGGTTGAAATAGTTGCATTACCAGCAAATAATCATTGCCTTATATGGAGGAAATGCTAAGGTAGGATTAGAAAATTAGTCACTATACTTTCATTAACACTGGAAGAGAGGTAGTTTACTGAATGCAGAATCTATATTACAATCATTAAAGGGAAAACAGGATAAACTGAGTGGATTACAGTGGCGGCTCCTGCATATTTTTTAAGAGGAGGAAAGAAATTAACAGCACTAAATGACACCTTCTTGAATGAAACATGCTATAAATTAGCCTACATGCATACATGTAAGACCAGGTAGTGTTGGGGTTGGCCTTCCCTTTTGTATAGCAATGATCTGTTCTTGAAAACTGAGTTTCCTAAATTGTCAAAAATTTAATATGTTTTCACTTCCATTCATTGTTGAATAATTGCACAAATTAACAATTATAAGGAAATTCACAACTTCGCAGCATTTTTCGCGCATACTACAGTATCACACCATGTTGGAAGAGACTAGCTACACTTAACCGGAACCGTTTCACGGATGTGGGATTGGGAAATAGTCTGTTAGGAAAGCGAGAACACTGCACCCACCCACGTGGTCTGTGTTGCCACATGTACATTTTACAAGTTCAATTTAACATGGTTTTTGAAGAATGTCAGTTCTTGTAAAATCATACTACCATTATTGTTCAAATATAGTTTGAGCATTTAAGGTTCAAGTAAGCTGCCGGTGGCCGATTAATTTTTCTTTATGTTAAAAATAATGTAGTTTGGAGTACTTTCAATTTCAAATATATTTGTACAAAACTGACAAGATGGCTGTCGCCCTGTTTAGTAGACAATGAATGGAAGCGGATTTCAGGACCCAAAAGATCTGTGATACTAACATAGAACTACTTCCTCTTTGTTTTATATAAACCCGACTTTAACTTTCAAAAGTTTCAAACCATGAATAATAGTCTATACAAAGTGCAATGAATAATATTTGATTTATAATTTTTAAAAGTTTACATGGTGTCTTTAATAGCTCTGCGTTAAAACTGTCTTTATGATATGTTATATAGTCTGGTTGAATGCAACATCACTAGATGGCAACAGTAGTGAGCTTGCTGCACGTCCAGTCGGTTTCTGTCTGCTACACTATTTCCCGCCCATGCACTGAATCAAAGGAGGATCTCCTCCCCGTCCGTTCATTTACTTGCTTTAAAACTCTTTAAAACTCTGCTTCTTTCTCTGGCCGCTAGTGTGCTGTTGTCTTTGTGTGTTAACTGCAGTAAAAGAGGAAAGGATTGACTTTCCTTCTCACAAACAATCTCACTTCCTTCACAGAGTTTTCACACAACACATGAGCACGCGTCATTTAAAACTCGATCAACTGAGTTTTTCTAATAGTTGTGAACTTAAAAATTATCGAATCTTCCTTGAATTTCAAAGCACATATTTTATTTGGTATTTACTTTCAAAAGAAGAAAAATGTGAGGAAGACGTTTCTCCCTTCCCTCTCACTGAGGAACCGCCACTGGTGGATTAGCTTTTTACAGATAATTAATATTTAAGTTAAGCTTTTTTTTTGGCATTCGAAATTGGGAAATTAAAAAAGCATGTACTTAAAACTTTTCAGTTCGGCTGACAAAATATGTTTATTTCTGTACTTAGTGTCATTTTAAATGATAATCCTTGTTGAACATCTGAAACTGTAGACATTGCAAAAGGGACAGAGTTCTGAATATTTGGAATCACATAAAAAAATATTTCTGACCTTTCAAAGTCACAGGGTAAGAGGATTCGTGTTGATCACGTCAGTGATTTGGAAACATGCTATCATAAACTATTTTTTGAAGTTATTGACAGAATTCTTGAACAATTAACTTCAAGGTTCAGTAATGTTGAAAATCTAAAATCTCTGGAACTCACAAATGTGCAAAAGCATTTCAGTGCTCCATTGCCTTTAGAGTAAGTTCTTTTGATTCATTAATTGCTAATAAAACTATAGATGTTCTTTTGATGCATTGGCTCTGCGATCCCACTGTTCAGTGCAAAAAAAAAGCATTAGTGTAAATAGTGTTAATATTGTCAGTGAGTTGTTGACATCAAGCATTGCTGTATTAAATTTTACAACCAAAATTACGGTAATTTTCTAAATTGTCTTCTGTTTAACTTTCAGGTACACTAACTGCGTGATGCTTCTGATTGTTATCAACATTATACAACATTGTAATGCATGCTTTATTCATATGCAATTGCTACATCAAGAAAATTCATGACATTGTTGTTATTATTATTATTCTGTTTTTGCTTTTTATTTACAATAAGTACGACACTTTATGTATTGTTTTAATTATTATGAATTGATACTGTCGATTAAGAAGAGTGCAAAACACACAACTACAATTTCCTTTCATTTAAAGATTTCAGAAAACCTTATTCACTTCAAATTTTGTGTTATATTTTTCTTTTTCAATGAATTTCCAGGCAAATGTGATGTACCATTGACTGGGTCCACCTCTGTGGAGTAACAGTTAGCACGTCTTACCGTGAAACGAGCTGGCCTGGGTTCAAATCCTGGTTGGGACAAGTTATCTGTTTTGAGGTTTTTCCGGGGTTTTCCCTCAACCCATTAAGAGCAAATGATGGGTAACTTTCAGCGTTGGACCCTGGATTCATCTTGCTTTTCATCTCACTAAGATGCTAGAGACGCTAGATAACCATAGCAATTGATAAAGCATCGTAAAATAACCAACTAAAAATAACCCATTGAGTGGATAATGATAGCAGAAAAATGTGTACACATGTGTGAACTTCCTACCTTAAGATCTCTGTATGTGTGGCTGTTTACTTTACAGATTTGTCGAGAAACAGTGCATTTTCTTTTCTTAATTGTTTTTAACATGTTTGTTTCTGAGGCTCAATACATTGATCTAACACTTTTTGTGAGTGAGAATCTCAAGTTTTCAACATTATGGTCTTATGTATAGGCCCTAATAAGATGAGGTCATTAATACTGTAAGTAGGTAAGAAGTAATGAATAAGGTAAGATATTTTTTAGATACTAGTATTTATATTATGAATTTAATAGTCTTGTTGGTTAATTTACTGGTGTCTTAAATATGGTACTTTTGCGCTACATTTGTTTTGTGACATTTAAATTATTGGTTAATTTACTGTTGTCTTAAATATGGTACTTCTGTGCTACATTTGTATTGTGACATTTAAATTATTGGTTAATTTACTGTTGTCTTAAATATGGTACTTTTGTGCTACATTTGTTTTGTGACATTTAAATTATATACTACTAATTGTACTTTTAAAGTGTCATAAATTTGAAACATATACAGAGAGTTTCTATGCAGACTGGTCCCACTCCAACAAAATCTGTTGGCAGACGATGTGTGGTAGTATACTGACATAGGGACAAGTCTGTACACGCTTTCCTACACAGACTGATTATACTCCACCCCGTACCCTTTAGCTTCCTTGGAATAGGTGCTCCACGCTATGGTCATTAAACCAATGGAACATTACTACCTGGGACCAGCCTGCATAGGAACTCTCTGTATATCCGAGTTGTCTTTAAAACTTTATTGTCAAAATAAAATCAGTGGCAGTTATTATATCTACTAAAAATATTAACAGGAAGACATGCGCTTATTATAATTTAATACACATGACATATGAATCACTGAAAAAGAAGAGGAAGTGAAAGGGACAAGTGAATATGAAGAGAAAGTTGTATTCTCTTATTAGTTATTAGAATATTATAAATAAGATTATGTGATTGCAACAGTATTATATGCAAGTATTAAAGAAACTTCTTTGTAGCCAGGATTGTTAAGAGTAAATTTACTCTGTAATTTCATTTTCGTCAAATATATTATTGATATATAAAATATCAGCCTTATAGTATTATTTTATAGGCATTCTGTAGCACCAATTGTATAATAGGCTAGTTTTGTTGGGGCAGGCATGACTTAAGAATCACTGAAAAAGAAGAGAAAGTGAAACGGACAAGTGAATATGAAGAGAAAGTTGTATTCTCCTATTAGTTATTAATACATTATGAAAAAAAAATATGTGATTGCAACAGTATTATATGCAAGTATTAAAGAAACGCAGATTAAGATTAAGACTGTGTGCATCTGTGGTGGATTTTAGGTGACCAGCGAGAGGTGAAAGTTCGTAAAAGCCTGATACAATCCGTCTCTGACCTTCCTGTCCTCCCATACCGCACCAAAAAACAACTGTCTCGGCCGGGGAAAGTGGAGTGAGGAGTTAAGGGATGATCTCCATGATTCAATCGAGTTATTAGCACCTAGGCCTGGTATAAACGTTAAAAGTACTACAATTTTCTCAATTATCATCATCATCATTATTACGAGTGTAATGTGGACTCACCACCTGTGGTTCACTCTGGATAGTCTCTGCACTAGTGATATCTATGAGCTGCTCTTAGAGTCTGGGTGAATAACAAGTTAAGAATCCTGGAAATTCGAACTGAAATAATAGAAGTTGTAAATTTTTTGTATTATCGTAAGTTATTAGCATCCAAAGATGGAGTTGCGTCAGTGTTAGAGAAAATCTATCCATTCCATCCTAATGACGCGTGAATAATGTCATTAAACATTAAAAATAACTCGAACTTGAATGTCCAACTTTCGTGACACGATAGCCAATGACAATGGAGTACTAACGTCGACTATCTGACTACCGGCGCCACATTCACGTGGCTCAGTAGAGGTGAACGATCATCCAACCTATGCGGGGTATAATACGGAGCATCCCTAAGCACTTACGCCCAAATTGGCATTTTTGTGCACCGGTAATGGAATGAATTGCATGCCGATTGTGCTGCCCGCCTAAGCCGGCGCCACCATCTGCTGCATCACGCATTACAGTTACTGATATCGAATCCGTAACAAGGTTATCAATAATCAAACTCAATACAACCAACGATGTTTTGTTATTATTTAGCAGCTGTTGAAGTTGGTTGACACGACCATGTGATTTTGCATTCATAGAAACTCACTGAACAAGATTGCCTTTGTATCTGACTCATTAAAACTACAGGTGTCAATACTTGGACTTTCAGACCTGCTATGAAACTCATCATCCTCCTATAAATCAAGGAGACTTACAGCTATTATTTGCTGGGAGTAAATCTGTCCGAAACGTTATGATAACTGCACATAAATTTCTCATTGCAATGAGAAGAAATTATGAAGGCTATACTTTCCCTAACGGCGGGAGAATAAAATTTACATTACGGCTGTTACTACTAATACTATTACATTTTAATCAGATATCGTATTTATTCGCGTAATGTTCCACTCTCCAGTAATCCCCCCTCAAGATTTTGGGACATGTTTTTCAGAATTTTAATTTCCTTGCATTATTTCCTCCTCTTACATTAAACAAAATTGGACACTTCTTTCCCACTCAAGGGCATCTTTCGTGAAGATTTCACATTTCGAAAAAAGGAGACTAGGGTTATCAGGGTTAAACCAGCAAATGAAATACGTCATCCAGTTTCTGGAATGAAACTAGCCTACAGTTGTGTTGGTTTGAATATTTTCCTTTTTGTTTCAGTTTATAAGTGAAGAGTATGGGTCTGTGATAAGATAAGTAATTAATGAAGGGCATGGAATATATTTTCTGTTCATCGCGTAATTTTTCCCTCCACGATTTTACGCCTCGTGCTTTCTTTTGTTACCGTACCTGAGGTCTCTTTCATATTGGTACTACTTTTGGATAGTGTTTTGTGTTTAAACTTTGCTCATTTCTCCAGTCAAATTGGCCGGCCATGGGGTTTGAATCCAAGACCTCCAGAATGCGAGTCCCAAACGCCATCTCGCTCTGTGAAATGAGTCTTATGTAGACAATTTTACTTTATACAGTATTTCCAATAATATCATTTTATAGTTATCATTATTAATGTGTACATAGTGTAGCTAGTGGGCAGGACATGTAGCACGTATGGGCGAATCCAGAAGTGCATATAGAGTGTTAGTTGGGAGGCCGAGACGTAGATGGGAGGATCATATTAAAATGGATTTAAGAGAGGTGGGATATGATGATTAGAGATTGGATTAATCTTGCATAGGACAAGGACCGATGGCGGGCTTATGTGAGGGCGGCAATGAATCTGCGGGTTCCTTAAAAGCCATTTGTAAGTAAGTAAGTAAATAGCTATCATCGACGTTAAAATCCTTGGAAGTTCAATGGATACGGCGTCATTAAATAAACCATGAAGAGGGAGAAGAAGAAGTGTAACAAATAGGCCTACATATCGCAAGACGCTGCCACGATGGATGTTCATATAGATAGACTATAGACCACAGACCACGTTTTAACTGCAAAACAAGTCACATGTGCATTGTGTGTGAAAACTTGAAAAAGTTATAGTAAAATGTGTCGAGCTTGAAAATGTACAGCCTTAGACACAAGAAATGACCGCTCTTCTGTAACGCTGTATTTTGGGTAAGTCCACTTTGGGCAGCGCCTGGTTTACACGACTAGGAAAAGGATGTTTATTTTACACCTAATTTACTACGCGTACTTGAATATATTTTCGTTATAGATTATTCATAACCTATAAACAGACAGAAAACTCAACGAAACAAAGGAAAAACAGCGGAGTCGTGCGTAAAGGGCCCCGTACATGCTCAGTTTAACTGCGTAAAAGAACTGACAAGGAGACCGCTCCACTTTGATGTCAAGATTCGGATCGGGAAAATTTTGGATAAGACACGTATCTCGGCTTTTTTTCCATATAGGTCTGGGTTCAAGAGAAAAAACTGGAAAATTACTAGTCAAATGATTGTAGCGTAATTATTGCTGCAAAAATAAATGGTGCGTTGGCTTGGCTCAGGCAGTAGTGCGTTGGACGCGAGTGTAGTCAGTGCATGAAATTCGGGTTCGAAACCTTTTCGTCGTTTTCTTTTATGTTTTTGGCTATGTAATAATATGAGTAATCTGAAGAAATACTTTGTGTCAACGTCATATACGATGGAAATTTATGCTTCAAACCATTAATTTTTGCACGCATTGAAAAATGAAATGACCTTAGAAAGCTACGAATATGTGTATTAAAATAAAAACATGGTGATTACTTGTAAACAGGGCACCGGATACAAAGTGCCAATTCTCTATACGTGTAAACCTAAACGTTCACGGAATCAGCCGAAGTCTTCTGAAGGGGATTTAGCATATGGCAGCCGGTCATTTTTGTGTCTAAAGCTGTACAAGTGAAGTTTTTCAATGCCGTAAGGCAGTGATCTATACTGTTGCTACGTAGTCAAAAGTGATTAGTGTGTGTGTAACATAATCAACAGCCCATGGCGAAAGAAGAAACTTCTTTGGAAGTTGTAATGACTGTTTCAAGAAAGCAGGGGAGAACTTACATTTGCAACCCCACAAATTGACAGGCTTAAGCATTCAGGAAACAATAAAAAGGTAGGCTAACTAGTAATTTAGTACATAAATTTAATACATCTATGTATAAAGTTTTAAACTTTTTCCGGAGATTCCTAGAAGTCGAGATCAAGCCATTTCTCAATTAGTTGTTGGACAGAATTCAATCCTATTTGAAGATGAACAATATTGTTTTCATAATTCAGTTATTTTTGCGTTCTCCGAAAATTTGAATCTGTTGTGTAATGCCAGAGGTAATTCGTGTTTTGGAGGTGGGACATTTTTATATTCCTCTAAGCATTTTGCTCATCTCTATCATTCACATACAGTATAGAGACGATGAGAACGAACTGATATCCGACCTGAGCGCCCCTAGCGGAATAAGCTGCTGTTATGTGATGGAAGACTGCAGTTACCGGCTTGTAGCTACGATCAGTGATCTCAACATTATAAACATTTTAGTATAGAGCTTCAATGGCTACGATTCGGCGTGTGTTTACGTTTCAGCCATGGTTTAAACCTGAGTCTGTTTACTGTTTACGAGTGTGTGAGGAAACCAGCTGCTGAGAAATATTTTCGCCTACTTTATGGTTAACTAATTATTGGCAATGACTTCTATGGTAATTTGCTAGGAGACGTCGATGCATATAAACCACTTTTACACTAAACCTAACCTTAGTATATACAACGTATACCGGTACTAAAACACTAACCTAACGTAACCTGTCACAGATTAAGGAAAAGGGGTAATTTGCTATGAGACGTCGTTGCATATAGACCAATTTTACACTAAACCTACAATATATACTAAAACACTTACTTACTTACTGGCTTTTAAGGAACCCGGAGGTTCATTGCCGCCCTCACGTAAGCCCGCCATTGGTCCCTATCCTGAGCAAGATTAATCCAGTCTCTATCATCATATCCCACCTCCCTCAAATCCATTTTAATATTATCTTCCCATCTACGTCTCGGTCTCCCTAAAGGTCTTCTTCCCTCCAGCCTCCCAACTAACGCTCTATATGAATTTCTGGATTCGCCCATACGTGCTACATGCCCTGCCCATCTCAAACGTCTGGATTTGAATGTTAAATGTTATGTTTTATTTAACGACGCTCGCAACTGCAGAGGTTATATCAGCGTCGCCGGATGTGCCGGAATTTTGTCCCGCAGGAGTTCTTTTACATGCCAGTAAATCTACTGACATGAGCCTGTCGCATTTAAGCACACTTAAATGCCATCGACCTGGCCCGGGATCGAACCCGCAACCTTGGGCATAGAAGGCCAGCGCTATACCAACTCGCCAACCATGTCGACTCTGGATTTGATGTTCCTAGTTACTGTATGTCAGGTGAAGGATACAATGTGTGCAGTTCTGTGTTGTGTAACTTTCTCCATTCTCCTGTAACTTCATCCCTCGTAGCCCCAAATATTTTCCTAAGTACCTTATTCTCAAACACCCTTAACCTATGTTCCTCTCTCAAAGTGAGAGTCCAAGTTTCACAACCATAAAGAACAACCGGTAATATAACTGTTTTATAAATTCTAACTTTCACATTTTTTGACAGCAGACTGGATAATAAAGCTTGTCAACCGAATAATAACAGGCATTTCCCATATTTATTCTGTGTTTAATTTCCTCTCGAGTATCATTTGTATTTGTTACTGTTGCTCCAAGATATTTGAACTTCTCCACTTCTTCAAAACACTAAAACACTAACCTAACGTAACCCGTCACAGATTAAGGAAAAGGTTAGGTTAGGTTAGGGTTTTAGTGTATCTTGCAAAAACAAATTTTAGGTTTAGTGTAAAAGTGGTCTATATGCAACGACGTCTCCTAGCAAATTACCGGACTTCTTTATAGCAGTTCACTAACTTATTTTAATATATTTTTCTTGAGTTTGACACAAATTATCATCTGGAATTTCGGGAATTACTTGTGGTTTCCCATAAATTGTCGAAGTTTCAACGTTTTAATCCACGCTTATTTTCTGGTGCTGTGGGATGCTGCAAATAGAAAACGAAAGAATTTCGCCCGATGGGCTGTTTTTGTAGGTCTAATTACAACCAAACACCGAACAGTTTACATATGATTTAGAACGCTCACCACTCGTACTAGATTTGCAGTCCATATTATATTTGTTCTGACAATAAATCGAAGCATTCACCGTTTTCGCTTACGCTAGGTTGTTCCCGCCATCTCTCTTCGCCCTCTCCTACCAACCGTTTGAGCTTATTCCCAACAGATGGAGCCCTTACCATTTGAAGTAGGAGTATATACAATGAGAGTCGGCCTGGGTAGCGTAGTCAGTATAGCGCTGGCCTTCTGTGCTCGAGGTTGCGGATTCGATCCCAGCCCAGGCCGATGGCATTTAAGTGTGCTTAAATGCGACAAGCTTATGCCAGTAGATTACTGACATGTAAAAGAATTCCTGCGGGACAAATTTCCGGCACACCGGCGACGCTGATATAACCTCGGCAGTTGCAAGCATCGTTAAATAAACCATAATTAATTAATTATACAATGGGCTACAACTTACTAGTTATATGTATTCGATTTTCTCACCTCTAAACCAGTCGAAATTACCTTGAACTTTGGGAGGAAGTAAAGCAACTTTGCGAACATTTATTGAGTTTAACATTGCGTCTACCTCTGATTTAAGTTTTGGCTGATATACATCTATTATCAGGCAGTACGTCTCACTTGACGATGGTCTATATTGCAGAAGAAGAAGAAGAATTTATTGTTTGTATACATCTGAAGTCTGATTAATGTAATATGTTATTAGTTAGCGAGAAAGAAAGGGACTGGCCACACTATCCCATTCTCTCCTGGCTTAGTTTCCTCATGAGTGATGTCTTATTGGTGTTACTTTTGAGATTCAAATCTGTCTTCGGACAGTTGACTAAACAACAACATTGCGTCTAACAGTCATTATGTCCATTTTGAAAAATCTACAAATTCGGCAATAAAGTAGCCTACCACTTCCCACATTGCATGGTAGGATGTTGTAAATTTCACTTTTTGCAGAACTGGTATCGAAAATTGTTGACTATTTCGAATTTAGGGTAGGAATATGCTAATCCTAAATCACAAATGGGCAAATGGCTTCATTGTGTGTTGGACTACTGTTATTCTCTCATTAGGTGAATTATCTTTTTGGGTGATTCTTTCTGTTCAACAAGAAACTAAACTTTAAATTAATTCAGTTTAGAATATTTCGCCATAATTACCAGCAGTAATTAAAGTCAAAATCAATTAATAAAAGAGATGAAGCCTGCAAAACTAGTAAATTGTTGCTTTTAGATTAAACCTCTCTGAAAGACGTTGAGTATCATTACAAACCCAAAAATAGCAACCGTTAGTACCTAGTTGACATTGCTCTATTTAACATTAAATGAGTCCAGTGCACGTCTAACCGTGACCGGAGCAGGCCAGAGTTCAAATCTTGGCTGGGACGAGTTATCTGATTGAGAAAATGTTAACTTTCGGCGCAGGACTCCGGATTCATTTCGCTGGCATCATCACCTTCATCCCATTCAGATGCTAGGTAATTATAGGAGATGATAAAGCGTCGTAAAATAACGAATTAAAAAATAAAAATAAATGAAAGTGACGAAGTAACAGAAGTCATTTTTAAAATAAAAGTTTATGCGAACACAGCCCCTGAGCACGAGGCAAGCTCGCTAAAGCCAGAGCTATACCAATGGGCTGTTACTGTTGCTACTACTACTACTGCTACTGCTACTGCTACTGCTACTGACGTAGCTCGGTCGGCTGAGATGCTTGCCTGTCGATCCAAAGTTGCTCTCGGGCGTGGGTTCGAATCTCGCTTAGGCTGATTACCTGGTTGGGTTTTTTCCGAGGGTTTTCCCAACCGTAAGGTAATCTATGGCGAATTCTCGGTCTCATCTCGCCAAATACCATCTCACTAACACCAATCTCATCGACGCTAAATAACCTAATAGGGCTAGTTGATATAGTGTCGTTAAATAACCAAATAAAAACTACTACTGCTGCTAGTAGGCCTACTTCTAGTCGCTGATATCTGTAGTGCTCGGAAAAAGTGGCAAAAGTCAAAAATGTTAATTTTACAGGAGGAGGAAAAAAAGCTGTCTTCACGCTGGTTTATGTCGATTTGATTTTCTTCTGTATGAATTACTGTAATGGGAGAAATACTTATATGTATCTCTTTTCCCAAGCGAGCAGATGTTCCGTAAATTGTGAATAAATTATAAAAAAAAAATGGTTGTGGAAACTGACTTATGCCACTTTTCCCAAGCACTGCAGATATAATAGTTAGGATTTCATGGTGACTAGGTTGTGAAAAAAAAAAAAGAATGTTTCGAAACAAAGATTCATCCCTCAGAGTAGTATCGCTTGTCTATTGTGCTGGTCATGTGAAGCTTGGTTTCTTAAAAAAAAAAAACAACTGGATGGAATAGACTAGCTAATTCTTTCAGGTCTCTAGCGATAAAACCCTTAAGTAATATCTATTTATTATTTGGTTTATTTTACAACGTTTTATAATCGTTAAGTAACGTCTGAGTGAGATGAAGGTGGTAATGCCAGCGAAATGAGTTCAGGGGCCAGCACCGAAAGTTAGTCAGCATTTGCTCTTAATGGGCTGATGGAAAATCCCGGGAAAGACCTCAACCAGGTAACTTGTCCCAACCAGGGTTTGAACCCGGACCCGCTCTTTCACGATAAGACATGCTAACCGTTACTTTCACATTACTGATAATCCTACTTGTCTGTGGTGTAATAATCATGATGAAAATCTGGAACACATTCTTCTATAATCTCCATCCATAAACCACAAAAGAAGTAGATTAAAATCATCAGTACCAGCTGCAGAAGACACAGCCCTGCAGTATATATTGACTACACATCAACTCTGGCTACTAGCAACAGGCATCTATAATGAACACCGATCAAAATACCCCTCATTTCTCGTGAAAAACAACTGAATAGGCTACAGTGGACTATAATGGACTTTACGTTGTCAGCAAACATCTGGATACATTAAGAAGATTGATTGATTGATTGATCGTTCTCAAGATTTAGTCTATAGCCGGAAAGGCTACCTCAAGAACTTATTTTATTGTGTGTATTAAATGCAGAAATACAAAAACACCGAATTAAAAAAACCATTGATGTTACAATTATAAAAGACAAAAAATTATGATTATAGAATAATCTTATGAATTCTTTAGGCACGACTTACAGATCTGTAAATGCTCGAGATCCACATATGGAAACTTTTTTATGTAGCAGAGAACAATTAGAATGGTAGTTTGAGCGATAAAATATATTATAAGAAAAATTGAGTCACTTTTGCATGAAAAAACAAAAGACAATTACGTAGCATTTGAGAATGTGTCGCCTCCAGTTGGGCTGCCCTCGCCGCCATGCAGTTCGCCACATCTGAGGCAGACGGCGGCAGACAGCAGTCATCATAACAAAACTCTCTGTTATTGGCTCCCATTTCCCAGACCTCGGAATGTGTCCGTATTATCAGAGAAAAAACGACATAAAGAAGTGAAATCAGAGTTTTCCAACATAAAGGTCGTTTCGTCTTCACTGTCAATTACCCACGAGCTGCCTCGCGGAGAAAATACAGTTTCGTCACCGACAGCCTTGCTGGAGATTAATCAGCTGGCGAACCTCATGGCACGATTCGGAATTTGAAGGTAGAAGGCAAAATGTGATTCAGTATATCGCCTGATGTAGAATACACGTATAAATTAATAAAACAACTTTAAACGTGCCTAAAATGTACCAATTGCGTAAACGAATTCCAAGTTTTTGCACATAAACTTCACGTTTGTTTTACGACTAGAAACAAAATTTTGCTTATTAATATACCAAAACGGTTAGTTCTTGTTAAAAATTGCTCTTCTTAAGTTGTGTTTTAGCTTCGTCAATGTGAATCGTAAGTAATGCCATTAATTTCAAGGGGTTATTCTTTGAGATATTTCAAACAAAAAAGCTTAATACAATTTAGCAGTTTTTGTCTCCTTTTCGAGAAAAAAAATATTTTAAATGAAATATTCATAACGTATTTTGAGAAAGTTATTAATTTCGAATATGCTCAGTAATTTAAGAGAGCAGTGTATTATGATAATAAATGATTGAAAGAATTTTAATTTTGTCATTTAAATGTAGGCTATAGAAATTTGATCCGAACAAATGTACGTTTTCGTTCTGCAAAGAAATTTTGAAACGTGATGCACTGTGACAACGCTATAAAGGTTATTGCCTGGAGTGATGCAGTTCGCGTGTATGCGAGAAACGTAAACATAACACAATTGCTTTTAAAGATAGCTCGGGAAATTTGATTTTTTGTATGTTTGTTTACCAGTTACCACTTCAAAAATTAAAGTGGAAGGTAACTATTTCTATTTGGCTGAAGAAAATGCTCTTAGTACAACAAACGCAGATCTTTTTAATTTAAATTCGATTTGCATAATGTAAAATAAGCGTTTCTTAGTTCTGTGTTCATCGAATATTTAATTAAAATAAGATCGAAGAGTTTCAAAATAAAGTTTTTAATTTTGTTCTTTACTTTAACGTAAAATAAGCATATATTGTTTTTATTTTTTCCTTTAGAGTTTTAGATGTTTTAAAATTTTGTTTTTATAACTTAAATTAAGCTTAATTATTGTTTTCGATCTCTAGAATATTCAATTGAAAAGGGAGTGTAGAAATATTTCTTAATCTTTTCAATTTAGTTTGAAATAAACTTATCTTATTGTCTATGTTCTCTTAACAATTAATTAAAATTAGGTTGTAAGTTTTTCTTTTAATTTTTCCAAAATTTTGTTTAACGTGAAATGAGCATTGTTCATTCTCCGTTTTTTAACATAATTTAAACACAAAAATTAAACAGTATATCACCTGTACTTTTTCTTACGAGTTTAAAAATGTACTGTACAAAAATATGTGCATAGACAGTAAGAGCAGATATTAGTTAGTAGATCTACATATGTTTTAAGATTTTGTTCAGATGACTGGCGTGATTGACCAAAACCAAACATTTAGCATTGTAACCTACTACTTATGTATGTGTGTTATTCTTCAATAGTTTCGTTTTGCCCTAAGTTTTTATTCTCGAGTTGGAGAAAATTAAACTTTTTTACTAATGTAATGTTTATTATTTATAATTTAGGTCTTTTTATTTATTTATTTATTTTATTGGGTTATTTTACGACGCTGTATCAACATCTAGGTTATTTAGCGTCTGAAAGATATGAAGGTGATAATGCCGGTGAAATGAGTCCGGGGTCCAGCACCGAAAGTTACCCAGCATTTGCTCGTATTGGGTTGAGGGAAAACCCCGGAAAAAACCTCAACCAGGTAACTTGCCCCGACCGGGATTCGAACCCGGGCCACCTGCTTTCGCAGCCAGACGCGCTGACCGTTACTCCACAGGTGTGGGCAATTTAGGTCTTACAGAAGTAGATAGAAATTTATTATAGTTTTCAATTTTAGTATTTTGAAGCTAGTTTGGTTACCTACATGACAGTGACATTAAACAATTCTATATGTTTGATTTTTTGATTTGTAACGTTCAGTATAAAAAATAACGTTAACAGTACGGCATGCGTGAATTCTTGGACAGTCACTGTAGATTCGTACCCACGAATTTGGATTTACAAACTCCTTAAGGTTTTGTAAAAGTATGAATTTATTTTACACAAAAGAAACGAAACTAATACTAATATATTCCGAAGATGAGCACGGCAAATCTAACGCGAAATTAGTTGTAACAACTTCTTTAACATGCAAGAAAATAATAAAAAAAATAGCTACAGGAGAAAAGAGCACCAATACATTTTTTATTTTCATGGCAACTGATAAAAAATAATTTATGAAAGGCAATACAAAAGACAATTAGCTGAATCATGGGAATAAATGTAAGGACATCGAGATAATCATTTCAACTTTTTCCTAGGATCCTTTGAAAAGGCTTAAAAAGTTTCTTAAAGCATTTTCAAAGGATCCTAGGAAAAAGTTTCTTCAGACAATTGAACTCGTTTGCCCTGCAAAAGTAGATATAAGATTATTATTTAATTCGGGTTAAGCTTTTAGACTGATATAGTCCCAGTCGCTGCATCATTTAAAGCTGCATTACAATTGGAAAGCTGATGTTACCTTTCGTGCCACAGAATATTCACACATATGATCCGGAATTATTTCTAAAATAGAACTTTGTTCTCGAAGCGGTAACTGATCAACCTATTGTTCTGTGAACAGTATAGAGGTAAAGAAGTGTTTATCGGACGGGACATGGAGCATGCCTAAGCACTTGAATCCAAATAGGCTTTTTTGCAATCGTGTTGGGATGATTGCGTGTCGACTGTGCTACCTGGCTAAGTTAGCTCCACCATACTCCACACTAAACGTTCCTCTCCAGTCTCTGGTGGTTTGAGATGGGCAGGGCAAGTATCACGTATGGGTGAATCCAGATATGTGTATAGAATGTTAGTTGGGAGAACTTCGAGAGGAAGACTTTTTGGAGGCTGAGACGAACGTAGGCTACATACATACATACATACATACATACATACATACATACATACATACATACATACATACACACACATACACACATACACACATACATACATACATACATACATACATACATACATACATACATACATACATACATACATACGTTCTGCTCATGAGCAGGTCTTTCATTGCAAATCCAGCACTCTCCAATCGTTCCTATTTTTTGCCTTCCTCTTACTCTACGCATATGATCCACATATCTTAATGTCGTCTATCATCTGATATCTTCTTCTGCCCCGAACTCTTCTCCCGTTCACCATTCCTTCCAGTGCATCCTTGAGTACGCACTTTCTTCTCAGCCAGTGACTTTTTCTCTTTCTGATCGGTTGCAGCATCATTCTTTCTTCACCCACTTTTTCCAATACAACTTTATTTCTTATTCTGTCTGTCCACTTCACACAGTCCATTCTTCTCCATATCCACATTTCAAATGCTTCTATTCATTTCTCTTCACTTCGTCGTAATGTTCATTTTTCTGCCCCATACAATACCACACTCCACACAAAGCACTTCACTAGTCTCTACCTCAGTTCCTTTTCCAGAGGTCCGCAGAAAATGCTCCTTTTTATATTAAAAGCTTCCTTTGCCATTGCTATCCTCCTTTTGACTTTCTGGCTGCAACTCATGTTACTGCTTATAGTACATCTTAAGTATTTGAAGCTGTTCACTTGCTCTACTGCCTCATTTAGAATTCGCAAGTTTTCCTTCTTCATTTTTCTTGCGACAACCATGGCCTTCATCGTGTTTGCATTTATCTTCATTCCGTACTGCTCACAGCTGTCATTTAGCTCCAGTAGCATATCTTTTAGCATCATATCCTCTTCTGCTAACAATGCCATAATATCATCAGCAAGTCTTATGCACTTTATTCTTCTTCCTCCTACTTTTACCCCTCCCATGTTCTGAAAACAGTTCTTCACCAAATTCTCCAAGTAGATGTTGAAAGTGTAGATGATAAGAGCATCCTTGTACTCCTCTCCCTATTTCACTTCCTTCAGGCATTTTTCTCCTATCCTGATGTAGCTGATGTTAACAATAATTATAAAATCGAGTGTCACTTCTCAGAGTAAAACAAGAAAAACTCGTAAGTCTAAAGATACAACTTGTAGATTCACAGAAAATGCTGATTATTTAAGAGTGAGAAGCATTTAATGGCAGATACTTAGGCTTACTTATTTACAAATGGCTTTTAAGGACCCGGAAGTTTATTTAATGGCAGATACATACTCACTTACAAATGACTTTTAAGGAACCCGGAGGTTCATTGCCGCCCTCACATACGGCCGCCATAGGTCCCTATCCTGAGCAAGATTAATCCAGTCCCTAGCATCGTATCCCACATCCCTCAAATAATGGTAGATACTGCCTAAATTAAAATCTATATTTATGTAACATACATTAATTTGCGGAAGTTTCCTCTTCAGGAATGTATAAACATTGAATAATTTTGAACTCCAATCGCACACTATTGTCAACACTTTAAAAATAGTAACGCACAATTCTCTATATTGAAACATCAGCAAAATGAAGAATTTAAAAAAATACTAACATTTCTTAATAATTCTATTGGTTTTTAAGTATATTATTTTACGACGCTTTATCAACATCTTAGGTTATTTAGCGTCTGAATGAGATGAAGGTGATAATGCCGGTGAAATGAGTCCGGAGTCCAGCACCGAAAGTTCTATTGTGTTACAAAATTCTTGAAAAGATATTTACCACCACCACCACCACCACCACCACCACCACCACCACCACCACCGTCGCCATCAAAGGGTGAACCTTTGTGTCCGTTTCATCCTTTTGTGACAATTTTGTACCAGCGCTAGACATTCGCAATTAGCAATTATTAGGCCTATCCTTGATCACATGATCAGATAGTGATATTCAGTCACTGAGTAAGGAAGATAATATCCACTTTCTTCTGTAATGGAACCCAGATCCTCTACGTTTTAACGTGAAACATTATTCTATAGTCTTTCCTATTTTTATCAAATACTCTCAGTTTTTTTTATAAATGCACAAAACACGAAGGGAAAGGACAAGAATTCCTTGCATTGTTCAGAAGTCCCTGTTATCCAGTTACAGGACCCTTCAGGGAATTGAGTCGGCTGCCATATGGCTAATGAGAGAGTTCTAATTGAATTAAAGCAGGAAGCTCGCACACCGACGAGCAGGTGACCCGTGCAGGCGCCTTGGAACCTTGTTGCATCGAGGCGCGTTCTGATATTCGAGGGGGCCCGCGTGTGTGGCTCAGAGCAAGAAGTTTTGACCGCTTATTGGTTTGCCCGGAGCCCATCCGCCACATCTGTCTCCCGGTTATTGGACGGCGTTGTCGTTACGAGCACCCTCAGACATCCAATAACACAACCACATAGCTGCCACGTGGTGGGGAATAAAAAAACTTTTGTACCAAATCATCACATTATTTCGAAGCTTAAAACCATCTGTGCTGTGATATTGAATGCTGCGCCAAACTTCCCTGCCTCTATTTATTAAGACAGTCTTCTTCAGGTAAAAGAAGTAGCACGATCCTACGCGTCACGCCGACTAGGCTGCTACACAGCAAGGAAGTCTACACGTCGTGTTCATCGTCTGTCATGAATCCTTCTGTATTTTGATCCAGTCTTAACGCAATCAGCTCATGGTTTATCATCCAAAAGAACAGGATTTAAACTCCGGGAAAATCCTATATGGTTTGTGGTGTTGGAAGTTGCAGCCATGCCTTGTGTTATTTGAGAGGTGGCAGGCACATTGGCGGAGATGGAACGATTTCCTTGGGGGAAAGACAACAGGATAATAAAATAACCTTATTCACAATTAGATACTCTTATCAAGAGCATACGAATGCGCCTACAAGCATACAAAAGACAAATACACATAGACTACATTGTCTGCACAATGAAAAGTACATTTATTATATCGTTTGAAATCAGATAGCAAAATGCCAGTAACATTAAATAAATATTGATGATTTTTGTTAACAAGATTCTAAGATCCTTGTGTGAACAAGAGAGCTGTGTCATCAATGATTTTGTAGGATGCTTCATATCTGTCCACTTCAACATTTGTTATCATTTGTATGGTCACTAGTTGTAGGCCTAGATTGAAAGTCATCACTCGCAATAATAGCAGATGCACCAAACTGACACTATTATCCACAGTATTAGCAGGTTCTTCATTATTACTAATAGGCTACGTTTACTTCTACTTTGTTCTATATTTAAAAAAAAGGAACGAATATTTCGCGAACTCGTCACATGACGTGAACTGAACGATTCTCTAGAAAATGTTCCAGGTTTGTCCAAATTCTTTCTTATCAGTAAGTTACTATAGAAAAATAAATCTAATAATGAATGCCCGTATTTAGACACATACAGTAGAACCTCTATTATCCGTGGTAAAGAATGGGACAGGCTGAACGGTTAATCGAAAAAATCGGATAATCCGTACCATAAAATTTTTTCGTAAATTTAGTGAATAACACACTTTGGTAATTTCCTCTGTGGCCTTTGTATTTAACACTCTGGGTAGTGGCTGACAAGTTCACTAATTTAAATCTCATTGTCAACGATGGGTTTTTAAGAGGCAAGGAAACTTCTTGTAATGGCTGTCTGTTGAAAGATATGAATAGTAGACGTCTCGTGTTGTAGATTTACATATTTTATACACTACAGACTGTTGCGAGATGACCCATAGTTTCTCTTTCCCCAAACCAGTCGATTATTTACACTTTTTTCTGACTATTACACTCTTACTACGTCATACTACTTTTGACCAATAAAACGGTACGAAAGGACGTATTTCAGCCAGTCATGGCTGCTTATCGCACAATTTTATCGCGTCCCTAGCATTTGTTTAATTTTATCGCGTCCCTAGCATTTGTTTAATTTTATCGCGTCCCTAGCATTTGTTTCTTTGTTTGCCAACATTTGAAACTGCGCTAGTCTGGACGTCAAAAAAAAAAATATATATATATATATGTATGTATATAAAATTAAAAACCACTCCAGTCGATGCACAGCAGTTTCAAATATGACTCGCATTGGCATTCAAGAACAAGAATTAATAAAAATCACTGATCATACCTATGCATCTTCTGAAATACGATTTACAAATAAATGACGAGCACAATTAGGAAATCCTGAATAAGTTGAATACACCATGTAGGCCTAAATCAACGAGTTCCACTTCTATTACGCACACGTCCAATATAACATCAATTGAACCACCAACCACATTCAAATTTGAAAATTGTACATTCAATAATTATTCATTTTAAAATTATTCATTCGGAAATTCTGAATAAGTTGAATACACCATGTACGCCTAAATCAACGAGTTCCACTTCTATTACGCACATGTCCAATATAACATCAATTGAACCACCAACCACATTCAAATTTGAAAATTGTACATTCAATAATTATTCATTTTAAAATTATTCATTCGGAAATTCTGAATAAGTTGAATACACCATGTACGCCTAAATCAACGAGTTCCACTTCTATTACGCACACGTCCAATATAACATCAATTGAACCACCAACCACATTCAAATTTGAAAATTGTGCATTCAATAATTATTCCTTTTAAAATTATTCATGTTTATTTTTTATGTCATCGTCGTTAATTAAAACTTTTCTAACACTTGTGTATATTAGTTAGGTTATGTTATAGCTTCTGCTATATGATATTATGGATAGTCACGTATCAGAGATTGTTTAATATTAAGATTTATTGAAAATCATCTGTCAAGTGACGTTGATTACTGGGATTCGGATAATTGAAGTGGAATGTTGCATTTTAATAAAAAAGAAACTGAATCAACAAAGCCTTCTTGACTAGTAACATTGCCTTCGTGTATAATAGATCGAGAACATCTCTACGAGAAGGCATTGCTCACTACTGCTATCTAGCATGCATCTAGCGTAATATTTGTAATGTTGAGATGGTACAATAATACATTTGAAGACAGTTGTATTTTCGTAAATCAATTAATATTTTATTGTAATGGAGTACTTCGTTACTTCTAATCTTTATATACGTTCTTCTAATCGTGTAATAGTCAATTAAATCCCACTCGAGTTTTGATTTTCTCTAGATAAATCAAAACATCTAGCAAGATTACTGTTGATAATTAGCACAGCAAGGTTTCTTTTGACACCAGTAGAAGACATTTTATATAGAAGTTATACAGTACGACAATTCGATCCGTAGACCATACTGTGTAAAGAAAAAGGCTTGTAATAAAAAGGCTCTAGAAAAAAATAATATGCCAATACAATGTACAGTAGGATACTTCATATATTTCTGTAGAAAAAAGGCGAGAGAAAGACGGATAATCCACCGATCGGTTAATAGGGTGACGGATAATCGGGGTTCTACTCTAACATTTATGTAGGCCTAGTCCTCACCGTTGGTTTGTAGGCCTATATTAATTTACAAATAAACCTATTAGGCCTATAACTTCTCAGAATTATGCTCTCTTCATACCTAATGCTAGAGAGGTAGTGTAGCCTATATCACTTTCATCTGGGGAGGGACGTTGTCCTTCATGTCTCCCATATCTCCGCCTATGTGGTGGCCTGAAGTCATGTTTGTCACATAACCAGAAGTTCTACTGCTGTTCGTTACTTGTTAAGAATCTAAAGAAAACATGTTCAGCAGGAAAGAGCCTCAGTGGAGTGGAATAATAATAATGATAATAATATCCGATAATAATAATAATAATAATAATAATAATAATAATAATAATAATAATAATAATAATAATAATAATAATAATGAGCAAAACGAAAAATTAAGAAGTACAGCCACACGCATAAATAAGGCTTAATGAACTGCACGCTCATTAGAGCATGCTGTCGGGCGTGGGTTCGAATACTGCTTAGACTGATTAGCTTTTCGGTTTTTCCCCAAGTTTGTCCCATATGAAAGTGAATGTCAGGTAATATCTTGGCGAATACCATCTTCATAACATAATCTCACTGTCGTCAATTTCACCGACGCTAGATGACATCGAATTTGATACAGCGTCGTTAAATAACCGATCAAAAAATAACTGCATACTCGGTTGACATCTTGAGGAGCAAACTTCAGAAGAAATATTTCAACAACGATAAATATTTCCAGTTGACTAGTGGAATTAGCTCTTTGTGGTTTAAGAGTCATTGCATTTACAGTAAAGATGGTCTGGGGGAAATTACTAGAGTATAATACTTCACAAAATCTCTGGGAAAACTAGGGTTAAATTGAGAATTTTACGTCAACATACAAAAGCTGTGATGACAGAAACTTGTACGAAGTATAGTTCATTTATGTTTTATTATCGAAAGCTTTATTAGGGCTGGTCCACAATAAACCGGGAACGGAAACAACGAGAACGAGAACGAAAATATTGTTAAAATAAATGTATTTAAATGCGAGCGTTCACAATTAGCGAAAAGCTTACTGGAGCTCGGGAACGGGAACGTGAATATTAATTGTGAATCAATCAATCAATATTCCCATCATTCCTGCGTGGAACATAGGGCTCTCAGAAAGCTTCTCCATCTGACTCTATTCCTGGCCAACGCCTTAATCTCACTCCATGTCTTCCCCATCGTTTTTGCTTCTGTGAGAACAGTTCGTTTCCATGTTATCTTGGGTCTGCCAAATTAATTGTGAATGCTCACATTTAAATGCATTTATTTTAACAATATTTCTGTTCTCGTTGTCATCTCCGTTCCCGGTTTATTGTGGATCAGCCTTTACAGTTCTTCCGGATGCAGGGAAGCCAAGGTCTCAACAACTATGCGGTCACTATAGGCCTATATCTGTGTACGCAGCGTACACGTAAGCTGTTGCGTAGTGTAAAAATTAAAATTACACGTCATATGAATACTTGGTGAAGAAGTGTATTCGTGTTGTACGTGTCATATTCATTTGCAATTAATGAGAAATGAAATAATTAATAATACGAATAATAATATAAATTATATTATAAACAAAAAGTACGTATATATTCATATATGAGGCCTCGCCATCGTCATTGAATACTCAAGACTACGTATATATGTATAGTCAATGTAGATACTTATTGTTCAAGAAAAATTAGTTCCGACACCAGAACGAATTTTTTTCCAATAGGCTAATAGGTATCTATAAATATGTAGATGGAAATAAGTCGCCTAAAACATAAGAAAGATAATTCATTTTTATAAGAAGTTTATTTATCCATTCTCAGTGTTCTACCTAAGGACAGATATTTTACTGCAAATGCAGCATTCTCCAATATTTCCTATTTTCTACCTTCCTCTTAATGTCCGCATAGATCCATGTATCTTAATGTTGTCTATCATCTGGTATCTTCTTATGTTCCGGACTTTTCTTCCATTCAGCATTCCTTCCAGTGCATCCTTCAGTAGGCAGTTTCTTCTTAACCAGTGGCCCAGCAAATTTCTTTTTCTCATCCTGATCAGTTTTAGTATTCTTTCTTCACCCACTCTTTCTAGCACAACTCCATTTCTTATTCTGTCTGTCCATTTCACACGCTCCAGTCTTCTCTATATACCTACACATTTCAAATGCTTCTAGTTTTTTCTATCCACTTCTTTGTAATGACCATGTTTCTGTCCTATACAATGTCACACTCCACACAAAGCACTTCACTACGCTCTCCCTTAGTTATTTTTCCAGAGGTCCGCACAAGATGCTCCTTTTTCTGTTAAAAGCTTCCTTTGTCATTGTTATCCTCCTTTTGACTTCCTGGCAGCAGCTTATGTTAGTACTTATAGCACACTCCAAGTGTCTGAAGTTGTCCACTTGTTACATTGCCTCATTTAGAAGTTGCAAATTTACTTTCTTTAGTTTTCTTCCGATAACCTTGATCTTCGTCTTGTTTGCATTTATCTTCATCCCATACTGCTCACAGCTCAGAAGTGTACTTGTTTGTGGCTAAAGATGAGCTGGGAATGGTCCTGATCTTGAGACTCGGATGCTTACCGCTTCTCAGTTCGTTTTCGGTACTGTATTCTGGGTCGCCAGAGACCGAGTTCAGCTCCGTCAGCTTAAGTAGGATGAGAGAAGGAACGAGAGTATAAATACATTATAGGCAGTGATTTTGACTTAATTTGGGGTGGGACCTGGATCAGGATCCTCGAGCGAGCAATGGCTGTTTGTCACTTCTAAAGTCATTCCGTTGGTTTAATGGATTAAGTTATACACATCGTATGAGTGTCAACTAAACTTCTTAACATTTACGCTTTTTCATTTTTTAATTCATCCTTCATACATTATTAACATAAATACCTTTGTTATGTATTGACAGCGAAAATACTTTAAATTATTTTATACAAGTTTAACATGTTCTAGTGCCGTGTGGGCCTCCAGATATGGAGGGTAGCTGCGAATATATTGAATAAACAGTCGTGGACAGCCGATGAGGGATGGTCCTCCAGCTTGGGGGTTGGGCGAAGGGCTTACAACCCATCACCGTAAAAATAGCTTGTTACGAAACCATACCAAAAGCCTCGAATCCAGAAATGTATGTAGAGTGTTAGTTGAGAGGCCGGAAGGAAAAAGATCTTTGGGAAGGCCGAGACGTAAATGGGAGGCTAATATTAAAATGGATTTGAGGGAGGTGGGATATGATGATAGAGACTGGATTAATCTTGCAAAAGATAGGGACCGATGGCCGTCTTATGTGAGGGCGACAATGAACCTGCGAGTTCTTAAAAGCCATTTGTAAGTAAGTAAGTGCCGTGTAGGCCTACCACAATATATATATATATATATATATATATATATATATATATATATATATATAGTACGAAACACAAAATATTAAATCAGAAGCATTCTCTCTGTCCATTATTATTACACTAGGTCTACCTGTTTGGAAAAACGCTAATAATTTGTTTGAAAAGGAAAGAGAGGCTGCAATACAATCTTATCATAATACAGCACTTCACACAGTGCAACTCATTTTGAAGATAAATTTGTTAATGATTCGGCATACTTCCTTTTCCAGGAATAGGTTAATAGGTTTACCTATAACGGTGGTCTCTTTCTTGGTCTATCTGTTTCTCGTCTTTTATAAATCTATAGCGAAAGGCGTTATTTGGACTTAACATGGGTGTGTTGTATTTGTATCGAAAACATGTGTGGTGCACTTGTCAGAATATCAAGTGTTTGTTTATGGGGACATGTGTGCCGCGTTTTAATGAAGATAAACTTGCTACTGTGCGATGATAAACCGCACTTTGTACAATCCCATTGTTTGCTGCTCGTTAAAATTGAAATAAAACTTCAGATCTACTCAAATTCCCATTTCATTTGTGCATTTTAAACGCTGAAGTGAATGGGTGGAAGCTAAAAGAAAGTATCAATTAAATTTTATAGTTATAAAATATTATTATTTGCAATTAACGTTTGAATTTATATTTACCAGAACTATTTTCGAATTCATTTTGTAATGTCACTTCCAATAACGGAGTTCTTTTCGTAGAGTAATAGTAATATTTTAATATTTATCTTCAAAATTATATAAATCAAGGGGATTTAGAAACTGCTTATTTTAATGTTCAGTGGTATCATTGGATAAGTGCCAAGATACCCAAATGCTACTTTCATTGCATATTATGTAAAGCAGGAAAATGTTTAGGGCCTATCTTAATTTCTATTTAAGTCATGGTTAGAAATGAAGATTTTCATTCATGTTGAAAGACGCCCGTCTATTTTAGAAATAGGCTTATATGGCAGAAGGTAAGATAAAATTCGTCATGTCCGATACAATATGAATTCGCCTATTTCCATAGACATTACTCAACATTTCTCATTCAGATCACCTTAATTTTTCTCGCATTAATAATAATAATAATAATAATAATAATAATAATAATAATAATAATAGATAGCTTTATTGATATTGTTCACAAAAGTACAAAACTTAATAATTTAACAAAAGATCTATATACAAATGTAGTTCTACATAATAAATATACAATTTCCTAAACTAATTAATCTATCGCAAATCTCAATAATTTATTGGTTCAAACTTGCACTTACGTCTTGTTTTAGTGCATGTTTAAACCAATCGTGATAACCCTTAAGACTTTAAACCTTAATTATTTGCTCCTTTTCAAAAATCTAATTGTAATATTTAGGTCTTATTTTACATAATAATTTATTATTCCAATTAGATGATCAGATGTCGACATACTGTAAGTCATGAACCTGAAATAGCTGAATCGGTACATTCCATATGTAGGTTAATCTTTCTTTCTTACAATATTTTCATGTCAGCAGAAACGTTTGCGTAACTTCTACGAAGACTACCGCATGCCTGCTTAAAAACAAGCTTGACAAATTGCTTACATAATCAACCTCAATTTAGTTTCATCATTATGTCGCATGTACTCATTATCGATTCATTTCTATTATGATTTCTATTATGATCTAATAAATTTATTATAATTGCATTCTTATTGAAATTAAAATATATTTATAAAGTCAAATTTTCTTCTGAACTTTTACTAATTAATATAACTATCGGAATACCTTAATAACTACCTTAGTTCTCTATTTTAAATTTTTTAAAATAATAATAATAATAATAATAATAATTACTTACAAATGGCTTTTAAGGAACCGGAAGGTTCATTGCCGCCCTCACACAAATCGGCCATCGGTCCCTATCCTGTTCAAGATTAATCCACTCTCTATCAGCATATCCCACCTCCCTCTCCCATCTACGTCTCGGCCTCCCCAAAAGTCTTTTTCTCTCCGGTTTCCCAACTAATAGACTAATAATAATAATAATAATAATAATAATAATAATAATAATAATAATAATAATAATATAATAATAATAATAATAATAGTTTCTTCAACTGCTAACATAAAAACAGAAGATAACAAAATTAAAATTATAAATAACTTTAAAAAATGAAATTTTTAATATTTTCAAAGAGAAAGAAATTATTACAATGTATGCTTTCACGGCTGGCGTCATTAGATTGGTATTATCCGGGCTAGAGGACCGTGGTCTGTTGGTAATGCAACCAAACCTTTCATCCATTACTTCGGTGGACATCTTCAGTGGCGTGGTACACGGGAGCGGAGAGATCTGCTGTGTGTACCAGTCGCCGCTGAAGATGTCCACCGGAGTAGTGGACGAAACGTTTGGTTGCAGTACCAACAGACCATGGCCCTCTAGCCCGGATAATACCAATCCTAGAAAGAAATTAGCCTACAGCATTTCCGGTTGTTTCATCTCTTATACAGGGACATCATTTTATTTTTACTTCAATTTTTATTGCACCTGAGTTTTTGAATGTACTTCACTCCCACCCCTTCTACTAAGGAAGTTCCAACTCCACACAGAACCAAGACCGCAGATAGTAAGCAGTACTGAGTTACTGAGTATAGTACGTTCCAGAAATATGTTCGCGTTTTCCAGTGACGAAAGAGCTTTCAGTATTGAATCATATTTTCGCACAGGTACTGTCCGTTTGCCTACATCGCATCCCGATTTCCCCCACTTGCTTCTGCTCGCCCCTCTGTAATAGCTGGGCTGTCTTAGCTCTTTTCTGAAAACATTAATTTCTCTTAGGAATTGGAAGTTTACGTACTATTATACAGCTGTTTAATTTAACTTAAATAAAAGGGCCTCGTTAAGTAATTAACTGTCACGTGATTTCCTCCCTTTCTACAATCCTGCGGCATAACCACTTGGACGGACAGTAGATAGCATGTCTGAGTAATTTTATATTTTCGGGTCGGGCAGAAGTGAAGATTGAATTTACAGTACGTAGAGTAGGTACAGAATTATTTCAACATGAGTTACTAGTACGAAGGACGAAACTGGCAATTGGAATTAGATGCAATAGTCTATAGTGCGATAATATGCACAAAAGAACTGAAGCCTGTATCGAAATGAACGGCCACCATTTTCAAAATTGTGTTTAAATATTCATATTATGATTATTTTTCAATTTATCTTCTTTCTCTATATTGTACGCTAATGTGCTGTAGACAGTATAATGTACACTGCATAATGAATACGTGCGCATGGATAACTCACTTCGTGAGTAAAAACACTTATTCTTAATACAGTACTGTACTTTGATTAAAGAAAAACCTAATGAAAATTATCAAACTGAAAATCGCGATATTTCCTAGTTTACGTAAATGGATGAACTAATTTTCTTCCTTCCTATACCTAGTAGAGTGATTTGTGTTTTACGCCAGTATCATCGAACTCCAGTCTTGGAGGGGAGAGCAATCGGTGTTTTCTGGTTCTCTAAAGGTATAGACAGGTTAATATTAAAAATGTTAGTAAAAATAAAATGATGTCCCTTTAGGTGTAATACCAAAATTACTTAGAACAAGACCTTTAAAATTGCTCTGAACAATAAATATCCTGCTTGGAGTGCGAAACTGTTACACGATTGAGGGCAAGAGACATCATTACAAAAATGCTTCTCACTTCGACTGAATATCTACAAAGGCTTGAAATGGGGAGTCCTCTAAAGAAAGTTCAAGGGTGAGAGGAAGGGAAGACACATCATAAAAGTGCTTTTCAAAATACTACTTAATTTACACGTGTGCTCTCCAAAGTAGTTGAATGTTACAAGTCACTATCTTGCCTCGACATGGTAAGACAGGACATAATTTCTAAATATCTATAATGTACCCCTTTATGTCTAAGAATAATCAGTAAAATTAACAAGAATCTATAGCCTATATTTAATTTGAACTGTGGCGGAAAATTTTATGAAAACTATACGTCCTATGAGGTTGTGTGATATCTCAATCGGAAGCTAATAATATTAATATTGCGGGAAAATCTAAATGGCTTGTAGCGATGTTCATAAAAGGCTTTAATTTAAAAAATAAAAATATGTACGTCCGTCGCAGCAAACCGTATACCGTAGGACATCTTGCAGTTCATTTCGTTTTCGTGGTGTTGTGCAGAGGGCCGTGGTTCACGTATTGGCTTTAAATATACTTTATCTTCATTTGAGTTAACAGCTGTGTTAGGTTTTTTGAAGGTCATGAATGATGTCAGTAATGTGGGGCTTTGTATATAGGAAAGGTTACAGTTCAAATAATGAAATTTCAAACAATAAAACATCGAATTTCCTTAAAACGATCAGAAATGTAGTTATCGAAGCCCTCTGTACATGCGAGATGTTGACGACACGATATCATGCTTTTCGAGACCTCGAAATGTTAAAATGTTACGTTTTATTTAACGACGCTCGCAACTGCAGAGGTTATATCAGCGTCGCTGGATGTGCCGGAATTTTGTCCCGAAGGAGTTCTTTTACATGCCAGTAAATCTACTGACATGAGCCTGTCGCATTTAAGCACACTTAAATGCCATCGACTTGGCCCGGGATCGAACCGGCAACCTTGGGCATAGAATACCAGCGCTATACCAACTCGCCAACCAGGTCGACCGAGACTTCGATAATAATGGTTTTTTCATCTTTCAACTGTCACGTAATTTTTTCATATTTCAATGTAGGCCTACGTGTTTTTTTATCTGGTGTTACTTAAAAAGTAATAGTGTGAATTTAGTTCTTCTTTATTAGTGTTCATTATTATGAATGTAGCTGGTCGACCATGTAAACATGGTAGAACTTTTAGAAATGTAACTGCGTCAAGAACTCATAAACGACTATGTAAGAATAATGTTGTTTGTAACAACGTTTCAAGAAATTAAATTATGCATGACGACAGTATTACATCACAGTCTAGTATACACAGTCACGAAACTTGAGTTATGAGGGTACTAGGAACAATAGACTGTGCAGGTACTATTTCGCATTGTCTGTAATGAGGCGATAGTAGCGATCCTAGCGGTTAGCAACTATCTATGGATGCATATTTACTACGTATTGAGCTTCGTGACTGTGTATACTAGACTGTGATTACATATATATATATTTTTTTTTATGTAGGTTATTTTACGACGCTGTATCAACATCTCAGGTTATTTAGCGTCTGAATGATATGAAGGTGATAATGACGGTGAAATGAGTCCGGGGTCCAGCACCGAAAGTTACCCAGCATTTGCTCATATTGGGTTGAGGGAAAAACCCGGAAAAAACCTCAACCCCGACTGGGAATCGAACCCGGGCTACCTGGTTTCGCGGCCAGACGTGCTAGCCGTTACTCCACAGGTGTGGTCTGATTACATATTACGATGTTGGTCCAATGAACGAAAAATGTAGTATTTGTCAAGCCTTTCATTTTAAGAGAGAAATAATTCATTTTCATTTAATGTTCTGCCCAAGGGCAGGTCTTTCACTGCTAACCCAGCATTCTCCAATCTTTCCTATTTTCTGCCTTCCTCTTTGTTTCCTCATATTATACATATATCTTAATGTCGTCTATCATCTGATATCTTCTTCTACCCCGAACTCTTCTCCCCTTCACCATTCCTTCCATTACATCCCTCAGTAGGCAGTTTCTTCTCAGCCAGTGACCCAACCAATTTCTTTTCCTCTCCTGATCAGTTTGGGTTCAGCATCATTCTTTCTTCACCCACTCTTTCCAACACAGCTTTATTTCTTATTCTGCCTGTCCACTTCACACACTCCATTCTTCTCCATATCCACATTTCAAATGCTTCTACTCGCTTCTCTTCACTTCGTCGTAATGTCCATGTTTCTGCCCCCATACAATGTCACACTCCATACAAAGCACGTCACTAGTCTCTTCCTTAGTTCTTTTTCCAGAGGTCCACAGAAGATGATCTTTTTTCTATTAAAAACTTCCTTGTCCATTGCTATCCTCTTTCTGACTTCCTGGCAGCAGCTCATGTTACTGTTTATAGTACATCCAAGTATTTGAAGTTGTTCACTTGTTCTACTGCCTCATTTAGAATTCGGAAGTTTATCGTCTGTACTTTTCTTCCGATAACCATGGTCTTCGTTTTATTTGAATTTATCTTCGTCCCATACTGCTCACAACTGTGATTTAGCTCCAGTTGCATATCCTTTAGTATCATTTCCTCTTCTGCTAACAACGTCATATCATCAGCAAATCTTATGCACTTTATTCTTCTTGCTCCTACTATCACTCCTCCCATGTTCTGAAAACTGTTCTTTACTAAATCCTCCGAGTAGATGTTGAACATGGTAGCTGATAAAGTACATCCTTGACGTACTCCTCTCCCAATTTCACTTCCTTCTGACATTTCTTCTCCTATCCTGACTTTGATTCGTTTTCATATAAAGATTACTGAACAGTCTTCTCTATTTCCTATCCACACCAATTTTCTTTACGATCCCAATCAGTTTATTCCAATCCACTCTATCAAAATACTTTTCTAAGCCCACAAATACTACATAGGCTACACTTGTTTATCAGAGATCATTACTGGACATTATAGTTCATGCTGCCATAATGGTCTAATTTTTTTCCTGAGCCGACTATAAATAATGAACTCAAAGAACTCATGTCAAATGATAAAAATTTCATTAACAACTTTAGAGAATACAACAATGCATTGGCATTTACATCATTTTCTGCAAGTAAAATCCAAATTCCAGGACTAGGATCCTACTGTTTTAAAATCCAAGGGCAAATCTATAAATACATATCCGATTTAGTTCACACGTGTGGAATAACGGTTAGCGCGTCTGGCCGCGAAACCAGGTGGCCCGGGTTCGATTCCCGGTCGGGGCAAGTTACCTGGTTGAGGTTTTTTCCGGGGTTTTCCCTCAACCCAATATGAGCAAATGCTGGGTAACTTTCGGACTCATTTCACCGGCGTTATCACCTTCATCTCATTGAGACGCTAAATAACCTAAGATGTTGATAAAGTGTCGTAAAATAACCTACTAAAATAAAATAAATATACCATTTATTGCCTCATGAAAATTACTTACCATCATATGGTCAACTTTACATTATAGATTCAGATCTAGCTAATCGCATTAGAGATGAACATTCTAGAAATTATTCTCTAAAATTAGAAACGTTACAAACACTAACTTTCTAACATTTTAAGTACCAACCCATATACAATATCTTATAAAACAGCCGGAGATATATTGCAGCAAGAATTATCTTCCAGTAGGATCCTAAGAATATCTGGCTAACAGGGCATATTATTCACTTTTACCAATTGTTAAAAATAAAATAATATCTAGAGAAATCAAAATCAAGATTTACAAAACCCTAATAAGACCCATTATAACATATGGTACAGAAACATGGGTTCTGAATAAAAATACATGCAAACAACTAGCAGTATTTGAGAGGAAAATCTTAAGAAGGATATTCGGAGCAATTGAAACAGTGGATGGATGGAGAGCCAGATATAATAATGAGATATACGAACTGTACAAGGAATCGGATTTGGAGGCGCACATAAGATGTCAAAGACTGAGATGGTTGGGACACGTCACAAGGATGGAAACAACAAGGAAAGTGAAGATTGTCTTCAATAACAACCCAGATGGAACCAGATTAAGAGGAAGACCGAGAACAAGATGGTGGAACTGTGTACGAGTGGATGTAAATAGATTAGGAATAAGGAATTGGAGGGAGTTGGCGATGGATAGAGAAGGATGGAAGAGAGCCATAGAGGAGGTTAAGGCCCACCTGGGCTGTAATACCAAATAAGACGAAGAAGGATCCTAAGAATAACTCGGAGAAGCTAAAGACTGTTGCAACTTCGTATTCAAAGTACATATCATCATCATCATCATCATCATCATCATCATCATCATCATCATCATCATCATCATCATCATCATCATCATCATCATCAATGTAGCAGCATTTTATTGTTGTTTTCAACCTCTAGGCTTATCAAGCAGCAATTGCTGCTACAAGCCACTAGTACGATATTGAATGCAATATTATGACATGCGATAGGATTATCTACCGATCCACCGCACCTTCACCATATTCTTTGACAATTTGCCTGAAGAGTGCAGCACCAACCTGTAATTTTATTGCCATTGCAGCGTTTTCAGAGTATGGAGATCACTGTCATTGTTTTGTTTCCCGATTTACTATCGATGTGCAAAATCCTTGTTGAATAACTGTTTATTAACATTTGTGTCTATGTGTCGTCAGTCAGGTAAGATAGTTGATTTGCGAGTAACAAATAGTACCAATGAGTACCGGGCATTATGTTTCTTATATCCAACCTGTAGGAGCGTGATACAAATCACTCTCGATTTGTGTGTCCGATTCACAGAAAAAACACACGCACACACACACACATACATACATACATACGCCTACATACATACATACATACATACATACATACATACATACATACATGGCTTCTAAAATGAGACTTTTTTATTGGAGTTCTTATTATTGTGGTAACTTTCAAGATTATACTGAAGTAATAAAGAAGTAGGCCTAGGTGATATAGACCTACTGTACAAGTCATTGCGAAGGAATATGTTCTAATGCATGGGGAGGTATATGAGAGTCAGATATTTATAAAAATAATTGTGATGTGATAATTATTCATTCACGAAGGTATTTTCTCATGCCTGCAGGATTGATTAAATCAATTTACTTCGCTTGCTTGCAAAATCGTAAGTCGGCATTTCACGAGACGTCATTCCGTATGATTGATGAAGTGTGGATATTTCAGAAGGGTAATCTGAGATATTTTAGAATAAAAAACGGAACAATTTCGTATTGCGTGCTGGCCTTCACATATTTCTGAAGTTAACGCTATACATTTTTTGTATATTTCGCATAAAAATTAAATACGTGTCACTAAAAACCTTTTCAGTAGAGCTTCTAGTACTAATGTCTAGCCTATAGGCTAGTAGTAAAAGGGTGGACGATACAAGCATCCTCTTTACATGGTATGAGGGCGCATAGGGAATATCTCCATGCTTTCATGACCTCGGTACTAGATAAGATTGTGTATTCGGCACCACGCTCTGACCGCCTTTTTATTACTCAATTTGACAGGAAGCTGAGTGAATTTCGGGGCCGATCCCGAAGTTTAGACAACGACCTCCCAATCCGTAGCCAGTTGCTCTATCAACTGAGCTTACCTGGCTGTCTCTATATCTATACTTTGTTCCATAATGTCTGACGGGAGATGTAAACATTGGCGAGAGAGGAGAAGAGAAGTAATAATTGCTATTCAACCAAAGACAGAGGTCTCATTGACTTGACTTGAAGTTGGGCGTTCAGTAGCGTTCTATACTTGGCCAACTTCAAGATAAGAGTAGAATGATACCTCTGCCATTGGTTCAATAATAATTATACTTCTGTCCTCTCTCGGCAATGTTTATATCTCCTGTCAGACGTTATAGAACGAAGTATAGCAATGGTAGTGGTAGTAGTGACAGTAGCAGCAGCAGTAATAATAATAATAATAATAATAATAATAATAATAATAATAATAATAATGTATTTTTGTCTGTAACAAAACTGTCAGATTTTGGCTTCCTACGTTGGAAATTTGAGTTCAAATTTCGGCGAGTCCAAATGTAATTTCGGCTGGGTGACAACAGTAGGCTACTGGAAAGACTTCTCCCGGGACACTCATTTGATTGCATCAAAGTACGGTTTTTTTTATCTATTATCACCTCTTCTGCTGTCAAAAAATCTGAAAGTTTGAATTTATAAAACAGTTATATTATCGGTTGTTCTTTATGGTTGTGAAAATTGGACTCTCACTTTGAGAGAGGAACATAAGTTAAGGGTGTTTGAGAATAAAGTGCTTAGGAAAATATTTGGGGCCAAGAGGGATGAAGTTACAGGAGAATGGAGAAAGTTACACAACACAGAACTGCACGCATTGTATTCTTCACCTGACATAATTAGGAATATTAAATCCAGACGTCTGAGATGGGCAGGGCATGTAGCAAGTATGAGCGAATCCAGAAATGCATATAGAGTGTTAGTTGGGAGGCCGGAGGGAAAAAGACCTTTGGGGAGGCCGAGACGTAGATGGGAAGATAATATTAAAATGGATTTGAGCGAGGTGGGATATGATGATAGGAACTGGATTAATCTTGCTCAGAATAGGGACCAATGGCGGGCTTATGTGAGGGCGACAATGAACCTCCGGGTTCCTTAAAAGCCAATAAGTATTATCACCTCTTAATGAGGAAGTGTTTACCTTTCCTGTGTTTGGTACTTATTGTTAGTTTAAGTTGAATACCTGGTCAGAGGCGAAAAATAGTTTGAGAAAGTGGTATTGGTAATGATGTAATAATAATAATAATAATAATAATAATAATAATAATAATAATAATAATAATAATAATAATAGTAATAGCTCAGCAGCAGCAGAAAACTGGTATTTAAACGTTTATTAATTTTGTAAGTAAACTTTGTCATCGGCAGGAAAGATCTTGCAGCATTATATAATTAATAACAAAGATGATATTAGATTAAACAGAGTCACCTTAGAAGACACGAGGGAGAAAGTGAAATGTATTAACTTATAAAAATAATGTTTATTACTGTAATTCTTTGAACATGTAATGCTTAATGACTGGGGTCAGATAAATTCTAGCGAAAGAACTGAAATAATTGAATGAAGCCAATATAATTCATATACAATATACTCGTATTGATTACAAATGGCAATATTAGTGCTGCATCCCACATAAAGCTATAATATCACAGTCCGAAACTTGAAGCATGAACAGTGCGATAGCTCAGAAAACATATGCAAGTCTATTCGAATATAGGCTTATGGAAACAGTTAAGAAGTCGAATGAACAATACTTGAGAATCAACTTATTGATTTAGATAGTCATATTATTCAATAAAATTTACGTAGTAATATGAAAAGATAGAGCCTCCTTGATAATACAGTTTTAATTGAGAAAAGTTATAAGAAACGGAGTTTCTTCATCTTGAAATATAAAAATCTGATGACTGATAGTGCAAGCATGTAGAACACCGAAGCAAAATTCATATGATTCACTATCGATTCTATTGGAAATATATATTAACTTCAAAATTATCTGACCATTTCTGATTATTTCCCTTTGACATAATTCTAGAACTGGAGAAAACAGCCGTCCTGAGAACTGGGCACACACAAAAAAAAAATGCCAGATGTGAAATGTAATAATTACATAATTGTAAATAATCGTAAATAACATTATTTGGCTTATTTATTTAAGATTATTTGCATTCCTTTTTTCCTTATTATACAAGTATGAAGAGAAATATTAAGATGCTGCAAAAAAATGTATGTTAATATTTTCACTGAAATGTCCCTTTCAATCTTCCTGTTACCGAAAAAGTGATTTTAGGTAGAGTCAAGTAGGGCTAATGTTATAAGTAAAAATGTCGGGCTCATCTGATACAGACTTTAAAATGTATCAAAATCTAAGTTTTAAATTTTTTTAAACTGATTATAGAAACACGTGTTTTGCTTTTTAAGGAGCAATATTGAACTAAGTTAAAAAATCATTCTTAACCTCATAAATACATTTAAAAATGGTAACTTTGACGTGATGCTCGGTTACTTTTGTTATTGCTCTTGAATAAATAAAGATGAATAATTTTTAAGTTTTCCTTTCACTCAGCATAATGTCAGCTTCATTTTTCTGTAATGAAAATCTATGGATGTTGATCATTCTAGCAATAATTAGTGTGTGAATGAGAAGGGCTATTATGATATACTTTTCAGGGCTATTATGATACACATTTTAGGGCTATTATGATACACTTTTCAGAGCTATTATGATACACTTTTCAGGGCTACTATGATACGCTTTTCCGGACTATTATGATACACTTTTCAGGGCTATTATGATACACTTTTCAGGGCTACTATGATACGCTTTTCCGGACTATTATGATACACTTTTCAGGGCTATTATGATACACTTTTCAGGGCTATTATGGTACACTATTCAGGGCTATTATGGTACACTATTCAGGGCTATTATGGTACACGTTTTAGGGCTATTATGGTACACTATTTAGGGCTATTATGGTAAACATTTCAGGGCTATTATGATACACTTTTCAGAGTTATTATGATACACTTTTGAGGGCTATTATGATACACTTTTTAGAGCTATTATGATACACTTTTAGGGTTATTATAATACGCTAGAAGGGCTATTATGATATTATGTTTAATATGAAAGAAATTGACGAAATTTATTTTCTAACTTAAAATAATAATTATATTACCTTTTGTGGGATATTTCATAATAGCCTATCTCACAAGGGAACGGTATCTTAGTATAGCTACTAGATATCGTTGTCGCTGCGCTGGTTGAAGAACCAATACATGTGTGTTACAGAGAAGGTTTAAGAGCTACTGATATACGAAATTTAAGGTGCTTTAGTCAACAGGTAGAGACACTACAGTCATATTCATGAGCACTATGATATTCCTTGTATATATGCTATGAGTGTTAACGAACAAAACAGTCCTTCAAAAGTTTGAACAAGGTCTGAAGACGCCCGCCGCTGTGACTAAAACATATCTGATGCTACAGTTAAACAGGGAAATGTTTGATTATTATTTTATGGAAATGCTTGCATAGTAGGCTAGTATCCATGACCGGATAATTAAGGTCTGGGCAATGTAAATTTTAAAATTGAAGTTTTTAAAAAAGAAATTTATAGAATTATTCACTATATATAGTATTAAGAGATGTATTTTTTTTAACTTTAATTTGTCCACACCTGTGGAGTAACGGTCAGCGCGTCTGGCCGCGAAACCAGGTGGCCCGGGTTCGAATCCCGGTCGGGGCAAGTTACCTGGTTGAGGTTTTTTCCGGGGTTTTTCCTGAACCCAATACGAGCAAATGCTGGGTAATTTTCGGTGCTGGACCCCGGACTCATTTCACCTTCATATCATTCAGACGCTAAATAACCTAGATGTTGATACAGCGTCATAAAATAAAAAACCTTTAATTTCTGTCGACTATATTCGTGTTTTTATTGAATGTCACTGGCTTCTGTCTGATTGTCAGTTTATATTAAATGTGCTTTTTCTCTCTTTTTCTCTTTCTTCTTCTTTTTTTTTTTGCTCGTGTGTTATTAGTTTGAATTAAGTTACTTACTGTATTTAGTAAACTGTCCTTGTAAATTTTATGTTATATTATTGGCTAAGACCATCCGTACACGAGCCTGGCTCTTATGATAGTGGCTAGAAACTTTTTTTGTTTTATAAATTTAATTTGTACTCACTACGTAGCTAGCTAGTTAAATAAATAAATAAATGAATGAATGAATGAATGAATGAATGAATAAATGACTAAATAAATAAATAAATAAATAAATAAATAAATAAATAAATAAATAAATAAATAAATAAATAAATAAACGAACAAACAATTGTTTTAAGTTAAAAAAAAATAAAAAAATAAAGAAGCGCATAGAAGTCCAATCAACTGCAGTTTAAGGCGTCCGATTCCTGGATCAGAAAGTTCAGGAATCTTAACAAGATTGTTTCGCGACAACTCACAAAGTTGGCAAAATACTTTGCCAGGAATCCATAATGTTGGAGGCGAAGGCGAAAGACTTCGTAATGTGCGAACGTTTATAATAACGCACCAGATACGCGATGAGGATGTGCTTAACGCCGACCAGTCGCGCTTCGAGAAGGAACTCCATTCAGGGCGAACCCTTGCTGTCAAAGGAATGAAGTGGATCTTTGGGTCAACAGGTGCTATTTCTACAACATCATATTCCTGTATGATAATGCCAGTGACCACAATGGCTAGAACTCTTCCACCGCACACATGTATGTTTTCGTGTCTGAAGGAACGGGAAAATTTTCTGTAAACATAACTCTTAACCAGCCAAACATCAAAGCCTATCCTGCCAAGTCGGGAAACATGTCCAAACAAGATCTACAGGTCTTTTTGAAAGACGTGTTATGGCCAGATCTTACAGGAAGGAAGCACGTGACACTATTAGTGGTATCCTGGACAGCTAACGGGGATGATCTGTTCTTGACGGTGTCGACTTCTGGAAGATGTTGATAACGGCAAAATGTACTGGACTTGTGCAGCCGGCAGATGTATAGTTTTTCCGCTCTTTTAAAATATGGTGAAATTCATAACGGACACTGTGGTGATGATAACTTTTGCACAGATACAATAATTTGTTCATTACCAGTTTTCAGCACCTCGAAGTCACAACCTCATTCGGTTTGCATACTTTCGATGTGGTTATGTGACTGCTCATCCTGGATAGGTACTTCCAAACACCTTTCCAATAATGCTTTGAATAAAGTTCCCTTCAGGAATGTTGTAGAGACGATTGCGAGGAACTCACATTCATGAAATGTGCTCAATATGAGAGCTACTTGTGTTTGGATCATTGTTTACTTGCAGAACTGCATATTTTTTTTGTCTTGTCTAAACAGGTGCAATGTGTATGCATAATTTTCTATTTAAATTTTTTTAATTTTTATTTCCCGTCCATTGCACCTAAAACTTTGTGATTCTGCATTCTTTCTTGCGTACTTTCGAATGACATCGCAGACATTGTACTATTTGCGACAACGGTACCAGTCCCTTATTAGCTTTTAAGAGATGTTTGAATTGACATGTTGCCACTTATAGTGCTGTATAAGTTAAAAAAATAACATACAAACTTATTTTTACACACTTACCTAACAGTTTAGTTTAATAGTTATTCTTCTTACTTCTAAAATTTAACACAACATTTGGAAAGTATATTCATCATTATTTTAAAATGTATTTTAAGAGTATTTTAGCAATACAAAATTGTATAATTAATAACCAGAGAACGTAGCGAAAAGGAAACTAGAAATCCTATCTGTTGGATTCCTGGAGCTGTTCTCCAGAACTGAACTCTGTCGGATCCGTTACCGAGAGTTATTCTCCAGGTGTAGACTCAGTTGGATCCGTTACCAATAATGATATTCTCTGGGACTGGACTCTGGATCCGTTAGGCTATCAATATATATTTTCCAGGGCTGAACTCTGTTGAATCCGTTACCGAGAGCTATTTTCCAGAACTGGACTTTGTTGGATCCGTTACCAAGAACTATTTTTCAGGACTGAACTCTGTTAGAGCCGTTATCAAGAATTTCTGTAGGACTGGTGTCGGTTCGATCCTTATCAAGAATTATTCTCAAAATCTGGACTCTGTTCGGTCTATTACCAAGAGTTATTCTTTAGGATTGGAATCTGTTAGATCTGTTATTAAGAATTATTCTCCAGGAGTGGACTCAATTGTACCCGTTAACAAGAACTTTTTTCCAGGATTTGACCAAGAGTTATTCTCTAGGACTTGACTCTGTTGAATCGGTTACCAAAAACTATTCTCCAGAACTGGACTATGTTGAATCATTACTAAGCTATTCTTCAGGACTGAACTCTGTCGATTCTATTACCAGGTATTATCCTCTAGGACTGAACTCTGTTGGATTCGTTACCAAAGGTTTTCTCCAGGACTGGGTACTGTTCGATTCATTACAAAGAGTTATTCTCTGGGCCTGGACTCTGTGGATCTGTTACCAAAAGTTATTCTCCAGGACTGGACACTGTTCGATTCGTTACCAAGAGTTATTCCCTAGGACCGAACTCTGTTGGATCCGTTACCAAAAGTTATTCTCTAGGACTAGACACTGTTCGATCCGTTACCAAAAGTTATTCTCTAGGACTGGACTTTGTTGGATCCGTTACCAAAAGTTATTCTCCAGGACTAGACACTCTTCGACCCGTTACCGAAAGTTATTCTCTAGGACTGGACTCTGTGGATTCCGTTACTAAGAGTTATTCTCCAGGACTGAACTTTGTTGGATCCGTTGCTCATGGATGGTCAAATAGATTGATTCTTTTGAGTGTAACTGATTTAAGAAAAACAAATAGTATTTTCTTACTTAAATTTTGTTTTATGTTGAAGGATACTGGTTTACAAAGCTGTAAAAACTATCATACGAGCTACAAGTCAAATACTTTTCATGTTGTTATTTTTCCATATTTGACAGGTACAATCAACTCTATATCCTTAGCTAGATCAGAGTGACCTTCAGTGACAGAAACTATTAACGATAGTTTAGGAAAATACAACATTAAATACTGAAGGAAAAATCATCAACGTACAAAATTATTGAAACAAAGAGCTAAATAGAAGAAAAATAAAAAGTCTGTGTTAATACAAAATCTGTGTAAATAATACCGTTTATCGAATCATTGACATGCTTGATACAAAGGCACGTTAATCTACAATAGGCTATATTAATAGTGATTAGTACTTCATTTTATTTGATAAAAACAATATTTAACTCAGAAAACAAATACTTGTTTTATGTCACCTCCGTCCAACATTCACAACTCCGTGCATTGTATATTGAACGGAGGTGATACGGGACGAAGTTGAGTTTCATTAGTGAAATTTCGTTTTCCTGTATTGGCATCGCTGTCCAGCTCAACTAAAGCATGAGGTATATAATGCTATGCTTTCAGGTTATAGTCCTATAGCAGAGATCACAGATTTTTTCAACGACAGAACAATTAACTGTAACAATAGGCGGAGTTGAGAACAATAATTGCACGCATTCAAAATAAAACATTTAAAACATAATTTCTCTTTGGGTATGAAATATAATTTATAAAACAAGACAACAAGACATAACATTAGTACTCGCCAGGACACATCAAACAGCAGCATGTCGACTGGCAGTGCTCCAGACTGTGGCGGAGACACATAAAATAATCATTCTCCTGAACTGGATTTTTGGTAAAGGATCCAACAGAGAGGTTACCTAATTCCCTATTTTTCCTGATGATGGAGACGACATGTACCTCCTAAACGTTGGAAGTCTCTACATCTACTTAAGTGACGTTGCAATACACGTTATTCTCCTGGGCTGGACTCTTGGTAACGGATCCAACAGAGAGGTTACCTAATTCTCTACTTTTCCTGATGATGGAGATGACATGTAGCTCCTAAATGTTGGATGTCTCTATATCTACGTGACGTTGCAATACACGTTATTCTCCTGGGTTGGACTCTTGGTAACGGATCCAACAGAGAGGTTATGTAATTCCCTGCTTTAATTCCCTACTTCTCCTGATGATAGAGCCGACCTGTAGTCCCTAAACGTTGGATGTCTCTACATCTACATAAGATACGTTGCAATGCCCGTTATTCTCCTGGACTGGACTCTGGTAACGGATCCAACAGAGAGGTTATCTATTTCCCTACTTCTCCTGATGATGGAACCGACCTGTCGTCCCTAAACGTTGGATGTCTCTACATCTACATAAGATACGTTGTAATACCCGTTATTCTCCTGGACTGGACTCTTGGTAACGGATCCAACAGAATTGGTAACGGATCCAACAGAGAGGTTACCCATTTTCCTACTCCTGATGATGGAGCCGACTTGTATTCCCTAACGTCTCTACATCTAAGAGACGTTGCAATATCCGAAAACTTCACAACATAAATTAATACATGAAGAGTTCGCGGGAAAAACGATGAATGTCACATTTCTGTTAAGGATTAGATAATGATTTAATTGAGTCTATAACTGCAAGATGTAGTACTGTTTCTATAGGAAATAAAGGAAAGGATTACTGAATTCGTGGTGATAATTCTCCTTTTTACCAATTTTCATAAGAACAACATTAAATTTCGTAGTGATCCATTGAATTAGATAATGGCATCAACCTTAAGAAAACTGTAACATTCATCGTTTTTCCCGCGAACTCTTCATATTCTATAATAGTAAATGTAAATGATATTAACTTAATGTATATAAGTAGATAAAATAATGTAAATAAGAAAATGAATAGGAAGTATAGGCCTATATTTTTTTTACAAATGAGCGGACAGTAATTTTCCCAGAGCGTAATTGCAGCCATATGCAAACAACTATTTTGGACAGTCCTATCGCTTCCAGTAGGTTCCCACATAAACTTTTATGAGATCTGCTCGTACTTTCGTTTTGCTTCACTTTGATGGACAGATAATTATTCTACGTGTGTATTCCGATGGGAAAATTGATATTGCATATTTCAAGCGATAATTACCCTCACAGCAACCGTTACTACGCCAATTGGCCAGACCGCCGACGGCTGGGGAGCTCACTTAGGAACCCGAGTTAATCACGGGATCAGCCTCAAATTTAGTCATAATTTTAATTTTATATCGGTGTTTGAGACAGAGAGGCGCCGGACTGTTTGTCTTTGGTGTGGGGAAAGGGCGGAATATTTAGACGCGTGTGAAGATATAAGATTGATTTCTATTTGCACAGTGGTGCACACCTTTTCGGTAAATCAAGGTATGATTGGGAACTAACAGCTGCTACTCTTTAACCCTCTCATTTCGCTATGTTTATCATTCATAGGGAACGTCGAGACAAATGTGCTTTCGGATCATGCCACTTATACCGGTGTCTCAATTTTATAAACATTTAATACCATAAATATTTACTGACTGGTTCAACAGAAGTATTTGACGGTTTTACTAAGACAGACCGAGGTCAATCCTAGACAGATTTTGGTAAGACCCATATTGGGCAAAGCAACTTTGGAATATGTTTGTGCTTCTATTTTCAATGTTATTCTGATATCTCGTCCACTCCGTTATTCTCGTGCCATTTATGCCACCCTAAATAGCCTGTAGAAATATATAATACAGGGGGATCCGCTCGAATGTACCTAATTTCAATTGTATGTGACTGGTAAATGGTTGAAGATAGAAACCTACAGTAACGTTTATATGAAAGGAAACCTCAACAAGTTTCGATATGCACATCACCATATCTCTATGTGAGCTCCAGCAGTCATTTAGTATTTATTTAGTAGTATTTATTTATTTATTTAACCTGGTAGAGATACGGCCGTCAGGCCTTCTCTGCCCCTCTACCAGGGGATTACAACTATAATATGAACAATAAAATTACAATTAATATTAAATTTATAATTACAATTACAATAAAAATTAAAGTACGACAAGATTACCTGATTAATGAAAGCTAGACATTTATCATAGAAGTTAAGAACAAAGAATATTTTTGTATTTACTGAATTACAAATTAAACCTACAATAACAAAAATCTATAGTGATGAAATTACCGGATATTGAAATATTTTGTGGTAGATTAAGAGAACTATTTACAAGAAACCATGTCTGAACGAGTCTCAATTACTGACCAACTGTCTAGTAAGTTTGCGTTTGAATTCAATTTTATTTCGACAGTCCCTGATGCTAGCAGGTAACGAATTCCAGAGTCTTGGCAGAGCTATTGTGAAAGAGGATGAGTATGAGGAGGTGCGATGGGATGGTATTGTTAGTATTGTTTCATGGCGAGAGCGTGTGTTCAGATTGTGGTGGGAAGAAAGGTAAGTGAAGCGAGACGACAGGTAATCGAGGCGATGAATGATTTCTTGCCAAGCACGTTGGAGCACGTCTTCTGGAATGCTCTCAATAGCCTCTATGATGCGCTCCCGAAGATCACGAAGGTCTCTGACTGGGGTAACGTACACTTTATCTTTGACGTAGCTCCAGAGGAAGAAATCGAGCAGTGTTAAATCCGGAGATCTCGGGGGCTAAGCGACCAATCCAACGGGCAGGGAACACGTTTAAAGTCGTACGAACGTCATTGAACCAGTGTGGAGGAGCGCTATCTTGCTGTAAAAGGATGTTAGGCTGCAGGTCTCAATTTGTGGAAAGAAGAACTGCTCCAGGATGTCAAGATATGTGGTACCACACACAGTTTTCTCGGCGAAGAAAAACGGTGCAATGACCTGCTGCTGTGACAAACCGCACCACACATTTAACTTGGGACTATCACGAACGTGCTCTTGTATAGCGTGACGATTCTGCGATCCCCAGATCCGCACATTATGCCGGTTTACTTTACCTGACAAATGGAACGTAGCTTCGTCCGAGAAGAAAATCTTGGACATAGAATAAGGATCAGCGCCAAGACGGTCTAGCATCGTATTGGCGAATTCCACTCGTTTGGGTTTGTCTTCGAGCTCCAGACGTTGCATTAACTGCACTTTGTACGTGTACAGTTTGAGACGTTTGTGGACAATTCGTTCCAATGTTGATTTTGGTTCTTGAAGTTCCCGCGAAGTTCTTCTTAATGACTTCCGCGGGCTTCGCTCATACGCGGCTTGAATATTTGCAACTATTTCGTCGGATGTTCTACGACCACCACCATGCTTCTTCAACACCAATCCTGTAGATAAAAATGTAGCGTGCCACTTTTTAATGCTTTTAGCAGTTGAAGCATCATGGTTAAACATTCGCTGATATTCGATATTCCCTTTGAACTCTAACAATTGATTTAAACTCCGCATACCACAACACAGTTTGCGCTTTCATCTGCGGTGTCGCCATTTTGGCAATCGATACAATCTACGAAAAGAAACCGTGTCTGCGTACCATCTACTGACAGGATTCGAAACTTGTTGAGTTTTCCTTTCATATAAACGTTACCATAAGCTTCTATCTTCAACCGTTCACCAGTCACATACAATTGAAATTAGATACGTTCGAGCTGTCCACTCTGTACTTTTGGATGAAGGAGGATTCAGCAGCTGATCAATTAGCAGGTGACTTCTAACAAAAGAGTACAGAACTTTGACCTCTCAAATTAAATATAAACGTATAGGCCTACATTTATGTATCAATAATAATGTAAATGAACCATCATCATCATCATCATCATCATCATCATCATCATCTTGCAAGCGTTGGACCTATTAATACCAGTTACGAGCCATCGACGTAGCTAAGTCGGCTGAGGCGCTTATCTGCTGACCGGAGTTGCGCTCAGCCGCGGGTTCGTTCCCCGCTTGGACTGATTACCTGGTTGGGTTTTTTCCGAGGTTTCCTCAACCACAAGGGGAATGTCAGGTAATCTGTTGCGAATCCTCGGCCTCATGTCGCCAAATACTATCTCCGCTCTCACTAATCCCATCGACACTAAATAACCTAGCATTGATACAGCGTCATTAAATAGCCAAGGAGGAAAGATACCAGTTACTGATTATTATACATCATAGAATCTTTTCTTCTTGTGAGGGATATTATTAAATTTTTTTTCAATTTTGCTGATAAGGGATTAAGAAAGTTACAATTTGAGTTGTTTATTATTACCTTTTCATTATAGGTCTAATCGTCAGTTCATTTGTTCACTTATGATAAAAAAGATTATAGCTCAAAATTAGTTTTATGAATATTTTTTTCGGAACTTATCAATCGGATTTGGTCCTTTTGCGTATAATTCATGATCCCACTGACATAGGTAAGGGTGGGTCTGGGCAGTGTTTTATAAATTCTTATTTCTACATGTTTATGAACCAATTGGCACAATATTTACATCCATTTAGATAAAAGAATCGATGTTGTTAATTTGTTTCGGATTAGTTGAGAATGCTCACAATAATAGAAAGGATAGCTACAATTATTTTCAAAAAGATGCTCGGTATCAGGAATTCGGTGCATTTTCATCAAAGTCATAAAACTTTGTTGTACATCACTGCACATGTAGATCTTCCATAAGATTATGAGAAAGGGAAAAGTAGAGCAAATAAAAAGGAAATAAAGGAACGACTTAGTTCATCGGTCATTTTAGAATCATGTTTATAAGATAATAGAAACTATTATAAAATGGCAAACTTAACCTTGGAATTATGTGACCGAAATGTCGAAATACAAGCGTCTTTCGTAATATTGGGAAGAAGTTCAACGCTGTGGAGTAACGGTTAGCATGCCTGACTGTGAAACGAGCGGGCCCAGGTTTAAATCTGGTTGGGACAACTTATCTTATTGAGGTTTTTCCGGGGTTTTCACTCGATCCATTAAGACAGAGCTAATGCTGGGTAATTTTTGGGACTGCACTCTGGATTCATTTCGCTGGCATTATCACCTTCATCTCATTAAGACGCTAGATAACCATAGCAGTTGATAAAGCGTTGTAAAATAACCAATTAAAATATTGGGAAGAACGGCTTTCTTGTTATATAAATTGTACAGAAGAGTTATCACCGACGGGATAAGAGAATCTCTCTCCATTTGTGTTACGCGGTAGCAAATATGAACTATTTAAAAATGAAGGCGGTCTATTGCAGTAACTCTTAAACTGTGGTACGCGGACCCTAGGAGTCCAAGTACAGTAGGTACAATAATCAAGTATCCGCAAGTGAATTTTCAAACTAAATTTTGGTTTGTTCTTTCATTGTGAAAGATATAATAAACATACCATGCAATTCCACTAATAAACAATGTATTTTAATTTTCATAAAAACGTTGAAATTGTAAATTTTAAAATTTACAAAGGAATTTTTGCAAAGTTTGTAAACTAAACTTAAGTTTGTAATGATTTGTAAATTGAAAAAGAAATAGCTTATAGGTTATGCATGGAAAGATTTTCTTATCTTGTACGAATTAAAAGTATAAAGTTAATGTGTTAAGGCAGCGGTCATCAGCACAGTGCACTCTCGGGCTAGCGTCTCTTACCCGCGGATAAGAGACTGCACTATGGTGCTTCCGTGGTTGCTGGCGGGTATGTTCTATCCCTCTTCCTGCTGCACGACGGGGCAAATTACGTTGCACTGCTTACCTTTTACTCATATCAGCGAGTGCTGACGACCACTGTGTTCAGGGGTCCGGTAAAATGTACAGCATTTGAAAGGGATCCTCGAACTCTAAAAGTTTAAGAACCGCTGGTCTATGTATAAAGATCAGTAAATAAATTTGAAAAGTAACAAATTTTATGTGAAAAAATATTTCAAGAGGAAAGGTAACATAATATACACTATGTAAATATGTGAAACATTACTAGAACTGCAGTAGAACAAGTATCAAATTTTAATTAGCGAGAATAATATTATTATGTTACACTATTTATACCTAATTCTGAAAAATGAGTGGTACAAAATGAAGACGACTAAAAAAATTATACAATTAGAAGTTCATAAGGTTATAGTGATAGGCCTAAATAATGTGACTTGTGCAAGTAAAAATGTACTGGACATTCGATCGAACGTATAAAAAACAATACCATGTACTTTGTCTTTTCGGGATTTACTTCCAAACCCATCTCTTTACTTGCTTCAAGTAAAATTCCCGTGTTTTCCCTAATCGTTTCTGGGTTTTCTCCTAACATATTCACGTCATCCGCATAGACAAGCAGCTGATGTAACCCGTTCAATTCTAAACCCCCTCTGTTATCTTGGACTTTCCTAATGGCATACTCTAGAGCAAAGTTAAAAAGTAAAGGTGATAGTGCATCTCCTTGCTTTAGCCCACAGTGAATGGGAAACGCATCTGACAGAAACTGAACTATACGAACTCTGCTGAATAATAATAATAATAATAATAATAATAATAATAATAATAATAATAATAATAATAATGGTATAGACCTATTAGGTGTACAGGTACTGTATTTTTCCCTCTAAGTAGCCTATGGTTTTTAAGGAGCTGCAGGACTTCCAAGAGTAAAGTAGATTTTTTATTTTGGGGTAGAGGACGTATGCTTGAGATAAAAGGATCTGGACTGATAGAATTAGATTAAGAACTTCTTGCATCGTATCTTTTCATTAAGATTTTGCATCTGGCTTTCTCTGAATTTTTTGTATGCTTACTTATTCCTATCCTCTTGGGCTTCCTAGGAAATCATGGCAATCAGTAGTAGGCTCATTGCTTTTTAAATGATCTGAGCTCTATGTATTACCATCTTATGCACAGTGACAGGTATATAAAACTATTAATAAAGTTGTAAGAATCGATTTTTATGTTTCCCGCGCATGAAGATCAAATGCTTTTGGATTTACAGAAAAGTCAGAAGAAAGAGTTGTGAGAATGGTTCCAAATCTGTGAATTAAATTTTGTTTAACGCCAGTTTCGAGTCCTGAAAAAATCTCTTTGAATTGGCAACCTTGTTACTTTTTGATTAGAATTTTGGTCCGTTCTTGTCGATTTGTTACGATACTGATCCGACTTTTTTTCCCTTCGATTAAAGCAATCTTGATTTCAGGATTTTTTTTCTTGTTGATCGCTTGGAAGGAAAGACAGATATCTAAAAAAAAAAAAAAAAAGCACAGGATGTTCATGTTGCAGTTTGAAGTGTTTTATAGCCCATAAATTTCTCTGACATATATTAAATTTTTATCAATATATTCCGATCTGAATGTATGTTCTCGCTATGCTAAAATGTCCACATTACATGAATGTCCACACAAATAAAAAGGTCCACTACAATAAAATGGTTACTGCATTTTATGTCTACAAATTTTATTGAAAAATGTCCAAAGTTATAAATTTTCTTTTACATTTAATGTCCACAAATTTTACTGAAAAATGTCCGAAGTCATTCATTTTCCTTTACATTAAATGTCCACAAATTTTACTGAAAAAATGTCCGAAGTCATTAATTTTCTTCTACATCTGTCAATAGCTGATGGACGTTTAGTTTCAAATTGTAGGAAATAGCACGTAGGTATTGTCTAATAGTGCTACTGTCTTTATATTCTTTATATTCTTTATATTTCCGTACTATTCCTTCAATCCTGCGTTGGTTTGTTGCCTATCGCTTATTAATGAGCCCTTGAATATAGCCTTCCATTAATTTTTTTACCTCTATTTCCGCAATATCATCTTCATGTGTGTGGTTGGGTTCTTCACTCTGGACAATAATTTGAATGTTATCCAGATCTGCATTGGTTTGGCAACGTGCCCTGCACCTGTTTCTTTCTGAACACCTCCAGTAGATTTTCCTACCATCCCTATTTCCAGAATGAAATTGATAAATAAATCCATCGTTGGCTAATAACTGTTTCTCATTTTTGAGAATAAATGAGCAGGGACATAAATTTACTGCAATTTTGTTTAAAGTTTACTGGAATTTTGTTGTTGCTTAGTAACCAAAGCAGCATTATTATTTTTATAATACTTAATTGAAAGCTGACTTTTTTGTTATTCTATTTGTTATTCTATTCTATTTGTTGTTCTATTTTCTCACATTGGACATTTTCTCATACTGGACATTTTAATGTGAGCATTTTGTGGACTTTGTAGTGCATGGACATTTTCCTTTTGGACATTCTGTTGTGGACATTTTTTCAAGTGAACATTTTCAAAATTGGACATTATACTTTGGACATTTCAATCTGGAAGCGTTTTCAGTATAATTATTATACCTAAAAGTTACAAATATCTTTATCTTTAAATCCAGTAAAGTTAGAGCTTCCTCTTATTCACATTTCCTTCCCGCCACTAACTAATCTCGCAATGACAATAAAAACCTGACGGTAGGAGCGAAGTCAGCATCTAAACATTCAATTTTGAGGCTCTGCTACGCAGTGTTATTTTAGATAACTCTTATGTAAAGACTGAATCATGAAAGGGCGATATATTTAGAGTAATACTGAACCATGTTTACTTCCCTCTTCGAGAGTGACCAAAATTATTTTGTCCCGCTATATTCGCGATTCTGACCACTTTGCATTGCAGGCAACTAGGCCTATTGTTTGATTCAGTTTTCCACATCAATATGGAATTCTCTGTTACAGCTTTAATATTATTATTATTGACTAAATCGCACACAAATTATTATTAGTTGCCAGTATATTAATCATGATTAAACACATTTATAAGCCAAAGTGTTAATTTAAATTATATGAGAAAAAGAAAATTAGAATTTATAAAACAGTTATATTACCGGTTGTTCTTTATGGTTGTGAAACTTGGACTCTCATTTTGAGAGAGGAACATAGGTTAAGGTTGTTTGAGAATAAAGTTCTCAGGAAAATATTTGGGGCTAAGAGGGATGAAGTTACAGGAGAATGGAGAAAGTTAGACAACACAGAACTGCACGCATTGTATTCTTCACCTGACATAATTAGGAACATAAAATCCAGACGTTTGAGATGGGCAGGGCATGTAGCACGTATGGGTGAATCCAGAAATGCATATAAAGTGTTAGTTGGGAGGCCGGAGGGAAAGAGACCTTTGAGGAGGCCGAGACGTAGATGGGAAGATAATATTAAAATGGATTTGAGGGAGGTGGGATATTATGATAGAGAATGGATTAATCTTGCTCAGGATAGGGACCGATGGCGGGCTTATGTGAGGGCGGCAATGAACCTGCGGTTTCCTTGAACGGCAGTAAGTAAGTAGGCCTAAGTAAGTAAGTATGAGAAAAAGAAAGAAAGTACATGAATAGGGATGTAATAAGTCTAGCTGTATGCGAGTTAGTTTTCGTTGCTTACCAAAGAAAGTAGAGTTAGATCCCGAATATATCCATTTAGATTTTTACTGGACAAAATAGCTTATTCATTCGCAATTTCTATCCCAGCATTGCATTGCTCCATAATCATGGTATAATTAATCATTTTCACACATTCTCCTTGCTTTTGTAGTTGAAAAAGCACATAAAGAAGTATTAAAATTACAATTAACAAAATATTCAGATTATACTTATTTTAAACGAATATAATTAAATTTGAAACTTTCCCTTGTTTACATATATTTACTAGTAATCTATACTATATAGGCGTATGTCTGATCGTTGCCAATAGACAGGCCATTTCTGACAATTGGAATCCCCTGAAACGTGATGATAAAACTTCTCCTTTTGGCCTTTTATTATAAATCAAAATACACTTTTTGTCTCTCATTTTTTAGACTGCCTCGGGATATCATAACACCAATTATCCTATCCATAATAGAAATCTCAATGCCGGGATAATAATCTTCCAGCAACGTACAAGTCAGGCTAGGACGCCATCTCTATCAGGAGTCCCTCTCTCCCCTCTTACCCTCCGTAAACCTCAAGAAGTTGCGTGGTTCCACCTTCCCGGTATTTAAGAACAGCCCTTAGGGCCCGGTACCTCAAATACATACATAGTTTTAACCGCCCTGTGGAAAATTACATGCCAGCCACTCCTACTGCACCAAAAGAAGAATTTTTCGGTCTAAATTATTAACTACGAATTCTTCTCACCCAAGAACACAGGCTGTTTTGCGTCAGACATCTTCGTGGTTATCTCTTTGTTATGGGCTTCATTATACTTTTTTCTTAATCTTCACAATTATCTCTTTTATTGGTTCTAAAAATGAAAACTAAGTAGGCGAACCAATCAGTTTTTTTATCATAAGTGTGTAATATTATCAATTGTAGGTGTGCTTGATGTCATCGAATGATCAGATAGTGTTTCATGATTTTGTTATGTACCTACTTGAACAGTATAATTTGAAGCTCTAGACGTTACCTACTTCGTGTAAGTATATCCTAGTGACGAAAAATTTGCTAATGTTGTTCAATTTTTATTGAGATTTTGTGTGATAAGTTTGATTCAGATTTTTATCTTAATAGTTTATGTGTACTGGAAGTTGGATATCCAGATTATGGTGTACTGAATAGCTAATGTGCAGCTTTGGCGACTTGTACAGTTTAGAATCGTGGTTGAAATAATTCATAGTTGAACGTGAATGTTTGTCCACTCTGCCAGTGTTATGGTCTGTCTTGCCTTGCGGTGTGCCGACTCCCGCTAACAAAGTGTGTTAGTTCATCGGTATTAATCGGAGAAATTAAAGTTCAGATCTGGACGTAGATCAATGCTCGTCGCGGACTGTAACAGCAATGGAGTAACGGAGTAAAGGCTGGTTCACAATAAACCGGAAACGAGAATCGGAACGAAAACGAAAACGGTAAAATTGTTTAAATGTGTACATTTAAATGTGAGCATTCACAATTAACGAAAAGCTTGCCGGAGCCCGGGATCGGGAACGGAGAGTTGGCCAAGTTTCAACTTTGGCGTTCACGTTTCCGATCACAGCCCACTAGATTCATTCTATTGCCATCTAAAAGCTATTTTGTCGTCATATATTTTGTAGCAAGAAGACCGTGACATAACCTATGCATTATTTTGTTCTGTGCTGTGCATCATGGAGCAAGCTTTATTTTATGAGATTCTAACATTGAGTGTTGAGGAAAATCCTCACGTTTACGATAAGCGGCGCGCCTCGTATAAAGATGAGAAAATGAAGGAGAATACGTGGCTTTCAATAGCTGCATCTTTGAACACGATCGGAAGCGAATCATTTTATTACTGTATTGGTTGTATTACAACTACATATTCATGCTTCAATTCAATAACTACTGTCGTGTTCATTTTTGTTCTATTATAAATGTTTCTTCTCCAATTATTTTACGTTATGGTAGACTTAAAATAGGTTGTGATAATAAAGATGCATGGGCATATTTATAGTCCCGTACCTAATGAAATGTTTCAGTTGAAATTTCGAAGTTGGTTAACCTGTGTTTATGTTGGCTGCCTTGTACTCATGAGAGAACGCCATTGGTCAATTATACACAAATAACATCAGAATGCGTAATATCAACTTTACATATCGTTATTGACATACATATCGATATGCATAGTCGTCTACGTTTTCGGTTTATTGTGAATCAAAAATTTTCATATTCACGTCCTCTGCTTCTCGTTTTCATTCTGGTTCTCGTTCCCGGTTTATTGTGAACCAGCCTTAACTTAGAGGGTGAAGAGCCTTCTCTGGAAACTGTATTGGTCACAGCTTCAGAGTTACAGAAATATGTCAAATACCGGTTATTG